>NW_012103188.1:678091-680286 GCF_000951045.1 Mandrillus leucophaeus | reverse complement strand
TTTTTAAATGCTTAGGACCTCTCTTCAACCTTGTATATCATAAACATATTTTATAAGGCAGTTCTCTGATAGGCTCTGACATCTCTTTCATGCTCTATTGCAGTTATCTGCTAATTTATTTGATTCCCCACTAGATTATGAGAACCTTGAAGGTAAGAGCTCTGACTTTAATCAATATAGTTGCATATATTTGCATTTTCATTAGCACATGTAACTAACCATTTTACTGCTATGTTTATTAGGCAGTTCTGGAGGAATCCTGGAATAAGGAAAGGCACATATTTTAAAAGATAAGTGGCATCAAGGAATTGGTTTAATTTAGAAAAGTGGATCAATTCTGAGATTGAAGACCATGTTGATAAATATTAAATTCTAGAAAGAAGTTAAACGAGAGATCAGAGGGAGAGGTATAATAAGGAAAGTCCTCATATGATCTACTGGATAAGAATGTGTTGATTCATTTGGATTTTATCAATCTGACTTGTCTAGTCCTAAGTTTACCCCAATTGCTAAAGATACTACATGCAATTTTAAATAAACTGCAATATCAAGAAGTACAGCATGTATGCAGTAGCTAGTCATTAAATCTTGGCATTTTATTATGAAGAAGAATTATTTTTTCAAGTGTTACCTATATTCAAATACGAAATGAAGCTTTTAAAATTATGTGTCTCATATCCATATTAAATTCTACAACTCATCATTAAGTCGTTCACATCTATTCTTCTGCTCATTCGTGTGATATGTCATCTGCAGATATTGCATTTCATACTGAGGATGCAGGTAAAAATGAATAAGTAAATCTGAACTTGGTAAATAAAAAGTATTGGCAACATTTTTCAGCAGATAATTTTCACATAAAATATAAACTATCTTATAAGCCACATGAATTAATTTAAGGGTTTTTTTTAAAAAAAATACATCTATAGCAGTAACACATTGACTAACATGCTACATATTTTATGTAATTATTTTATTTTGTTTTTATTATACCTGATTTTGAGAAAATAAACATCTACATGAATCATTGGCATGAACCTATGTGAATACTTGCTCCTTTCCTTAAACCTTAACTTATGTTTATTTTAACCCACAAAATTTGCTAAGTCATATCAACGAACTCTCCAACAACTAATCAAGTTAGTATTTTTCAACACTAAATAAATGAAGACTTTACTTTTATTAATTGTTTATATTTCCTCAGTGTCCCAAAGCTGGTTATACTAGGAATAATGACACATGTCCCAGTGCTTCAAATATTAACCATATTCAGGGTTAATAAAATCAGGAGAGGTTCTGGAAACATAACATAGTCAAGAACTACTGCAAATGCATTCACTTTGAACTTTATCAATGCCTCTTAATTACTGTGGTTCTTTTGATGTATTGTGAATCTCTACTTTTGTAATTGTAAGCAATAGTTCCTTGAAAGTTTGTATTAAGTGCTATTGCCAGCAAATTCCCAGTTATTAGCACAATCCCTGAAAAAAAGGTGGTTGATCACATTTTTGTTTTAGATTGTATTAAATTATAAATGACAGTGTGGTTATCAAACTGGAGTTATATTCTTGGGTCCTCACATAAGCAATTAGAGCAGAAAAATGTACTATTTTGACTCCTTATTTTGCTTTAAATTTTCCACCTTAATTTTTCTTGACTCACCCTCCCACACCCATCCCATGCCAAATGACAGTCCTCTTGACTTGGAATATGTGTTAATATTTTAATTTTACTTGTATTTTAGATTCAAGGGTCACATGTGCAGGATTTTACACGGGTGTATATTGCATTATGCTGAGGTTTTGGGGTATGATTGGTCCCATCATGCACGTAGTGATCATAGTACCCACTATTTAGTTTTTCAACCCTCTCAACTCCGATAGACCTATCTAGGGTCTATTGTTACCATCTTTATGTAGACCTGTACCCAATGTTTAGCTCCTACTGATAAGTGAGAACATATGATATTTGGTTTTCTGTTCCTGTGTTAATTCACTTAGGTTTATGGCCTCCAGATTCATTCATGTTGCTGCAAAGGATATCATTTCACTCTTTTCCATGGCTGCATAGTATTCCATGGAGTATATGTACCATATTTTCTTTATCCAGTCCACCATCAATGGGCCCCTAGTTGATTCTGTGTGCTTGCTATTTTGAACAGTGCTGTGATGAACATACAAGTGCATCAATATTTT
>NW_012103188.1:675605-676717 GCF_000951045.1 Mandrillus leucophaeus | reverse complement strand
TTTCTTGGCTTTCTAATTTTAATACTCTTCTAGATCAGAGAGAGGAATCTATGCACCATAATCTTGAGTGCTTATGAGCTAATGGTAAAGCTTATAAGACGCCAAAAAAATTTACAAAGATAAAATGACAGAATCTCTCCTAGGACAAAAGAATCTGGAAAAGTAGTCTTAACCAGACTCTCTAATAATATGCCTCTTGCTCTCTGCCACTCCATTACATATAATGAATAGTATGTCAGGAGGCCTAAACTTGAGAGAAGCTCATTTAATATTCTGGAAGGAAAGAGGTGTTCTTGTGAACTATGTAAATATTGGGCAAATATTCTGACAGGGGAGAGATCTTCTTGTGAACTATGTAAATGTTGAGCAAGAAAAAGTCTATCTACACATTGAGACAAACTTAAGGCCCTGGATTGTTTGTTTTTAATGAAAATCTATTGCTGTATAAGGAACAACAAAACTACTCACATTAACACTTGCCAAATTGAGATTAATTCTAAAATATTCTTAGATTTCAAATGACCATGATTTTTTAAAAAGAGTGGTTATATATCTATTACCAACCATTGTAAATACTAGCTGAGAAGATAGATAGATAAAGTTACAAGTATATGAATAGGGACTGGGTGCAGCAGCTCATGTCTGTAATTCCAGAGCTTTCAGAGGCTGAAGAGAGAAGATTGCTCGAGGCTGAAAGTTTGACACTGGATTGGGCAACACAGTGAGACTCCATCTCTATTAAAAAAGTAAAAAATATAATATTCGGACATCATGGCATGCACCTATCATCCTAGCTATGCAAGAGGCTGAGGTGGGAAGATCACTTAAACCCAGGATTTCGAGGCTGAAGTCAGCTCTGATTGTGTCACTACATTCTAGCCTGGGTGACAGAGTGAGACCTTATCTCTAAAATAATAAAAATAAAATAACAATTTAAAAAACAATATATGAAGAAGGTGGTGTATCTTAAAATTAAATAATCTGAAAGATATCTCAGATTCAAAAATTATTACTTCAGAATAATAGCATGGAGAAAAATATATTTTTGAAATGTCTTTATGATTATACATACATTTGACCTATAGCATTTAAAGCACCTAGACTGATAAAGT
>NW_012103188.1:674889-675555 GCF_000951045.1 Mandrillus leucophaeus | reverse complement strand
TTTTTTGAAAGAAATAAGGATATTGTCTATGTTTTTAAATTAACATATGTCTATTATGCATCAATGTATTTATTAAGGGAGAAATCACATTTTTTATTGGATTTCTTATCCAATTATTCAAATGCAGTATAAAAATTAGTAGGATATTCTCAGGAGTCATACTAAGTTGAAGTCCTGACTCTGCCACCTATTAGCTGTGTATAACTGTTTTTTAAGTCCCTTATAAATTAATCCATGTAAAACATTCAGAACAGTGCTAAACACATAGTAAGTGTTCAATAAATGTTGCCTACATGTATTTTTTTTTAATTTTAATTTTTTTTTTTTTTTTGAGATGGAGTCTTGCTCTGTTGCGCAAGCTGGAATGCAGTGTCATGATCTCGGCACACTGCACCCTCCTCCTCCTGAGTACAAGCAATTCTCCTGCCTCAGCCTCCTAAGCAGCTGGGATTACAGGCATGTAACAACACGCCGGGCTAATTTTTTTTATTATTATTTTTAATAGAGATGAGGTTTCACCATTATGGCCAGGCTGGTCTCGAACTCCTGACCTTGTGATTGGCCCACCTTGGCCTCCCAAAGTGCTGGGATTACAGGTTTGAGCCACCGCACCCAGCTGCCTACGTGTATTTGTACATGTATAATATAATTACACATGTTTAATTA
>NW_012103188.1:666675-674839 GCF_000951045.1 Mandrillus leucophaeus | reverse complement strand
CAAAGCAGAGTTCACTCTTACCACCATCACATACTTTAGGATTTGTATTAATTGGGTAGAATACAGAACTTATTATTTCAGGGAGCTACCTGGTTAAGACAGAGAATCATCACCATGGATAATAACAACACTGCAGCTGTTTCATTATTCTTGCATATAAATTGTTCTAGTGTGATGTAAACTTATTTGTCCCTTTGCAACATGAATGTTCTCATGTTATTTATCATATGACTTCCTCAATTTATGAGAGGTATGTTTATTTTTTAAGATATTAAATACCATGTCTTCCTGCTGAAAACTGTAATCACTAAAAGAGTTCATTCAAACCATAAATTGCTTATCTGTAAGCAAATGGAGCAAATTCACAGTTTTACTTACTGCTTTGGAATGCAAACAAAATTGAACTCATAAAATTTTCTGCTTCCTGTAAAATAGAGCAGTATAACGTTATTGAGCAGTAAGAAAAAAAAAAAAATATCAAGGAACCTTAGTCCAAAATGTATTACATATGCATATGCACATCTGTCTCAAGTTAAAACAGAGGTTTAGAGAAGAGGAAAACTCGGTAGTGCCATATATTTGTGAGAGGAATTATGAAGGTCAAGACATAACTGATCTGAGACTAGATGGAAAGAAAGAATCAAAGTGGAAAATGGTCAGTCAGGAGACAGCAGAAGAATTTAAAGAATGAGGAAATCGAATGATAATGAGCTAATGGTTTATAAACTGTGAATTACATCTTGAAAATATTCAATGCTCTTAAATTTAATATTCATACTTGCTACCAGGACACATATCAAAAAGTGATATTTTCTGGGGGCTTGTCCATGATCCCTGAAGGGTCATTAAATGCAGACCAAGACTCTTCACTTTTTTCCAAAGTTTCTTGTCCTCAGACATTTTTCTGAAGGCAGATGAAGCACTAAACTCCTGGTTAGTCAGTTAAGAGCGAATGGTGCGGCTACAGAGGACAGGATGCAGAAGAGGACCCTCCTACCCCCATCAATCTCAGGGGTTGGGAATGTTGGTTTTGTACCAATCCAGTCTTTTCTATGACATTTTTCTTCTTCCTTTTGGGACTGTAATGGCACCTATCTTCTCTTTTACGATGTTAAGAATGTTGTTGCAAACTACAGAGATATTACTGGGTAGAATGGGTACTTGATCCAGTCATCAAAAATGTAATTCAGAACAATGTGGTTTCTATCTATTCTTAGAAGCAGGCTAAAAGCAGTGATTGAAAGTGTTTTGTTTTGTTTTGTTTTGGGTTCCTGTTGATGGAACACATTTGTAAAAGAGCAAGAGGCTTTTTCCAAGAGGCATCTTTTTTTCTTTTCTCCACATTGTCAAGAGTTAACTCAGCCCTGCAAACACAGGGCGCTTTTCTATGTGATAGTTTTATTTTCCTTTTGGAAGGCATCTTACTAGGCCTTGTTTGGGGAAGACCCAGTTCCACAGCTTCACCTTAGCACTCTGCTTGTAATAAGAAAGCAATGAAGAAGTTGCCCCACTGGCGACTGGCTGCAAATTTGGAGAAAGCCACCTGGGACTTAACTTAATATGTCTATGCACCCTTCTGAGGAAACTTTTTGTCCCAAACTCAATTTCAAACTTCAAGTTGAAGCCCTAGAAAGGAAAATTGTATCTGAGGGACCCAGAGGTGGGCAACAATGGAAGTCAAGAGGCACAGTGCAGGTAGCATGACTAATTTCTGCCCAACTAGACCTTCCCACCCTGTTTCATGGATGGAGGTCATGCCCGTATCCATGGCATAGTTAAGGTTACCAACAGCAGGAAGGATAGGCCAGTGCGTAGGTGAGTGTGGATAATTGCTACCCTCTAGGCATCTCTGTTACATCAGAGAAAGCTGCATTAGCACATATGGGTGGCAACTGCCAAGTTCACTGGGATGCAGGGATGTAAGGATGAAAGAAAAAAAGGAGATGCTTTTTTTTTTTTTTATCTCCGTAACATACCCTGGGTATTTGCTGGGAAGAGAAAGAAACTATGGGACGTCTTTTTTCCCTCTTCCAGATGGGTAACCAACTATCTTCAGTCTGTACTTCTTTAGAGTGCATCCTGAATCACTGAGACTCCATTGAAAACAAAACAAAACCTTATTTTTCTCATTTTCTCCTCTGTTCTCCCTTCATAGCTGGGTAATCACATCTTCATATCATAGAACACTCACCTGGGATGCATCCCCCAAGTTAGGAAAGGTTTACTTTCCCCAAACCTTAAACTCTTTGGCATAAAAATGAACTGGGAAGAAATTACAGATTTAACAGAGCAAATATCTTGAGAATGGACATCTTTTACAGCACACGAATATACTCTTTGTCTGCTCCCTCTTTACAGGACGCCAGGGTCAAGAGGGTTCCATAGCTCAAGAGAAAGGAACCCAGAACCCATACATGCAAGTAAAAGGGTAAATGTTTCTTTTTTAATAGTTAGACTTCTGGCCTCCCTCTCCCTTCCTGTGCAAACCTGTAGAATGAATGGTAAAGATCACTGTTTATATTCTCTGTGTAAAGTTTTGATTAATGGAAAAAGGATTTGTAAGGTTAGTCTTAAGCTGTAGCAAATCTTTTGTGCTACGAATTTGTCTTTCTCTATCTTTCTATCAGAAGGAGGAGTGCTTAGGATGGAATGCTGGCCTAGGACCCCATAAGCCTACTGTTTAATAGCACAGAAAATTGTTCAGTAACAAACTTTGCTACACGTTTCTGAAGAAAAAAAAACAGTAAAACAAAACTTGATGAGGTCTCCATGTTGTTTTATGTCCTTGGGAGCTTGATCTTTAGCTATATGACAGTTCTTTCTTTTGTTCTGTTTCATCATACAACGGCAGCCAAGGTTCAGTCCTGGCTTAGGGAGTGAGTACTTTCTGTTTAATATCTGTGTGACCTTGACCATTTGCCAATTCTCTTCCCCTCCATGAACAATATCTAGCTTCCTTTCTTAAATCATCCTTTATCTGAGCTACCTTTAAATATTATAGATTTTGTAAAAACTATTTACCACCTCCTTGAAAATAACTTGTACACATGTGGTTAAGCCATAACTTTAGTTGAGGCTTGTTAGTTTCACCTGTGAACTTACTTTCGGTAAAGTTCAAAAGCCAGAAATATTGGCCAATTGGCTTAAGTAAAGTCGGGTAATAAAGAATTTAAAAGGATTTTTTTTTTTTTTTAAAGAGTGCTGTGGTTAAAAGTCAACTTAATCAAAAATGGATACCCAAATTATAGGTATATTTAAACAGTTTAGGGTTTATGTGGGGTTTTTTTGTTTTTTTGTTTTGTTTCGTTTTTCTCTCTCTTTCTCTTCTTGGATCTTGTTTTGCTGGAAAAAGGTTTGTTTCTTCACAGTCAACTGAATTATTTTTCCAATTCTGTCTTGTCACACTTAATGCACACGTGAGAGGCCCGAAGGTAATTTCTGAGAACATGGGACTTTTTGGGAAAAACAGAGGAGGCACCACAGACCTTGTTTGTGGAAAAACCTCTATTTTCCTCATAGAATCCCAAGAATTAAAAGCAGATAAATCCCTCTCAAAATCTGTTTTTGTCTTCCAGCTGTATCTGCTTATTAGGCCCTGGAAATTTTATGCTTTCCTAGCCCTGTTTCATGAAGGGCTTTACCCTGAGGCTGATAAGAGATCGCTAATTGAAAAATTTTATAACTACTGAATCTTTTGTCTGTCTGTGAAGTTATATGTCTTATGTGTGTAATGTTTATGTAAAAAAAAAAAGAACTTTAATTAGTTGACTTAAATAAAATAAGAATTTAGATCAAATATTTTTGAAGGAAAAATAAGAGCTGTAATGCCCTTTAGTTAAAGTGACTTTAAACTTTGAGAAATAAAAGCTGTTTTAAATATAAATATTTTCAAATGTAAACATGTGCTCTAAATTTTGCAGGTCAGATACCAGGCTTGCTAAATGCTTTAAGGTTAAAAACAGCTTCTTTGACTTTTGAAAATTGTTCAACTTGCCGCTTTATAGTTTGGTAAGGACTGGGGCATATGGAGTTAACCATACCCCAACAATGCTGGAAAGAGTTAGACCTTGTCTGAGCCTAGTATGAAATTAAATAACTTACCAAGTTTTACATTATAATTAAAAATTGCTAAGGTTTACCATTATAACATGCAATTGAGTCTACTAAAAATAGATTTACATACAATTTGTGTAAGGAAAGTAAAATGTGTTTTTAGTAAAATATTATACGAAGGCATGGGAATGGAAATTTTTGCCAAGTTTAGAGGACTAAAAGATTGTTTTAAATTAGATAAGATAAAGTCAAAGGTTTAAACAAGTTTTAGGAGGTTTACAAAAATTAATCTTGTAAAAGAAATTCTGTATGTGAATATACTGACTAAATTCAAAAGGGTATGATTTGGTTTTCCTCTAAATTGAAAATTGAAATAAAATCACAACAAGGTTTTCTTAAGGCACAGATCTGTTCTTTAACAAAAATTTGTAAGGGTTATAAAAATGTTTATAAGAATCTCACCTCATGGTCAAACTGGCTGAGATTAGATCGAATTATCTGTAAGGTTTTGTCATAATATTGGGGTTAACATTACTAATAGACTGATGCAAGGGTAAAATTTGTCTTTCTCTCCCTTGTAAAAGAATTGTATGTAATAGTAAAGGATAATAAAAGATTTTTGTTTGCCTTGCAAATAAACTACCAAAAAGAGAGGGAGAAGACAAGAGACAGCTTGTTTGGAAAGCTAAGACTTCCCTCATTATGAGTAAAGGGTTTTGCCTTGTTTTAAAACTTTTGAGTCATCATTTTGGCTAAATAAATGACTTTTGTAATCTGGAATTCTATTTCATGATATCAAGTGTTTTAACCCTCTAACTTATTTAATAGGCTTCCCAAAATCAAATTTCATCTTCCAAAGTTGTCTTTCCTGGACCCAAACTTTTGGATGCTAAAGAGGACCCCTGGAGCATCCAAAAGAGAGGTAAACAGGATTATTTTACATGTTTAGTTAAATGGGATTACAAAATAAAAGTAAGGTTGAATCCTCTTTAGATTATAGTATAATTAATAATATTAATATATGTTCCAAAATTATATGGGATTTCTAAAATTCAAATTTATGAAGATATAGTATCAATCATAAAGTAATTATGTTGTTATTATAAACCACAAAAATTAGCAATTTTGTTTGTCAATTGTAATTTTGAATGTAACCACTGTGGACATTTTGCCATTCATAGACAATTGTTGTCTTGCTTTGATTATCTTCAAAAGATGGTTATAATCAGTTATACGAGTTTGACAGGTGCTTGTAAATGCAGATTTCTAATAATTTCAGAGATAGTGACATTGAAATAAAGGAAACATATTCAGGACTCTTGAAGAGCTAAAATGTTTGTGAATATCAAATAGAACAGGAGTTAACTGCATGGTCTGAACTAGTAGGAGAATTAAGAAATATTTTTGACTTTGTTTAAAATATTGCTGACAGTTTGTTTTGTTTTTCAGAGTCAAGAAAACTTTTGAGCTATTTACAGCTTTTAACAGTTGAGTAAGTTATACTCTTGTGAACAAAATTTGAAGCTTACTTATTTATCTGCCTGGTTTCTCTAGAATTTAGAAACTATTTGTCAGTATTCGTAACTCATGGCAATATAGTTATCTGTATGATTGCAATAAAAATCGTTTTTTTCCTTTCCTTTTTTTTTTAATTTTTTCAGCAGGACACAATTAGAAAAACTGGTTGTTTTACAGAGGCTTTCACTGGAATGGCATGCTTTCCTTTAAGGGATCAAACTTGATTTGCAGAGCCAATAAAAGCTCATTAGGAAAAATGGCCTTATACCTTGTTCACTCAGTCCCCATACAGGGTTTCTAATCTGTGATGTATAAAGAACGTCACTTTCTAACAGGCCAAGAACCCTCAAGTTATCTTGGGAACTCAGGCAGAGAGGAATTTACCCAACTCATAGGTATTTGAGGGCATAAACTCATGACTGAACTTGGGTTTTAAAAAATCTTATCTGAGATTCCTTCTGGAACAAAGTTTTATCAAAGCCAGTTTAGAAAAACCTATGTGAAAATAATTTTTCTTGCTGCACTTCATGCTTATAATCAGGCCAAGTATAAGATGAAACAAATGCAAACAATTCAGTCCTATCATGATTTGTTTTTAACAAAAATGAGTATTGAAGAGAGAAAAATGATGTTTCAAAACTTATTACACACTTGCCATTAAATTCTAGTCTCTTTAGTTGTTTTAAAGTTTTTGTCTGCATTTTGGACTAACTCTGCTTGTTCCTGTGAACCAACCAGTGATCTCTGACTGCAACTCAGAAGAAACAAAAGTGATGGGTAATGTCAAAATCTAGATGAGGCATATTCTAGTTCTGCGCAATTATCCTGCAAATCCTGCCAGGTGATAGCAGTAGGGTGCTCATAACCCAGAGGTTTCTTTGATGGGAAGATAAGAACAAATGGGAGCTAACCAAAGCCAAGCCTCATGCACCCAAATTTTAGCAGGCATAGCTAATAGCCACAAGTTATCTGGGTGTGCCAGCAGCTTCTGGATATTTTAGCTGTTTTTACCCCCTTGTTTCATTTTGATACATGACTTCTAATAACCCGATTTGTCTCTTCTCACCTTAAGGCCATCAAACTCCAAACAGTCATGCAGCTGGAGCCTTAGATGATGGCTCCCTTTTATTGGGGACTGTTGGATAGGCCTCTGAGGGAGACCTGACTTCCAGTCTTCCCAAAATGGTGACCCATGTCAACAGGAAGCAGTTAAGATCTGTCACTGTCCTTATCCTAATGGCAATAAAATGTACCTCTTCAGAGGGGGAAATTGATAGCAGCAGGAGGCAGACAAATGCCTAGGCAAATAGAGTCAGTTCTCCAGTGAAACCCCACCTTCAAGCTGTAGACAGAGTCTGAAAGCCAAGCTACAAGTCAAATCCACAGAACAGATTGAGAATCTGTCTTCCTCTGTGACACACTTTCCTCTGATGGCTCCCCCTGCTACACATACCTACTGTTTCCTAGTTGGTTTTTTACACTGCAGAGCCCAACTTTGAGTGGTGCCTTTGCTTTAGCCTTTCTCATAAAGCAATTTGCATACATTCCCCTATCTGAGCTCATAAAAGCCCTGGACTCAGCCACTGAGAGAAACCACCCAACTGTGGGGGTGGGGCCTACCTCTGCATCCCCTCTTTGTTGAGAGCTGTTCTGTCACTCAATAAAAGTATCCTGCACCCTCCTCACTCTTCAATTGTCCAGCGTATCCTCGTTTTTCTTGTATGCAGGACAAGAGCTCAGGACCCACCAAATGGGATTATTCAGAAGGCTATAATGTTGTGGCCCTCTGCCCTCCACCAGCAGAGGGCAACTGCCTCATGCCATGGGAATCAACAATGTGGCTGAGCCAGCCCAAAACCGCAAGTTGAGATGGGACAAGGGCATTGCTGGCTGGGAGTTTCCAGCTGGCAAAAGTGATTGAGAAAAGTCCTGTGTTCCTCCTGATGCAGGAACTTGGTAGTAATACATTTCTTTATTTTTTGTATTTATTCAATATTCCTAAAAGATGCCACTCCCTTGCTTCTACTATCTTTCTCCATATGCAGAATGTTCAATGATATGGCCTCTCCTCACCAATTAATTCTCCCTGCATCAGAGGAAGATGAAGACATTCTTGATACATAACTAACTTTGGGAGAACAGTTTGATCATGTTCATTCTATCTTCCTTTCCTCTCTTTTGGAGCCAGTTTTCCTTAAGAGAGCCAATCTTTTGTGTTCCTTCTAAAATATCCCTGACCTGCCACACCCACATCCATACCCAGACAGCAGGATGTTTCACTGGTCTAGCAGTCCCTGTGATTCTGTGGGTGACTCTACACAATTTTAATATCCAGTATGAAGTAGCCATTTACTCACAAAATAAATCTTTTCTCCAATATCTTACCCTCCTCATTAATGCTTTTGGTTTTCTGAATGACCTTTAATCCTTTGTTTTACTTTTCATACTGCCATATATAGATGGTCCCTAACTTACTGAAGTTTGATTTATGATCTTTCAACTTTATGATGGTGCAAAAGTGGCACACATTCAATAAAAATGTGCTCTGAATTTTGATCAAAAGATCAAAATCCCAGGCTAATGATATGTTGTA
>NW_012103188.1:655530-666190 GCF_000951045.1 Mandrillus leucophaeus | reverse complement strand
CAGGGATAGAATGAAGTGAAAGTCTTACCTGAAAAATAATCACAGCACAGTGGAAATACAGATAAGAAATTACACATTACAAAATGAAGTCTATGAGATACGCAGTGATTACAGAAGTATAGATGAAGGGCATCTAGAACATGCTAGGGAAGGAGAATGGAGAAAAGGTAACATTCTCTGGAGGAAGTAATATCTGAGTTGATTCCTCAAAATTTATAGGGTTATTAAAAAAGTACTAAACAAAGTGATAGTCAAATTCCGTGAGGAAATTATCTTTGTAAATTAGGCAAATAACGGTTTGTACACATATCATGGATTTCATAGTTTTTTTTCTAAATAAATTAGGATTGATATAAACTATTAATTATTGAGATTAGTGTACTAGTCAGTAATTAATAATTAATTGTAATTTCCTCTATTCTTTGGAGAAAACAGAAAAAAGCTATTGGGTATGTACAATGATAAGGTAAAGAGTTATAATGAGGCATCAAATATGTGGCATTTTACCCTAATAGAGAAGGTAAGACACAACTCATTGCTATTGCTGAAACAAAACCCACAGGCAAATTAAATTAGCATGGCATGATTTAAATAAATGTCATCCTGCCATGCATGATTAATTTACAAGTGAATGGGAGAGATAAAAAGTGTTTGGGGAATTCAGAGGGTGAAGAAATGGCATCTACTCTGAAGGTGAGGTAGAGCTTACTGGAGAAAAAGAATCTCAATGGAGTCCTGAATTAGACCTTGAGTAGTCATTTAAGTCAATGAATGCTTTAGTTTGTGCAAGTTAACTGTATATTAAGACTAATTTGAGGGTCAATAAAACTGACTTAAAATATATTTTATTCATAATATCTACTGGTTAAAATTAACCTCATTGAAATTAGTTTATTTTTATTTGATATTTTTGAATCAAGCTCTTAACCCTTCTTGGATGAATTTATTTTAATTTGAAACAACTTTTTATTTGCATGTATATATCTGTGTTTTCAGTCTAAAGATTGTGATATGTCTGCAGGTATAGGCAAAGAGTCAGGTCTACTCCTTCTCATACTGCAAGAGAGGCATAAATTCAAAAGGGCATATTGTTACTAGAACATTTTCAACTATGAATGATTTTTGGAAGATGAATTTTTCAAAAAGTAAAAGTCAGTTTTTATAATGAAGAGCAGGAAAAACAATACTTTTTTTTTCTATTCACACTTTTTCTACTCATCCATTTTAACACTATTTATTTCAAAAATATTTCAATTCTGTTAGCTGTACTTCCACTCTTGAGAAAGCATACCTTAGATGTTTTAGATCTATTCATTCTTAAAGTAATATTACATTCATGTACAGACATAATAGAGAATAGCATGTTGACAATATAAATTTCTCACTGCTTCAGGAAAGTTGATAGTTTTTATGGACTTACTACCTTGACAGATATTCCTGTGTGTTCTATTTATTTTTTTATACTACCTTGGCTGAGAACCATTCTGTCCTAAATATTTACAACACTGAAGTCGAACAAGTTATTTGTTAACTTCTTCTTTAGAGACACCTGGTAAATCTGAATAATTATTTCCAATAAAAGGAGGTCTTGGAATTAATAATTTACCGTCAGCCATAGTAATAAAGATTCATGTCAGGAATTCATTTAATCTTAAGGGAAAATTGTCATTTAATTTAATTGACTTTTGTTCTTGTGTTATATAATGAAGCTGTGGGTTAGAATCTTTGTACTAAATGTGATATTTTGAATTGCAATTTTAATACAATTTAAAATGTTTTGTTTTCCTCATTAAAATGAGTGAAGTATACTAAAATAATCATATTTGTTAGACAAATAATATAGAAGGAGAAAAATTTTTACTTTTTCTGAAACAAATGGACGAAAGTTTACTCCTTCCAATGATGAAACATCTAGCTAATAGAGATATTAAACAATATACAATTACCCTTCTAATGAAGAAACATGATTTCACACAGAACATTGTATTTATTCTGAAATAGAAAGGATAACATATTACCATTTTTATTTTGTATACAGAGAATTTTAGGCAAAATACTCTTAGTTATAATGGGGGTGCACACACACCCACATATAAACAAGACCTGATTTTCTTACTTTTAGTTTGAAAAACCAACCACAAACATGCCTGTATGTCAATAATTTCATTATATTTTTATCTCTTCTTTTTCTTCACTTCTAGATTAATGATAGGGATTCAATAAACACATTAATTATATTTATATGTGAATTTCCAATTAACAGCATTTCCTTTTGTGATGTACTCTTATCAGTTTCACTTTGTTGACTATATAGGAATAAATACAAACATACTAAGAATACACAAATTTAAAATCATTATAATTATCTTTATACATTTTAAATTAGCATATTGCTGTTCCGTATCATTTATTTCAAATGGCAACCAATATTAATGTAGATAGAAAAGTAATCTAATCTCAAAAGCACAAATATCAAAAGGGAATACTTCTCATTTCTTAAAAAATGTTTACTTTTTCTTTTCTATCTTATTTCTCTTGGTAGAAAAGCAGTCAAATTGGGACTAACAATGTGCATCTTTCCTTCCCAAAATAATCTTTCATTGTTAAATACGTTGAGAAGATGGGCCGTCTTTCAAGTTGCTGTTATTTTTTCATCCAGATGCAATTTTTCTTAACTCTAGTCTTTTGAATCATGTAATTGTTTCACTTGTAATTTATGCAGTGCCAAAATAACTATAAATCAGTGGAAAAAAATGAAATTCCTAGGTAAAAATAACATATTTGTATTCAACTTTATGTCGGCTGAAAGACCAGTTGGTTGACTTAATCATAATCATAGCTAATTTGGAGGAGGGGGGAGTCGTGTAAGTGATCACAAAATTTTGTAAAGTACTTCTTGCACATTTGAGCAATAGAAATATAGTGATGATTAGACATTGAAAAGTAGTTGCATTTTCTCATTCTTCACTGAACTAAACATATAATCCCTAACTTAAAATATGTATAAAAGTGATTTTATTTTTATAGAGAAAAAACATAAAGTCCCAGATACAATTAAAGAGTTAGGCATATAGAGTTTAAAGTATGCCAGACACTGTTTACAATTCTTAAAATCAGTTAACTCCTGACATCTTCACAACTACCTTATGGAATAGTCACTATTAATATGAGCAATATGCAGGTAAAGAAACTGAGGCATGGAGAAGTTAAGTGGCTTGAATCATTTCACACAATAGTGGAGTTGGAAACCAAAGCCAGACTCTTTGTTTCTAGAATCTGTGCTTTAAACACTATGCTGTTGTAGACAAATGAGGAAACATTTCAAAAACTATTTGGAAATATCAATAATACATTCATTCACCCAAATTATCAGTGTTTAACTGAAAACATGTCTGGACCTTTATATGTGTATATGTGTTTGTGTTTGTATAAATGTATATATATTCATACTTATATGTGATTCATATATGAATGAATTCATGTGTGAATGTGTGATTTACATATGTATATATGCAGATATTTATGTTTATATTTGCAGACATTTACATATACATGCACATATTTTTAAAAATTAAAAATAGATATGGATTTACCATTTAATCAGGGCCTTGAATAACAATGGCTTGGGACACATACAAACTATTTACTCAGGAGAACTATTTATTTGCCTTGCTTTGGGTTGAAATCTTAGTGGGCATCTATGATTATCCATTGATCTTAAAGGAACATACTCCTTATATTATACTCCTTGTAATCTGAAAACATCTTAATTTAGTAAAATTTAAAATGTGCAGTCCTATGTAATGATTTCAAAAGTTTAACATGATTTAATATTGAACTGTCTTACCTGCCCAGATAAGTTCTTCGGTGGTCAGGAATCCTGAAGTAGGCTCACTGCCCACTTATCATAGTTATTATTCAGTAACCTCTGATGTCCTTGGGGCCAGACCATTTTTACCTTCATGCTTGCAAATATCTTCTTCCCAGGCAAATCTATGAGATGGGATGAGAGGACACTTTTATCATCCACAAGAAGTTAGACCAGCTGATGACCATTACACCAAATTTTGCTCTTTTTTTTTTTTTCTCTTGCCTGAACATATTAAATATCCAAGCCCATTCATCATCTAGGATTATAAATGTTATGCCCCAGACAGAAGATCAATTAAATAAAAGGAAACACAGTTATAATGCAGACAACGTGGTTTAAAAATGTGGATTCAGACTTCTGGAGTTTTATTAATTGATCTGGGTCAGTCTGTGCAAGTAGAACACTGAGAGTTGAGTAGAGGAAGAATAGCTGAACAATCCAAATCTATCCTAATCCTGGTTGCGTTTTGGCAACATTTGTTGGCATTTACCTAATTTGGATTTAATATCGGTGGGGACAATTCTGGTCCTGTAAATAGTTAGACCTTGTAGATAATATAAACAAATTCTGGGTGCTCCCAACTTCTTGGCCTTAATTTTATTAGCATACTTAAAGAGAATTGACTGAATGAATAGTTGGGGGCAGAGATTCATACTTGATATCCTGATAAAAGGTTTCCTGCAATTTCCTCCACCAGTATTGCCTTCTAGTCCATAGCCTACCAATCCCTCCCTTCTCCCACTCCCACATCCTCTAATTCTAATAATTGTATGAACTTCAGCTTGTCATCATTTGAGACACAAACATAGGCATGAATATGGGGGCCAATCATTGATTATGTTATATCCAAATATATCCCTGGTTATAGTTCTGACTGTTCTTCCACTGAGCTTTACAGAATTAGAAATTTTCTTCCTGTTATTTTATAAATTGCTTTTCCAAATATTACACTCCTCATATGTATTTACCAACCCATAAACTGGAAAACTAGATCTCTAACGAAAGATAATTCCTTAATGTCACTGCCCATAAAAATACAATTACATAAATATATTTATTAATTAATTTTACCCTGAAAAGGTTTTTATTTTTAAACAAGCAGCAACTCTTCCCATTTGTATTTGTCTTTTTGGCTTATGTTCAGCCATGTTGACTTGCAAAACTCAGAGATGATGAGTTTTATAATAGAAATACAAATGAAACATTAAATTATCTTAGGCATAGTGATTATATAACATTAAGTGTTATAGTTATATATATATGATGTTGAAGAGATCTCGTTGGATAACCTCTGTATTTCAGAGTTAGCAAATAGGTCCATCAGTTAGCGTTTGTCAGAGAATCAGAGTCACTATGAGTAACACAGAGTAAGAGGTTTATAGTATGAATTAGACAAAAAAGAAAACTATGGAAATTAGTTAAAGGCTTTATGTAAGATTGACTTGTGTGTCTGATATGGGCTGGAAGTTAACAAGCTTGTAGTTGAAAAGAAAAAATGGACATAGAGTGAAGGAGATCAGGGAAAACTGAAACCCCCGAGGGCTTTTTGGGAACCCATGCATTCAAACTGGAAACCACATTTGTCTTTCACTAACTCAGATTTCAGTAATGTCGGTGAACTGCAGAGGTTGGTACTCTTCACAATGGGCTTACATACACAGCTGACTCAGAGTTTGGAAAAATTGAATGATATGATCCACTGGGAACTGGAGGAACTGCAAGTCTGGCTGCTGCTTCATGACAGTGAGTTGAGCCAGTGGATCAGCAGCCATATGTGTGCACTGCAACAGCATCTGGCTCTGTACCAGCGTGGGTAGCAGAGCCTGCAGCTACTCTAGCTTCTGCTTGAAAAGAATAGACACCCAATTACTCTTAAGAATTCTCAAGCTTCTCTCACATATGTATTTCTTGTAGTCTTGGTGACGATAGTATCCTCTTGGTGAAGACTACATCCACTAAAAGAGAGCAGCATCTTCTTAGTGGATGTAGTTAGTATGGAGTTAAGGTATTTGTGAACACATATCATTTAATAAATCCATTCTAGTATCTCAAACATCTTAAGTCATTAGAAACTGTCATTCATAATACCAAGGAAGGTCAAACATTTTAACTTCATCAATGTAGGTAGGCTATCTTTGGGTATATGTTCAGCTATCTAAACACGGTGTTAAAACCATTCTCAGTCCTTCATGGTAATATGTTGAATCCAGAATCTGTTTAGTGCACTCATGATAAATAATTCAGCCTAGTCCAATGTTACATTCATACCACTCTGTCCCAACACTGTTAGGGTTTGTTCACAGACATGTTCTTCAGACTTCTGCTGATGCAAAATGGCAAAAATGTCACTTTTTTGATGCTTATTGCATTATACTTTTGGGTTTACATTTTCTGGCCTGACAGATTTAAATCCGTCTACAAATTCAGAAGCAATGAAAGGTGATGGAGTAGGTATTAAAGAGCATCAGAGTTCCCCACAATCACATACATCAGAGAGGACATTCCTGGTTATTCAGGCAAAAGGAGATTAACCTCATAAGGGAGGAAAATTTAGTTTTAATGTCAAAAGCATCTCAGGATAATTTATGGGTTCAAAGGCCCCAGCTTCAACAGAATATACTCATAAGTACCCATACCATTGTGAAGATCATTATCCTTACAGATCAATGCCCTAACTTTAACAGAGACACACATTATATTAGAAATGTAATTTGCATTGTAATTTACTCACTTATGGGATAAGTTTTCAATTTTATTTTCAGAAATCCAAGTACTATGGAGAGAGAAGAAAACAGTTTCATTTTTAAACGTTTTGGTTCCTTACCTGGACCCAGATTTGAGCCCAACTCAGCTGTTTCCTTTTCAAGTGTCTAGTATATATAAAAATAAGTAACCCATTGTGTTCCATATTTTTACCACTGCATTCCATGGGAGGAACTCTATAGCCACCCAAAGATTTCTATAGCACATGATTGCAGATTATCTACAGATAATATAAAAAACAGTCTTGCCAATGCATGCCATATACTACCACTAACTAAATTGCCACTGAAAACTGATTCATTAATATATTTAAAATCAGCAAATTAGAAAATCAGTTCTGTGCGAAGAATAATCAATTCAAAGAACTGACTCACAAGGTCGTAATTCCCAGAATCACTTGGGTGCCCAAATCTGTATGATTTAGGCTTTAATCAAATAATAAGAACCACAATGAGTGATACATAGAATGATGATAGTGATATTTGAATATCTATAGTGATATGTAGTATAAGTAATCTGTTATAGGGATTAAAACTTATATATTTGTCAGAGCTGGCTAAGTAGTTTACATAAGGCTGTTGCTTCTGCATCTGTTGTTGATATTGAGGTAAGAACCAGGATATAGAAAGAAATATTGGATTTAAACCTGGGAAAATTAAAGACAAACTGAAATGCATATGAATACATAGGAACCTATGACTTAAACAGGAACACATGGGGACTAAAAGGAACCCACAAGAACAAAGTAGAATGCACATCTGTTATTCACAGCTTGCAGCCTCAATGATGTGTGAAACCTATGTTATAATCTGAACATACTTCAACAAAGAGCTGCACATGTGCCAGTGCTATGATGTGCAGAAGCTAAAACAAAAGATCCACCAAGAACCAAAGAAACTAAGGGTCCAGCTGCTTCCCCACACCAGCAAGAGGAGCCAGCACACTGAAAAAAAATCAGGTGCAGGGGTCATTGCCTTACTTGGACTTTCAGAGTGTTGAGGTAACAAAAACTAAATAAAATAAAATAAAATAAAATAGGCAAAAAGTCAATTGTTTACTTCAACTTTCCACCTCTCACACAAATTTCCCTTATGGTTGAATTTACGCAGAACCATATGAGGAAAGGAAACCTGAGAAATGTTTGAATGATACAAAGTTGCATCCCTGGGAGGGACATTCCTAGGAGCAAATCAGGGAAGAGTAGAGAACGGATAAGGATAGAATTATTTATTTTCTAATCAGGAACCCCAGAAGGGCACTTATCTTTATTGTCTTTCAGTTACAGCTAAGTTCTAGGGAACACTCGTGAAGAATCAATTCATACATATGAAACATATTTGAGCTTCAAGTATGGTATGCACAATTCATAGTTACATGAAAAACATGTAAAGAAAGTATGTAGGCCAAAATCTTTGCCTTCAAAGATGGTAAAATTTACATGATTGTCCCATCTTCAGAATAATTTTCACATTCTAGTATTTCCCACCATGATTACCTGGTAGAATTACAGCACAAAATGCATACAGTTTGTTAATTATTATTGTTAACCTGCTTCCACCTACTTACATAAAATGATTTAATATGATTTAATTGGTTTTTCTTTTACTCTTTTTATTGAGGTACTTAAATATAGGGAAATATACAAATGATTAAGACAACATCTCATGCCAAATGCTCTAAGAATAGGATTAAAACACAAAATCCTATTTGTTTAATATGTAGAGATAGTAGCAGTGTGCATGATTGGATTATGTTGCTGCATATTAGAGTAATGTGCATTTTTTCACATGCCAGGTCATACTGACAGTAGTAGATAAAATCGGGCCAGTAGGGTATCATGAAAAATGTTGTAAACTGGACAATATCAATCTAACAAAGACAGAAGAAAGGTATAGTGAGACAGCCAGCATATGGCTTCCAAATTTAGAATTCTGAAAAGGTTTTCATCTTCATAAATATTTATTATCCGTGAGTCTAGATTTACTTTGTTACAGAACACAATCATCGAATGTATGTTATTTGTAAGTCTTTAAAAATCTTTTAGTGAATTCACTCACCCTACATAGCTTATAAAACTGGTAGAAAACAAGATCTGTGCACCAGGAAAAAGCCATGTTTGCCACATTTCAGTGAAGAAAGGCCATATGTCATTCACTCACTGAATATTTTATTCAATATGTCAGGATAATAAATCCAAAATCAACAAGCAGCACATCTTTTTTAATTATTCAAAACACATAATAGTTCTATTCATGGGTGGAAGCACTAATAACACAAGGAAAACAACTACACAGTATAAAAGGATATTGTTGTTTTCAGTCCAGTTGGTTTGTTTAAAAAATCATCTTACTATGATTCTGCAGATTATGTTTTAAGATTGGATGAAGCTTAAAATTTTAACAAATATGCTTAAGTACAACCATCAAAAGACAGTTACTTGCCACTGTAATAAAAATAAATTGCAGGCCAATGTACCTCTAGAATCTTTTTAAACAATTTTGTTTCAAATAAAGAAAGTAGCAAAAAACAAGTGGAATTAGATTTTCTCCTCTGGCTATGATAGGGTAGCTTATACGAGGCAAATGCTCTTTTCCGCCAAGAATAAGAAAAAAAGTAAAATTAATTTAGAAAAAAGGCTTGGTTCAAATGTGACAATGAAGCTAGCATATGAAGGGCAAGATACTTGCAAAAAAGGGAAGCTCAAGAAAGAAATAAAATATATGTGAAAGACAGCTGGTTAATAGCCTAAGGAATACATAAATTCAAGAGAAAGGTTTTTTTAAGCCTTATGATTCTGAAGAAAGAAAAGTGGAAGATTAACAAGTCAAGGAAAGCAGGACATAGTAAAAATGGTATGCTTTCAATTGTAACGCTTGAGGAAAATAAAGCAAAATAGAGGTACACTGAAACTTATAAAGATTACGGACCCAGTTTGAATCTAACAGTGACTGACAGTATAGAAATGATTATCTCTCTACTAGTATCTTGATAGAAGATATGGAATCTTTTCTAGGAAGGAGAACATCATGAAGATGTTCATGAAGATGATACATTTTCCTAAAATGTATTAAAAATTACCAAACATACCAGAAAGGAAAAAAAAATGCATCATGAGAAAAAAAAAAAAGAAAAAGACATAGATAACACAGTTATTAATATTAATTTTTCAGCAAAACTTCTGAAGGTGAAGGGGAAATTTCCCTTGACCGTTACACTATTTCTTTAATGATTACCCTACACTTCATAATGTGCATGGCTGGCTTAGAGTATATTTTGAAATTACTGTAGTTAAAATGTTCAAGAAAACAAGTGACAAAATGTAGTATCTCCTTAGGGAAGTTGGATCTACTAAAAGATCAAATAGATACAGTAGGAATAAAAAATAAAGTAAGTAAAATTCATGATTTAACATGTGAGTCCATGTAGTAAACTAAAACATAGCTAGAGACGACAATGTTAAACTTTATCTAACTCCAATGTTTCCAAACAGTACCTAACTTTCAGAAATCTCACAGTCCTTTTGTGTCCTGAGAAAAGGTGAATCAGAAAGAACTACCCTTGTGCAGATACCATAAAACCCAACTTCACTTTTCCTCACTAACTCAGATGAGCCTCACTTCTATTCTTTCTTACGACTTCTGCAAAACTCACTGATGACTCCCTTGTTAGCCTGCCTCTAAAAATCCTTGGGATCCTCTTATGTTTTCAATGTCTCCTCCAAAACTCATGTTTGAAACTTAATTGCCAATGTAATGGTACTGGGAGGTGGGCCTTCAAGAGGTGATTAGGGCTGTACATGTTGGCTCATGCCTGTAATTCCAGCACTTTGGGAGACCGAGGCTGGGGGATCACCTGAGGTGAGGAGTTCAAGAACAGCCTGGTCAACATGGTGAAACCTCATCTCTACTAAAAATACAAACATTAGCTGGGCCTGGAGATGCACGCCTGTAATCCCAGCTACTCAGGAGGCTGAGGCAGGGGAATCCCTTGAACCTGGGAGGCAGAGGTTGCAGTGAGCCGAGATCG
>NW_012103188.1:651587-654725 GCF_000951045.1 Mandrillus leucophaeus | reverse complement strand
TTATTTCTCAACAGACAAATAATGTAATCCAGATTACAATGGATAAATTGATACTTTTTAAATAGTGAAGGAAAAGCTTAACCTAGATGTTTACACTGTGAAAACATTCTTCAAATGTGACGCTAAAGTAAAATCATGTTGGGATACAAAAACTAAGGACATTCATCATTAATAGACCTGAAGTAAAAGAATACTCTAAGTCAGCCATGCACATTATGAAGTGTAGGGTAATCATTAAAGAAATAGTGTAACGGTCAAGGGAAACTTTCCCTTCACCTTCAGAAGTTTTGCTGAAAAATTAACTTACAAATGGCAGATTAACTGGAGAGAAAGAATCCAAATTGTATTAATGTGTACACCAGGAGAACCAGAGTTATAATTCACCCCATAACATGGTTCAGAAGCCTCTATACCATCCTGACAAAATAGGTTATGGGAGTGGGAGGGGAAATCTGTTAAGGTGATCGCCAGGGAGAATGAATGGATCAGAAAACAGAGATTACCTTGTACATTATTTTGTGAAGGGTCTGTTCAGATGTGGTTACATTCTTGGTCTTACAGGGTGGAGAATAATGAAACAATTGTTCTCTTTAGGGGATCCAGACTTCAGGGAGATAAAGGAACTGAACAACTTCATCTTGTGCTTTGGGAGAGATGGTGGAGCACGAAGACCAGAAAGACCTTGAAGCTTCATGAGTTCAGCATATCAGCATGCCATATTTTGGGGCATTTTTTTCTGAGACCCAACAACAGTAAAAGAATAAAAATAAATATCTTAATAAATGTGAATAAAACAAAAATACTTCATTAACTTGAATACTTGAAATTAGCAATACTTGAGGTTAGTGCACAGTGCTCCAGATGACCAAGTCTGCCCAATACTGTTGAAAGTAACTGCAAATTTGAGGGTTTTCCAAATCCACAGTCAGGTTTAATTATCTACTATGATGACTTACAGAACCAAGGAAAGAGCTATTCTTATATCTCCCAATATCTGTCTTAACCTAACTTTCCTAAATACCAATTAACAAGGATAGCCTCATCATATTGACCAGTCTTTTCCTAGCCCGCCCAGTACTTTTCTACCAGCTCACTCTAGTGCCTAAAAATCCCAATCTTTTTTGTTTCAGCAGAGTTGAGCCGAATGTCAATTATTACAATAGTCTTGATCTCTGTTTTAATAGTCTCTAACAGCAAAGTGCGGTGCCTCAAACCTATAATCCCAGCACTTTGGGAGGCCGAGGCGAGCGGATCACTTGAGGTGAGGAGATTGAGACCAGTCTGACCAACACAGTGAAACCCCGTCTCTACTAAAAATACAAAAAATAACCAGATGTGGTGGCACACGCCTGTAATCCCAGCTACTCAGGAGACTGAGGCAGGAGAATTGCTTGAACCTGGGAGGCAGAGGTTGCAGTGAGCCAAGATCCCTCCATTGTACTCCAGCCTGGGCAACAGAGCAAGAGCAAGATTTGGTCTCAAAAAAAAAAAAAAAAAAAGTATCTAACAAAGTTTTCCTTAACTTTTTAACTCCATTGTGTGCATTTTTTTCTTTGACAACTGTGAAACATATCACCCATGTGATTAGAAAGGAAAATCACAGAGTAATCTCTTGTAAACATATATACAAAAATCCTAAAGAAAATAGTAGCAAACCAGTGATCTACTAAGTGAATACCACCTGATGGCCAGCTTGAACTTATTCCAGAAACACAAGTTTACTTGATTTTTTGAAAATCAATCAATGTAATTTCCCATATTCACAGAAAAAAAGGAGAAAAGCTTTTGTTTTAATATTTATTCACAGGAAAAAATCTTTAAAATGTACGAATGAAAACAAAATTCCTTAACCTGGTTAAGAACTGAAAAAAGTTTATACTTTCCTTAGTTTGCAATGCCAATAGCAGAGGCAAGGATGAAAGAACAGAGGGCAAGCGGTGGGTGTTGAAGGGAACAACAGTAGAAAAGAAGGAAAATGATACAGGGAAGGAACTCAATATTAACAGTAGATATTTGAGCAGTCTTCTACAGTAGGTAATTGAAGCTTAATTCGGTGTTGAAACAGGGAAACACTTCAAAAAACATGACTCAAGGGAAAGAAGTATTTATATACCACTGTGATTCAGTGAGTAGTTAAAAGCTGCTTCTGGTGGTGTTAATTTCCTGGCATTTCTAAGTCTGCCAAGTGTCTGGACAGGGCAGCTTTCCAGAAAAACTCTCCCCATTAATGATGCTGATATTGGATGTCAAAATTCCAGTGAACTAAATTTAAAACGTAAGAATTAGGATGTAAGGGAAGACTATTTACTGGTTTCTTAGAAACAATGGCAAGCCAACAACAAACAACCAAACAAAAACACTAAATTTTTTCTTCAAAATCACTAGAGAAAATCCCATCTTCATTAGAGACACTTTTATTCAACATTGAACTGGATGTTCAAGTCATTGAAATAAAGCAAAAATAGAATAAAATACAAGACATTCTGGAAAAGATAAAGTGAAAACATTATTACTTGCAGCTGACAATTAGAGAATTTTTAGAAATCTACATATTTTGAAAATGAATGTATAAACTTTAAAAGGTTACAAAATACAGTGTAAATATTCATAAACGAGTTATAGTTCTATAGAAAAGTAACAGACAGTCCATATTTTGGTGATACCAAACACCAAAGAATATATGTTTTAAAAAGTTATGAAAGGCATCTATGAAGACAGCTACAGAGTATTACCGAGAGAATTAAAAAAACTAACTAAATAAATTGAAACCAAGTTTGTGGGTTGGGTAAAGTAAATATTATACAATATTAATTACTCTCAAATTAATCTTTGAATGTTAGGCAATCACAAACAAAACCCCAGCAACTTGTCAATGGGTGGCTCTAGAAGGGCAAATTTATTCTGCAGTTTTTGTGAAAATACAATGGCCTAAGAATAACCAGAAACTCTTGAGGAAGAAGAGCGCATTTGGATAATTAATACTAGCAGTAATACTTAGTATAAATTACATAGTTAACAGCATACGATTTTGCCAAAAGAACAGAAAATAATTCTCTGGAACAAAATAGAAACCCTACACATAGGCCGGGTGCCGTGGCTCACGCCTGTAATCCCAGCACTTTGGGAGGCCGAGGCGGG
>NW_012103188.1:641933-650699 GCF_000951045.1 Mandrillus leucophaeus | reverse complement strand
TAAGTGTAAAAATGTAGGTCAAGGAGTCATAGAAATAATTTTCAAAACATATCCAGCAAATGATTCAAATGCAGAAAATAGAAAATATTAAAAAAAAACTGTACACATCAATGGTAATAAGTAAAGAAATTTAATACAAATGAGCAAAAGGTTGAAAAGTCTATTTTTCAAGAAGGCAATATTCACATGGTCAATAAATGTGACACTTTGTTTCAACTCATTTGTTACTAGGGAAATACGAACCAAACCTGCAGGCTTTACTACTGTATACCCATCAGAATGGCTACAACTTTAAAAGGAAGGTTTTGCCACTGTTTTGTAACAATGTTGAACGAATGGAACATTCATATATTTCAGGTGGAGGTTAAAATTGATACAAGCCAATTGTCCTTTTCTATTAAACTAGACATATACATTTCCTATGACCCAGTAATTTCAATATTAAATTTATACAACTAAAATGCAAATATGTGTGCACCAAAACATATGTTCTAGAATGTTTATAATTGAATTATTTATATTACCCTCAATATGGATACAACTGAGATAGCCACTCACAGCAAAATAAATAAATAAGTTATATTATTGTTAAACAATGAATATTATACAGAAATGAGAAAAAAAATATTGCTACCTTCAATGGTCTGTATGACTTTTACAAGGTAATGCTAACCAATTGTAATCAGACATAAAATATGACATAATACAGAACTTGATTTATTTACAGTTCAAAAATACACTAATCCATGTTGATAAAAGTCAGGAGAATGTTTACCTTTGTGTCGATTAGTAACACAGAAGGAACACAAGATTAATTTCTTGAGGGCAGCTAATGTTCAAATATTTTAACAGATAGGTAGTTTCGTTGGTGTGGTTACTTTATAAAAGTTCATCAAACTTTTCACTTATAATTATACTAAAGTAAAATATCATTAAGTTTTACATAGAACCAAAAACCTACCTTGAAAAAAATAGTAGAAGCCTGGGCTTTGAAAGATAATCTTTTCAATGGAGTTAATATGCAATTTTTTGGAAGAATTATGACTTTATTTCATTTGGCCATATCCTCTGAAAATAGTGAACTTGTTGTGTTTCAGCACTTTGTCACTTCCTTTTTCAATAATGCCTGTTCAATCTATGAATGCTAGAGTTGTAAGATAATTTTTTCTTGTGTTGTAAGAAAAAGAACAGCACAGATGTTATACCTTCTTTGGAATTTAAGATATATTTCAGGATAAGATGCACAAGGTAAAATGAAGATCTGGTAAAAAGCACAATACAAATAGCTCAAAATATTCAAGAAATATTGATCAAAAGTACATAGAGAAGCTAAAATTCTTGAGATATTTGTATTAACAAAGAGAGTTTAGGGAAGTCTAGTGAAATGCAGTCACTGCCTTTCTGATTCCCGTGTAGCTGGGGGAAGTAAAAATTTCTGAAGCTCAAAATCTCTTTTCAGAATTTCATATCAGGTTAAATAATACTTAAATTGTTGGCATAATTTAGTGTGAAATGAATTTAAAGTACCATGTCACAGGCAAGGATGAAACTGTGTACTATTACAAATAATGTGTCCTAAAATCTATTTTTCTTGTTGATTATAGATCTATTTAAACCTTAACAATTAAAATTAATATTTCCTATAAAAGAATTATACTACTAATTTTACAATTCAGCAAATATTTATGATATTCTTTTATGTTATCTATGCTGTCCTGTGTACTGGGCAAAAAACAAGTAAATTGTCACTACAAAGAGCTCATTCTCCTGAAAAGTCACATACACTGACATATAGTTTACTATGGAAAGTGCAATGGAAAAATGGGCATTTTAATCATTTTTGAGAAAAAGATAGAGTAGAAGAGAATTTTCTGAAGAATAATGAAGTGTGGGTCTTGTAGACAATTGGGAGGTGACTGAGTGAATTTAAGCAGAGGATTAACATGGTCAGAATTATATTTTTAATATCTTACTCTGCCAGCTGTGAAGAAGATGAATGTGAGTGGGATAAGAAAGGTACTGGGAAACCACTTATACTGCAATTGGAATAGAAGAAGTAAGAAATAAGAGGTTGAACCTGATAAGTGGTAGAGATAATATACCTAAGTGAATAAGCTCATAAAATATTTCCTTATGTGATCTTGGTCAGATAAATCCCCCAAACACCTGCCCTCCAGTAGGCTTTTGACTGCATCAAAGTATCTAGAGTTGGATGAAATGTTCAACTTTCTCAAATCACTAGCAAAGAGTGTGGTTTTGCAGTAATTTACTTAGACTAATTATTATTTCTTTTGAGGATGAGGAAAATCTTGTCTTTTCTGAGTTCATCTGTGCCTGACACCTGAACAACACTGAGTTTCTGTAAACATGGAAATGGGGACCAGGGAATGATGACTGTTAGATAATTTACAAACAGTGTCTGCTGTATCATTGGAGAATAGGAGAGTTAAAAAGTTGAAGATTTCTTAAAATATCTTCCTAAACTGCAAAATAAGTACAAGTTCAACTCAAAATTTGGGCAAAATTTAATTACATTTCTCATTTAATATCAGATTATCCACACATTCATCACTTGAATGAATTACAATGGAATTAAAACACACATAGATCACCCTAAATGCATTTTGTGCCTTATTGGTCTTTAAGGTTTCTTACAAATTTTTTTAGTTCAAACTTTTTCCCTGTACCAGACTTCACTTTGAAAAATGGCTTTCTCTATTTGTCAGAGAAATACACGACCGCTTTTTAGTTAATCAAAAAACTTGTATTGTTTATATTGGATTCCATAATTCCACCGGCCTAGAAATCCTGATATATCAGAAGAAATAAAAGGTTTAATAATTTTTCATTTCTCTTGTTTTTAATGAAGATAGAAGACCAACTTATAGATCGATGGTCATTCATCCATGTTTATGCACTTGGTTTATGTCAATTTTCCACGACACACATTATGTTGCAAAAACCTTCACTCTAACAAAGCACAACACTGGCAACTAACTAGAAATGTATACTTTGCAAGCCAAGAGCATGCTTAAATCAATTGTTTGTGGTGATTATAAAATGAATAGGGAAAATTTGGTTAACATATGGCATACTTCATGGTCTATCCAAAAACGTCTCCTCATTCGTTAAAGTAAGCTTCTTTTACCTAATCACACCCAGGATACTGTCATGTGTGGCACAGAGAGCATTGTGATATTTAAGAAACTCAGAGCAGCTTCTATTTAATCTTTGACTTTTCTGCTTCAACGATTTCTTCTCACGTCATCCTAATTAACATAATGAGCTCTTTCCAATCTCAGTGTCTTTTATTTACTCCGTATGTAGTTCCACAATAAAATCATCAACAGATGGGTATATGATCAGCAGTTTCTACATCTACAGTTTACAATAGAGGCAAATTAGTAGTCTGATTATTTACCGAGTGATGAAAATTACATTTATTTGTGGGTTATATGTTCACTGATATCACAGAATTAATTTTAAATATGTAACATATATTACTTTCTCTTGCTTTTACATATGAATTACCAGAGTAAAGTTTAAGTGTAAGGATAGACAGTTATAAATATGATTGCATCTTCAACATATTGCAGACTTTTTAACCTAAAATTTTCTAATGAAGGAGGAGTCAAGTTATTCTTGAAAAATTCACTGAGAAAAAAGAGTTAACATAAATTTAATAGTTTTATAACTTACATGTGGTTACTGAATAATATATTCACATGAAATAATTATAAATATGCAAATTAAATTATAGGATTTTTTAAACAGCAAGCTAATTATAGAAAGAAAATATCTGGAAAAGTGATACAGAAGAGGGATAAAGTATTTTTATTGTCAAAAAAGTACTAAATATTTTTAAATTACGTTTAAATATGAGTTTACTTTTTTTGGTAAAAGTAAACATTTGCATTATAAAGTTAAAAGTCAATAAAGAGGTAGAGGCAAAACTCAAGATTTGAAACCAGTGAAATATTTTTGCTACATTTCATGTCAGATTTTATTATTCATAGCTTTGCTATCTTATAAATATTTGAAGCACTGTCTATGTGGCTACCTCTGTGCACACTCTGACATTCTGGCAGGGCCTACACAGCTGGAAAAAGTGCTTTTTCTGTCAGAGTCTAGTTTTAATTGATGTCATAGTGCTGAACCACTGCTTTATAGTATTCTTCCAAAGAGTTACGTGATGTGCTGATTACTTAAATTTGATGGTGCTTGCATCATTCCAATAGTTATATTTTTGCTGTTTCCATTAGTCTTGTCTATCATTTTTGACTTCCTTAATAATTATCAGGTCTTGACAAACAGGAGTCAATATATTTTATTAGAGGCTTTAAACATATGTTTTTTAAAACTCTCATGTTTATTACTATGTGTATACTTATTTTGACTTGCTTTCCCAGACTCAATGGTGTTTTAAGTTATTATTAGAGATACTTTTAGATATTAATATGGGCAAAAATTTGTGCTCTTTCAAAAACACCACAAAAACTGGTTATCATTAATCTAATAAATTCTAGCTTAGTGAAGAGTAGCATATGACCACATTCTACATATATTCATAATTACACAGCCTATGCATATATTAGGCATTTGAAAAAAATACGGTTTTTAACCTATTCCCAAAAGTTGTTGGCATTTTCAAAAACTCAAACCCTTCCCTGTCTCTTTTTCCCTGCCTTCATCCTAGAACTCACAAAATATGAAACTTTAGGGAATGTAATACTTTGCTTTACTCCTTAAATGGTTTCATTCCTACATTCCTTGTAACTGAATTCTTCATTTGTTAACCTATGTTGACTCTGACTTGCATGCATTCTACTCCAATGGCCAGTATACTTAATTAGTTCAATATATATTTTACATATATTTTGATATTCAGGAAACAAACTACTCTTTATAATGACTAATTTCAGTAAATTATTAGGTTATAATCACGGTAGATATATGAAGAGCTATTTTTCATATTTTCTAATAATGCATATGGGCAAAAGGACATATTCAACGGTGAGCAAATTAATTCTCTTTCAAATGTATTCATGAGCACATTGGGGAAATATATACACTTGTCAGTTGTATTTATTTGCTTCATTTATTCTAAGCAAGTCATCCATTTTCACAATTAGTCAAATGATCATCAATTTTTCTGGGAAATATTACATTTTCACATTTTATTCTTTATATTCAGTATTAATAATAGCTTTCACGATAAGGAGCTTCTACTATTTAGGTATTGTTACAATATAAAGAAAACACTGAGAAAGTTTTCCTGCTCAGGTTCACTTCTAAAAGAAAAACATATCTACCTGGTCATTATACTTAAATTCTTATAGTTTTTAGATAAGAAATGTTAATATTTAGGTATGCTTTTACTGTATCCTTATTGTATGTTATTAGAAATAACATCTGAGACCAGGTGTGGTGGCTGATGCCTATAATGTCAGAACTCTGGGAGGCAGAGATGGAAGGATAGCTTGAACCCCAGAATTTAAGACCAACCTGGGCAATATAGTGAGGCCTCATCTCTACAAAAGATTTAAAAATTAGCCGAGCATGGTGATTTATGTCTGTAGTCTAAGCTACTCAGAGGATGACTGGAGCTCAGGAGTTCAGGCTGCAGTGAGCTGTTACCATGCAACTGAACTCTAGCCTGAGCTGCAAAGCAAGATCTTATCTTAAAAAAAAAAGTGTATTTAAAAAGATTGGCCAGGTAAGTTCAGTAGTTTCATCAGTAGACACTACATTTGAGTTTGGATTTATATCTAACTGAAAATTTTAGTTTTTTCCTTCATTGTTCTGAAATCCCATTGCATTTCATTTATGTAGAGATTTGACAACTTTCAGCACATGCAAATATTTAAATTACTAGATTGCTTGAATGCTAATTAACAGTGAATTCTTGTTTGCTCACACTTTGCCCAAACAATGTGATTCAAAGAATACTGCAATAAAGCAAATGTGACATTTCTGTATTTCTAAAATCACAAATAAAAGATAAAGAGTGATCACATTTGATGATTAGAGGAAATAGGAGTTCAGAGCAGAAAACGGAATATTATAACCAAACAAAAAGCAATCAAACCCTCGAGGGTCATAATGCATTCTAAAGAGTTAACTAATATGTCTTTATAAACTAATTCAATAAAATAATTCAAAGCCTTTTGAGTAGTACCTAAAGAAGCCTTTTCTAGGTCTCTTTTATGTTCCCACAATTTATAATCTGGGGTAATAAAGTTTAAGATAAAGACTAAATGGTGAACAGAAATTAGACTAGTAAGTTTATGTATATAAAGTTTGGGCGAGGACAGGCATGGAGATGAGAAGTTGATGTGTATAAAGAGTTGCAGGCTGAGGGGTCAACATAGAGAGGTGGGGGATAACAGAGGTCATGCTGTAAAACTGAAAAATAGATATAGTAGAATGCAAAAAGTGAGAGATGTACTTTCTAAATTGTACTTTCAATCCCTTAGAGAATAAATCACAAAGACACTAACTTTGGGATTATCATACTGAATATGCAGTAGAAGCATACATTACTGGTGTTAAATAAATGATAGTTACAATGAAGTTGGATTCTTAGGTGTTAACACATCCACGAATTGTAAAGACTACATTTATATTTGACTTCCCAGGATATTTTGGATTGCTTTCATATCTTTCTTCAGGAATTATCCCTAGCTTACTTAAATGTTTTACATAGATAAAGACACTATCACAACAGAAATTTAAATCAGATAATAATCTTTAAAAAAAATCATATTAATATATAGACCGGAGGCAGTGGCTCACACTTGTAATCACAACACATTGGGAGGCCCAGGTGCGCAGGTCACTTGAGGCCAGGAGTTAAAGACCAGCTTGGTCAATATAATCAAACCCTGTCTCTATTAAAAATACAAAAATTAGTGACCTTGGGGGTGCACACTTGTAATCCAAGCTACTCAGGAGGCTGAGGCATGAGAATTGCTTGAATCCAGCAGGTGGAGGTTACAATGAGCTGAGATTGTGCCACTGCACTTCAGCCTGGGAGACAGAGCACAACTCTGTTTCACACACAAACATACACACACACACACACACATATGTAGATAAAAATATAATATATATACATATGTACATATATATATTATATATTCACATATGTAGATAAACAGGAAAAAGGAGACTCTTTTGCTCCAGCCTCCACCTCAAACATCCAACTTCTCATCTTTACACCCTTGTCCCATACTATTGGACTATGAATATCTTGTTTGTGCCTTCTTCTGGAACATGATTTAACTGGATAGGTTCTGTGGTAGACGGCCACTAAAATGGTCCCTAGTAACTGCCACCTCCTGATTTTTATGCCTGGATATAGTATCTTCCATTAAATGTGGTTTGGGCTTATTGACCCACCTCTAATGAAGATTATAGAGTATAAGTGATAGAATATAATTTCTGGGATCAGTTTATCAAAAGATTGTGGCTTTTGTTCTGAGTGTTCTCATTTGGTCTTAAATCATTCACCCTAGGAAAATCCAAGTTTCTAGTTGTGAGTTAGCCCTCTGGAGAGGTCCACATGGCAAGTGAGCAGGCCAGGAAACAGCTGCATGGGTAAATTTAGAAATAGACCCTCTCAATTAGTTCTTCAGATGGGACTATAGTCCCAGCCAAAATGTTGAGTGCTACCCCGTGACCGGCCTTGAACTGAAGGTATGCAGTGAAGCTGAGCCCAGATTTCTAACCCACATCAGCTGTGAAATAATATGTCTGTGGTTTTATGCTACTATGTTTTGGAGCAATTTTTAAATGCAGAAATAGAAAATTAGTGTAATTTTTGTACCAAGAGTGGGCTGCTGTGCTAAATAAAATAAAATAGGAATGTCTTTGGAGTGTGGTGGTAGGTATGAGGACAATGTAACTTAGAGCTGAAAGTATCTTTAAAAATTTTAACCAGAAGCTTCACAATCTTTGTTATTACAGTCAATTGAGGACTTCCAAGAAAACAAGATCTTCTGAAAAAACTAAAGGGGAATCATTGTTCTGTAGTGTGACACAAAGGTTGTAGCATTCTTGCTTGTGAGAATGAGTATAGTAGAAAATGTGCCTAATGAACAGAGTGATTTAATTAAAGGAGCTTTTCAAGCAAAGGCACCCACTGTGGAGGTGCTTTGCAGGAAGGTGTTGCGTGGGTTTTTCTTACAGCTTCGAGAAAAAAGTTAGATGAGAAAGATAAATTGACGGATGAATTGTTAAGCAAAAAGAAACCAGGACTTGATGGAGTTGAAAATTCTTAGCCTCTGCAAATGTCAAACGATGCCATAATTAAAATGAAAATAACAAACTGTTTCCAAGCAAGCATGAAATCCAGGACACTCTTTGGAAAGTGCGATTGGAAAGCGTGATCTAAAGATGAGATAAAAATATGACTGTAAATTCCTTTGTTAAAATCTCAAAAGACCAAAGACAGTTTTTCAGAGCACTGAGACAGACAAAAGCCATTTTAAGGAGTTTAGGATATGCTACATATCTTTCAGTTAAACAATAGTGTTTAAGATTCTGAAGGCTGCTGTCCCCCAGCTGTTTCATAAGACACCAAAAGCAGAGATTTGTGGATGTGGATTTGTCTAATGGAGTGAACACCAGTAAGATTATCAGAATAACTACAAAGATTCTAAAAGAATTATGTCAACAGAAGCATGAGCAGCTAGGGCTGTATGGCACAGACAGAGTTCAAAAGGAAGAGGGACTGGGCATGGTGGCTCACACCTGTTAGCCTAG
>NW_012103188.1:631298-641563 GCF_000951045.1 Mandrillus leucophaeus | reverse complement strand
AGAGAGAGAAAAGAAGAAAAGAAAAAGGCTGTTGCAAAATTCTACCTGCAGGTGAGAATACTACTCAGCTATACACATGTGCTGCTTTTGATTAAAATAATAATAATAAAAATAAAAACAGTAAGGATGACTCAGAGAGCTGAATAAGAGTCTTGGAGAATAACTCCTGAGCCAGAGAACTGAGTTCTAATCAATGAATATCCAATATTTGCCTGACTGGACTTCAAATGGAGGATTATTTTGTGCCTCCTGTTTCCCCCTTTTTGAATAAGAACATTCCTGGTGATGATTCTAGGCTTATTTTTCTACACTTGGTGTATGTGTATTTATGTGTGTGTTTTGTCTCTGTAGTTTATACCGCTACAGATTCAAAGGGACTGCACGTAAGAAGTTGTATTGAGCGACTACATCAAAGGAGAATATCTGCTTCCAGACCCTGTTTTAAATAAGATTCTAGACACTGAGCTGTTATTCTTATGGTATTTGTCCACTATGGGACTTTGGAAAGGTTGACTGGAATGAATCACTGAGAGGCAGAGAGTGAATTGTATTATCTAGCCTCCAACATAGTTCCCAGTGATTCCTAGTGTATTCCTGTATTACGTTGTCCTATGGTTTGTCTGTGTGCCTGGTAGAATATTGCAGATATGATGGTATGTCAATTCTGAAATTAGGATATAAAAGTCATTTTGACCTCTGCCTTACTCTTTCTCTTTTTGGAATACAATTTTCGGGGAATCCATTTGTCATACTGTGAGCAGCCCTATGATAAATCCATGTGGTCGGGAGCTGAACCCTTTTATCAACAACCATATTTGTAAGCTTGGGAGCAGTTCATTAAGCTTCAGTCAATTCTTTAGATGACTGCAGTCTCCACTGACAGCTTGACTGCTACCTCATGAGAGTTCTTAGGCCAGAAACACCCAGTTAAGTTGACCCAACATTCCAGACCTTCAGAAACTGTTTGAGATAATAAATGTTTATTTTCAGCAGTTGATTAGTATGGGGCAATTTGTTATACAGCGGTAGGTAATTATTGCAAGTACTGATATGTCCATTTACAGGAGAGTTAGACATTGGAATTGTCTTGATGCATCATCTAAAATGTATTTATGCATTCACCTTCCTTACTTTTTCTCTCTTTTTTCTTCCTTCCACCCTCCTTCCCTTCTTTCCTCCCTCACTTCCATCCTTCTCCACGTTCTTTTTGTCTTATTTTAAATTTTTTCTTTCTGAAAATATTTTTTGAATATCTTCCATGTGTCAGATGCAGATAATTCAGTAACAAGGCAGAGATATTTAGGCTGCTTCGATTCTGGTGGGGGTAAGTGTGGCATAAACATGGTACTTTCATTCTTACGAAGAAAATAGACAGTAAATATGTACATACAATAATTAACAATGTAAGTTTAGATAGTAAGAAGTCTTATGAAATCAATATAACATGAAATGTTTGCTGTGATGGAACATCTAAACTAGAAATTTTAGATAGGGAATTTAGAAAATATTTTAATGAGAAAACAAATGAGTCCATACCTGAATAATGCAAAGAAGGTCAAATATGTCAGCCTTAGAAAAGGGTGCCCTATGCAGAGGAATCTTCATGGCAAAACCTAGGATTATGACTCTATTCCTTTTATGTTCCTGTGGTCATCAATAATTTCCACGCCTTCATTCTGGTAAATGTTATTGGTCCAGAAGTGAAAATATGTCTTAACTCAAATGAATTGAGATTGGGATCTCTCTTCTCTTGGGCATGACCAGGAAAGCACATTGTCTTATTTGTTGCTGGCAACATTCTTAAAGCCATGAGAGAAGCAATGTGGGATAGAGCCAGCATGGTGAAAAAGCAGAGGCCACATAGTACTAAGAAGCAGAGGTGAAATTTTGATAGTATTATATCCGAAGTCTACAGAATTCTGAACGTTCTCTTTTGTGAGATACTTAATTGTTTGTAGCAGGATATGTTTGTAGCAGGTTTCTGTAATGCGGTCAAAGGCATCTATATGTAATTTATCTTTTGCCCATTTATCACACTTAAGAATTTATCACATGAAAAGAGTTAGACATTGTATATAACTATAAAAGTTATCTAGAGAGTTACAAGTAGAATTTTACAATGTTTAAGTAGATGACATAAATAAAATTATAAAGACAGCTTAAGTATTTTCAAACAAGTTGTAAATAAGTATTACTTGACTGGTTTTAATTATATTTTCAAATAATGTTTAAAGACATGAGAGGATGCTTATGATCTAATGTTTAAAAAAGGAAACAAAGTAGTAGATAATGTAGAATCCAAATTTTTAGAAAATATAAAGAGACATATACACACAGACATGAAGTAAAACCATTATACATAAATATTTATTAAGATAATTTGTTGATTCTAATTTTAATACCTCTACTAAAAATACAAAAATTAGCCAGGTGTGGTGGGGTACACCTGTAATCTCAGCTACTAGGGAGGCTTAGGTGGGAGGATCACTTTAACCTGGGAGGCAGAGGTTGCAGTGAGTCTAGATTGTGACACAGCACTCAAGCCTGGATGACAGAATGAGATTCCATCTCAAAATATATACATATAGTACTATATTGAGAATAAAAATTGAGAATACTCTACTTATTTACCCAACATAACGTTAATTTACCATTTATCTAATTCAATTGTAAGTATAATGGATGTCTTGCTAATGATAATAAGTAGTCTCTTTTCTAATGTTGTGGTAAAAGTAAATAAACTTTGTGATATGGTTTGGCTCTGTGTCTCCATCCAACTCTTACCTTGAATTATAATAAGCCCCACATGTCAAGGGTGGGACCAGGTGGAGGTAATGAGTCATGGGGGAAGTTTCTCTCATGTTCTTCTTGTGAGTCTCATGAGATCTGATGGTTTTATAAGTGTCTGGCTGCTGCCCTGTGAAGAGGGACCTTCCACCATGAGTGTAAGTTTCCTGAGGCCTCCCTAGCTATGTAGAATGGTGAGTCAATTAAGCCTTTTCCTTTATAAATTACTTGTTCTCAGATATTTCTTTATAGCAGTGGGAGAATGGACTAATACATTTTGTTAATTCTAATACTTACAAATGAGTGGTATTTATGCCATAAATCAAACTTTAAGAATTATTTATTCAAATTATATTTTATCTTAAATACATACATACATTCAAACTCATATAACCATACCCCACACTAAAATAAGAGGAAAGGGGAAAGAGACAGAGATGATGATTTATCTTCAAATTTTAATGAACATACATATACAAACCACAAAAAATATTGAGAAACTAAGAGAAAAAGCATCATCTCGTATTAGAATATTATGCATATGTTTAGACCTGTCATCATTTTGGCAAATATTAAAATATGAGTCTTTTAATGCTTTAATTATCTGAAAATTCCTTCTGGAAAATTTTTGTCCCAGTTTTCAAAATTGATTTGGGAATATAAATTTATAATTACATATAATTTTGCATATTTCATGGTTATAAACATAAACTATATGAGAGTCTTGAAGTTGAACAGATGAACAAAGTAAAGTTGAAGAATTAAAACATAAATTAGCATAGCAGAAAAGCACAAAACTTTAAAAAAAGTTTTCTGTAAGAATTTACATTTCTGTAGAATAATTATTGACTCCAAAAATGACTGATTTTGGTAACATGGTGAATTAAAAGTAGCTTCCTTCTTAAAATAACCCTTTTATATTATCCTCTTTATATTGTCTCTAATAAACACACTCGAAATCACAATTTATAAAGAAAAGTAAATAATAATTATAAATTTGTTTGCACCAAATAACAGGACAGCTAAATATATGAAGCAAAATCATTCAGAAATCAAGGGTGGTTGAGATAAAATGCAACTACTTTGGAATACTTGTCTCTGTGACTGGTACAGACCTATGTGAAAAGTTTAATTTTAGATAAATTTAGTGTTTCAATCAACACATTTTGTTTTATAAATTCACACATACCCATAAAATTGAGATTCTCTTATTGGGACATGTTTTGCTACCAGTTATGTTTGGTATCATAAGATTTGAAAGGCAGTAAAACCCAAAAGTCAAACCTACTTGCACTGAAGCCTGTACCTGTTGCAAAAACCTTTGTTTCCCTGGGCCCCACTCAAAGTTGACAGTTTTGTAGTTCATCCAGAAAACAGGGCAGAGCAGAAGTCCCAAGTAAGGAATAAGGTGCCTCTAGAACTCAATATGGGCCCTTTAAACTTCCTTTTTACAAGTGAGATATAGGAGATGCAATTATTTGGTCTATACTTTGAAAAGAGATCAAGCATGCCCTGAACCACCAGTTTTACCAGACCCCTAAAAACTGTACTAACATGACTTATCTCTGAATCTGCAAAATGTTTCTCTCTCACTTTCTCACACATACGTAGGAGAGGCTTGCAGTATACTTGCCAATTCTTGTTCTTTGGTCTGATTCATAGATCAGTGTGATTTTTTTGTAAATTGCTCATAGTCTAAGACATTTTTCTAGACCAAGACTTTAAATTCATTCTGTTGTTCAGGAGGTATAAATGGGAATTTCTTATTTGCCTTTGTCCCAGTAAGAATGAAAAATATTGCGCCCGTAAGATCAATTTCAACATACCTTGTGTCAAAGGCTGTGTTAGAATAGTCTGAGACAAATACCACTGCACATAATGCCACTGTAATTAAGGCCACTGCTTGTTTAAATTTGAAATAGTCCACGTCATATGCCATGACTCGTTTAGTTTTTAGGAGCTAGATTGGTAAATGAAAATAAGGGCCACCATTACTGGAATCTTTAAGTCTCTGAGGATGACACTTAATATTTGCCATTTTCCCTGAGTTGTGATAGTGTTTTTGATTTACTATTTGGGTTGTGAGGTAAAAGTGGTGATAGGGAGCTTGAATGGGGTTTTCTCTCCTATAATAGCTCTTAAAGGTCAAGAAACTAGTTTAGGGTCCTAACAAGTACTACTAAGTATACTAACTTTGACTATATGTATAGCCAATGAGGACAGATAAGACTGAGTACAAACGTGACTGAGGACAGACAAGGTGTGTCTGTAGATCCAATGAATTCACTGGGAACTGGCATTAGCCCTGGGCTCCATTAAATACCAAGTGCTCATATTTTTATGTGTGAAATATTAGTTTAGTGAGAGATTAAAGTGGCACTATGAGTCCTAGGTAAAAATGTGAAATAAATATCTGCACCCAGCAATTACTGAAAGACCTAACTATATTCTATTTTCCCCCCCAATGTGTGGTTACTTGAGTAAATTTCCATAGAGTACTTAGTGGAAAGAAAAAGACAATGACTTAACCAATGTACTTGCCATGACATGACAGGTCCTTCCTCAAAATGGCTTGATTTCTCCTCAGTTCAAAGGGTTCTAGGCTAGGGGAATAATTCAAGTCTAAAAGTGTAGCAAGGGACAGTGACTTGTCACTGAATTGCTCAGTTTCCTGATCATATATTCTTTTCTTTTCTTTTTTTCTGAGACAGGGTCTCATTCTGTTACCCAGGCTGGAGTGCAGTGGCATAACCACAGCTCACTACAACCTCAACCTTCTGGGCTCAAGCAATCCTCCCACTTCCTCAAGTAGCTAGGACTACAGAACTCACTACCACTCCCAGTTACTTTTTTTTTTTTTGGTATTTTTTGTAGAGACAGGGTTTCACCATGTTACCAAGGTTGACCTGATTTCTTTTTTAAAAACACTTTTCCCACCTATATTGAAGTACAATTGTCAAATAAAAATTGTATATATTTCAGGTGTACAATGATTTAATTTGCATATACATTGTGAGATGATTACCAAAATAAAGCTAATTAACATAGCCATCAGTATTCATTGATTTCTTTCGATTATATACAGTCAACCTTTGTGCATCCATGTCTCTTACCTTGGGGGATTGCCATGCACTTTTAGTTATCTCCATGGCTTTCTGTATGGCAGCCTCTGCTGGATACACTCTGATTTTGCTGTTGATTTTACAATATAATATTTGTACCCACTTTTCTTCTAATAGATAAGTGCCTCTGTGTGGCTTCTCTCATTTAGGGTTTTATTATCTTATTGCTATCATGAAATCTAGTTTTATAACAGAATCTCCTACTCTCAGCCAGGGCCTACAGAGAGTAGTCACCATGGAGGCTCTTACTGATGCTCGTGACCACCTTGCATATATTCCTCATGATTTTGGTAAATAAATGCTCTTCCAGACTTTCTTATAGAGCTTAGACAACAGGTGGTTTTCTCAGACTTCCATAGTGTATCCATTCTGGTATACTCATCTCTGTAAGGTTTTTAATCCCTTACTTAACCATCTACCATAGTAGCACTTCTGATGTTTCTACTTATCTTTTTCCCAAGTTGCCAAGATGCGCCTTATAAACTTGCAAATATTCTTACCCAGGTCCTTGCCAAAGCATCTAATCCTGTTTCATGGGATGGCATAATTATATGTTTTCTTTAATACAGTCATTTTAGCCCTTCTCTTGATCCAGCACTTTGAGGATTTAACCCCAAATACAATTTCTTCTCCTGTTGATACATATTAAGTAAATCCTGCAGTTATTTCATAGCACCCAGCATATGAGCTTCTCTTAGCAGGCCCTGCACAACCAGAATAACTCAGCGAAAGAATTTGAAACTGATTACTATTCTGTTTGCTCTCAGTTGAGGAAGCTACCAGGAGGAGAAGTGGAAGTAGGTGTTAAAAAGTTAGCAAGCACACCTAAGTCAAGTGTTTCCTCTGAATAAACCTCAAGTATTATCTTTTAAGAAGAGAGAATGAACTCATATCTGCAAGTTCCCATAGTTTAGAAAATCCACGAGTTCAAGTTTCTTTATTGGATCTTCCCAGATGTGTCCATCTCAAGTATAAGCGTTTAATTTCTTCTCTATTAGATACTGATCTTGACATCAGAGAACTAGCATGACTGATAATTATAAATTATTTGAAGTTCTGGCACATTTATGTTTTAATTCTGAGCCTAGCCTTCTTCTCTGCAGGAGATTGAGGCTTCCTTAATTGCTGACAAAGAGGTCCTTGGACTTTCACATTTTGCCTCAAACTGGTGATAATTTCCCTGTAACTGCCCTTTTTCCCTCTTCAATAAACCTATTATGTATTACAACAGTCATCCTAGCCAATTTTACTTATAGGTAATATTTCCTTTGTGCCTATCAAGAGCTAATAATTTTACACTAGCCAGTACATCATCTTACGCTAGTTTAACAACTAAGTTGCTGGGTGTTATTATCCCTCCACCTCTCAACAAGATGGAGTCCTCATTACAAGATGACCAGCTAATGTCTATTTCTCATACCACCTCAGGAATAAATGTCTACAACTGGATTTCAAACAGACTAAGTTTGTAACTTGTGCACAAGTTCCTCACTGAAGACAGTTTTTTGGAAAACATTTGGCCAGGGAGGTGACAAAAGCAGGAGGAAGAGGAAAGAAGAAGCTGAAGTGAGATGCAGTTACAACTGTTGCTAAAGCCATCCTACATGGCACTGTGAACCTGAGAGCATCCTCTGATGTTATCCAAAATTGAGATAAGGGCTGAGTCTTTGTTTACCCACTTCAACTGGGTGTTTGGATCATTTCACGGGCGGGGACAGCGCATTGGACAGGGCAACTTCCTCCATCCGAAGGCAATTCACAGAGAGGAAGATATCTGTCAACTGTTAGAAGGTTCTGGATGAGTTTGCTGTCCTTGCTTAGGGGTACTGGTTTGGAGTGCAACATTGTTCTGCACTACATCAAAGAATTGAGAAACTAATGAGAAGGTTAGCATCCTATCAAAATTATAATAAATAAAATTAATTCAATAAGTAAAAAACTTGTTTGGATCAACCACTATAAAGGCATTTAAAAATTATTTATAATCTGCTTTTGAAAAGATACCAGAATTCTGACCAAGTCAGATGCTATTGCTTTCACAGAAATTACTCTCCTCTCATACCGCTATAAGTTTGCTGTCACTGCTTTCCATTCAGGCAGCATTGAACCTCACACTTGCTCTTTGAGGCAATTCATCATCTATTCAACGTTCCCAGATTACCTAGTTCACTACTTCAGATGCTAGTCTACCCACACCATGCTTTTTTATCTGTATTTCTGTCATAACAATGGTCCTATTGCATTGCAACATGTGGTTTACTTGTCTGTTTCCTCTATTAGACTTGGAATTTTTATTTTTAAAAAATATGTTATTACTAGTGTCTAACATGTAATAGGTTGGCATGTTCTCAGTAAGTATTTTGGATAAATAGATGAAGGAAAGAAAAAAGGCTGCTTGGTAGCGCACCATTAATTTTTAAATGTGCATCTTAGATATATCCATTTATCTTCTAAGTCACAGTGTTATATATTTCATATGTCTACGAACAGTAAATGATAAGCAATATTTAACTATATATTAATTTTAATTAATCTTTTTTATGTATTTTAATAATTATCAAGGATAATGCCTATCTTATGTTAGTGTTGATTTTTTTTTTTTTTTTTGACAAGATCTCTTTCTGTAACTCAGGCTGAAATGCAGTGGCACCATCATAGCTCACTGCAGCCTCTAACCTAGGCTCAAATGATCTTCCCTCCTCAGTCTGCTGGGTAACTGGGATTACAGGCATATACCACTGAGCCTGGTTAATTTTTAGAATTGTTTGTAGAGATGGGGTCTTGCTATGTTGCCCAGACTCATCTCAAACTCCTGGCTTCAAGTGATTCTCCCAACTTGGCCTCCCACAGTATTGAGATTACAAGCATGAGCCACCATGCCTGATCTTACTTTTATTTATAGCCTATGTGTTCTTATTTACATCTCACAAATTAATAAAATGAGGTTCAGTGATATTAAGTGCATAGCAGAATGCCACCTATGTGCCACTCATTCAGAGAGTAAGCTACTTCTCCATGGTCACACAATTAGTTTGTGTTTCAACTGGTGTGTGTTTCCCCTAAATTTGCAGGCATAGCCTAATGAAAAATATAAATAATGTAGGGAATACATTTTGTTTGAAAGAAAAATGGGAATAAAATGTTTGTAAGTAGTCAGATTTCTGAGTTAGCCACATATGACATTAACATAATAACGGCTATTTTTAAAGATAGAGTTTAAATGTTTAATAATCAAAAAAGATGATCTACTTTTTGTATATATGGGCTAGCTCTTGCATTTCTGCCTTAGGCAATGAACTAATAAATATTCCTCAGGCTGCGTCACCAAAAAGACAAATAATAAGGGTGGGGGGGTTCCTTCCATTTCTAGGAGATATATGATCATAACTCTATGTTATGGTCTATGTACTATCTATGTACTTGGATAAGTACATGTGGTTAAGTAAGTGTATATGTACACACACATACACACAAACAGCTACACATACTGATGAGTATACAAAATGCTCTCAGTTAGCCAGAAATCCAGAACATTGTAAATTTATTCAGAGCAGCTAACATGTATTAAACTCAAATCTTTCTTCCTCTGAAATCCAAACTCTTTAATTATATCAATTCTTAGATCAAGTTATATGGTAAAATAAATGTACTAATTACCAAGTTAACATCTAAGTAGAAAATAAACTTCAATTATTTTGTAATCTTCTTTTATACTGGACATTAAATATGCTTTCTTGGAAGCTTTAAAAAGAATAAAAAAGGGTAGAAAAAAAATAACCAAGTAGTAGAAATTAAAAAATTTGAAGGTGTTCAGAAATTTGGGGAAAATTGCATTCTAAGGTTAAATTAAAGTGCTCCACTTAAGCATTTTATTTTGCTGTATACTGTCAGTCTATTAACAAGGAATGAAAAATTTTTTCCTATTTTAAGAAACACTATTGATAGTAATTCCTATGTTGTATTATTACTGATATACTGTAATCGCTATTTTTTTATTCTTAACTCACATTCTCTTATATCATAGTATACCAATACATCACAAGAAGATTAAAGCCTAAAGTGTATTTACTCTCTTTACAGTGTTTGTCTTTGTAACATATGTCATCATCTTTACACAAATTCACCACAAAATTAGAAAATTTACTAATATTTAAATGTAGAAAAGTAAATGGATTCTAATCTAAGGTATCTTTAGAAACTAAGTATAGAGGCCAGGTGTAGTGGCTCACTCCTGTAATCCCAGCACTTTGGGAGGCCAAGGCGAGTGGATCACCTGAGGTCAGGAGTTCGAAAGCAGCCTGGGCAACATGGTGAAATCCCGTCTCTACTAAAAATACAAAAATTAGCCAGGCATGG
>NW_012103188.1:626996-627963 GCF_000951045.1 Mandrillus leucophaeus | reverse complement strand
TCACAATTGCTTCAAAGAGAATAAAATACCTAGGAATCCAACTTACAAGGGATGTAAAGGACCTCTTCAAGGAGAACTACAAACCACTGCTCAGTTAGCTTTTTAAAAATACTACTTTTGTTCCCCCCAAACGTGGTTGACTGTTTTACATTACCTCAACAGTTTATGTGAATGCTGTTTGCTCCTCAACTGGTATTTTGAGCCATATTCTCTTAGTGAGACTTCCAGAAAATACAATGATTATTGAGTCCCCAAAGTCCATTATATCATTCTTATGACTTTCTATCCTCATAACTTAGCTTCCACTTATAAGTGAGAACATATAGTATTTGGTTTTCCATTCTTTAATTACTTCTCCTAGAATAATGGCCTTCAGCTCAATTTACATCGCTGCAAAACATATGATTTTATTCCTTTTTATGGCTGAATAGTATTCCATGATGTACAATGTATTTCAAATCATTTTTTGTTTGACTTGTACCACTTATCAAAAAGTCAACTCATTCCCATGGCAATGAACTATCATTTTTTAAGAAATCCCATAATCACATTAAAAAATATACTAAAATTTAATAATTTTTAATTTCTATGGGTACATAGTAAGTATGCATATTTGTGAGGTACATGAAATATTTCGATACAGGCATACAATATGTAGTAATTACAACAGAATAAATGAAGTATGCATCAGCTCAAGCATTTATCATTTCTTCATGTTATAAACATTCCAATTACAGTCTTTTAGTTGTTTAAAAATTTATAATAAATTATTGTTGGCTGCAGTCACCTGTTGTGCTATCAAATATTGGATCTTATCTATTCTATCTAACTGAAGTTTTGTACCCATTAATCATTCCCAAATCCCTCCTGCCTCCAGTTCCAGCCTCTGGAAACTATCATTCAATTCTCTATCTGCATGAATTCAATTGTTTTAATTTTTGGCTCCCACAAATGACTGAGAACATGT
>NW_012103188.1:623694-624701 GCF_000951045.1 Mandrillus leucophaeus | reverse complement strand
TATATTAATGATCAACCTCTTATTTTTTATTTTCTCCAGAAAATTACAGAATTATTTCTGGTTATTAATCATCTTCCAGGATTCTACACTATCAGTCAATACAAAGTATTTTTAAAGGATCTCAGATATTTGTTAAATTAAGCATAAAAGTAATGCATAAAGCAACTAGAGCATATTATGTTTTTAGATCACTAACATTAACATTAATATTTCAAATCTATTTTCTTTTTTAGTCTGGAGTATAGACGCAATTAACTAAAGGCCAGGAACCCATCATCATATTTCCTGAAGATATAATATGCCTTAACGTTTTCCTACATCACAAATATTTACAATGGCATTTCAGTTCTCCTGGGACTTCTCACTATTTCCACTTACCTAGTATTGCTGCAAACATATAGTCTTAGTTTGTAATTATAGTAATAGAATATTTCTACAGACTAGTAACTATTTATATACTTTAGATAATTATGTCAATATAGGTAAATATTTTTTATATAAAATGCTTATACTTTTATTCAGGTACAACATACATGTCACAAACACAGAAATTATAAGTGTACAGATAAATGAATTACTGAAATTAAGCATATTCATGTAACCAATTTAAAAATAATAAAACAAAATAGAACACCTAAAAACAATACAGGATTTTATTAACGTCCTAGAAAATCAGGATGCCACTTTGTAGTCACAACCTTCTCCCAATGAATATCCAAACATAAAAGATTCATTTTGCTTGTTTCTAAATTTTACATCAATTAAATTAAGCAATGTTATCTTTGGCTTCCTGTGTTCTCTTTCTATTTTTAGGATTTATCTGTATTGTTGCATGTAGGTATACTTTTTTACTATAATTGTTATATGGCATTCAACTGTGTGATTATGCCACAATTTATGTACCTCCTTCACCGCTGAAGGATACTTGAGTAGTCTCAGTGTTGGGGCTATTGTAAATACTGAGTTTTTTGCAGTCTTGTAGCTATCATTTGGTGACATCATGTTAC
>NW_012103188.1:599626-620209 GCF_000951045.1 Mandrillus leucophaeus | reverse complement strand
TCCAGTTCCAGCCTCTGGAAACTATCATTCAATTCTCTATCTGCATGAATTCAATTGTTTTAATTTTTGGCTCCCACAAATGACTGAGAACATGTGAAGTTTCTCTTTCTGTACCTAACTTACTTCACCTAACATAATATCCTCTAATTCTATTCATGTTATTGTAAATTACAGGATCTCATTAATTTTTATGGCTAAATATTAAACCATAGTGTGTATGTACTGCACTTTCTTTATATATTGGTCTGTTGATGAAAACTTAGGTTGTTTCCAAATTTTGGCTGTTGTGAATACTGCTGTAGTAAACATGGGAGTGCAGATATCTCTTTGATATACTGATATACTGATCTCCTTTTTGGGGTGTATATTCCTAACAGTATGATTACTGTATCTTATGGTAGTTCTTTTTTTAGTTTTTGGAGGAACCTCCATTCTATTCTTCATAATGTCTGTACTCATTTACGTTCCCACCAACAGTGTACGAGGGTTTCCTGTTCTCCACATCCTATTTGTTATTTCCATTTGATATTGCCTGTTATTTGGATAAAAGCCATTTTAACTGGGGTGGGATGATATCTACATGTAGTTTTGACTTGTATTTCTCTGGTGATAAGTGATATTTAGCATCTGTCATATACTTGCTTGTGATTTGCATGTATTCTTTTGAGAAATGTCTCTCCAGATCTTTTTCCCATGTTTTAATTGGATTTTTTTTTTTTTTTTCCAAATAGAATTGTTTGAGCTCCTTATATATTTTGGTCATTTAAACTTTGTCAGATGGGTAGTTTGCAAATATTTTCCTCCATTCCATGTGTTGTCTTTTTATTTTGTTTATTGTTTGCTGTGCAGAAGCTCTTTAACTTAATATGATCTCATTTGTCCATTTTTGCTTTGATTACCTGTGCTTATGCAGGAACTACAGGTATTATTCAAGAATTATTTGCTCACACTAATGTCCTGGAGATTTTCTTTTCATGTAATAGTTTTGTAGTTTAAGGTCTTAGAGGTAAGTCCTTAATCCATTTTGATTTGTTTCATGTATACAGTGAGCAATAATGGTCTAGATTCATTTTTTTTTTCTGCATATGGATATGAAATTTACCAAGACTGTCTTTTTCCTAATGTATATTCTTTGCAACTTTGTCAAAAATGAGTTTACTTTAAATGTATAGATTTATTTCTGGTTCTCTGTTTTGTTTCATTGGATTATATGTCTGTCTTTATGCCTGTACCAAGAGGTTTTGATTACTATAGCTCTGTAGTGTAATTTGAAGTCAGGTAACAAGATTTCTCCAATTTTTTTGTTTTTGCTCACAATGGCTTTAGGTATTCTGGGTTTCTTGAGGCTCCACATAAATTTTAGAATTATTTTTTCTTCTTCTGAGAAGAATGTCATTAATATTTTGATAGTGGGCTCATATAATCTGTAGATTGCTTTGGGCAGGATGGACATTTTCACAATATTGATTCTTCCAATCCATGAACATTTAATATCTTTTCATTTATTTGTGTCCTCTTCAAATTTGTGCATCAATGTTTCATAGTTTTAATTATAGAGAACTTTCACTTTGTTGGTTAAGTTTATTTCTAGGTATCTTATTTTATTGTAGCTATGTACTTTCTTGATTTCTTCATCAGTTTGTTTACTATTAGCATACATAAATGTTACTGATTTTTTGTATGATTTTTATCCTGTGATTTTACTGAATCTGTTTATTAGTTCTAATAATTTTTGATGATATCTTCAGGTTTTTTAAATATAGAATAATATCATCTGCAAACAAAGATAATTTGACTTCTTCCACTCCAATTTGGATGTCATTTATTTATTACTCTTGTCTGATTGTTCTAGCTAGGACTTCCAGTACTACGTCCAATCACAATCGTGAGGGTAGGCATCCTTGTCATGCTCTAGATTTTAGAGAAAAGGCTTTCAGTTTTTGCCTATTCAGTATAGTACTAGTTTTTGGTCTGTCATATATAGTTTTAATTGTGTTGAGGCGATATTTACTTACTAATTTTTTGAGAATTTGTATCATGAAGGAATGTTAAATTTTATCAAATGCTTTTTCAGCATCAATGGAAATGATTTTATAGTTTTGTCTTTTATTCTACTGATATGATGTATCACATTCCTTGATTTGCATATGTTGAACTATCCTTGCAGCGCTGGGATAAATCCTATTTGATTATTATAGTTATATTTTTAATGTATTGTTGAATTGTTTTGCTAGTATTTTGTTGAGGATTTTTGCCTCAATATTCATCAAATATATTGGCCTGGCATTTCCTCTTTTTTGATGGGTCTTTGTCTGTTTTTTATATCAGGGTAATACTGGCCCCATAGAATGAGATTGGAAGTATTCCTTCCTCCGCTATGTTTCAGAGTACTTTGAGTAGAATTTGTATTAGTTCTTTTTTAACTGTTTGGTAAATTTCAACAATGAAGCCATCAAGTCTCAGACTTTTCTTTGCTGGGTAACTTTTTATTACAGCTTCAATTTCATTACTTGTTATTGACCTGTGATAGTTAATACTGATTGTCAACTTGATTGGATTGAGGGATACAAAGTATTAATTCTGTGTGTGTCTGTGTGGGTGTTACCAAAAGAGACTAACATTTGAGTCAGTGGGCTGGGGAAGGCAGAGCCACCCTTAATCTGGTGGGCACAACTAATCAGCTTTCAGGAAATATAAAGCAGGCAGAAAAAGGTGAAGAGAGATGGGCCTAGACTCACAGCTTACATCTTTTTCCCATGCTGGATGCTTCCTGCCCTCAAACATCAGATTCCAAGTTCTTCAGTTTTGGGACTCAGACTGCCTCTCCTTGCTCCTCAGCTTGCAGACAGGCTATTGTGGGACCTTGTGATCACATAAGTTAATATTTAGTAAACTCCCACATATATATGTATACACACACACACACACACACACACACACACATTTTATATTAGTTTTGTCCCTCTAAGAGAACTCTGACTAATACGTGCTCTATTCAGGTTTTGAATTTCTTCATGGTTCAATCTTGGTAGGTTGTATGTGTCTAGGAATTTGTCCATTTCCTCTGGATTTTCCAATTTATTGGTATATAATTGCTCATAGTAGCCACTAATGATCCTTCATATTTCTGTGGTATTGATTGTAATGTCTCCTTCTTCATCTCTGATTTTATTGATTTGGGTTGTCCCTCTGCTTTTCCTAGTTAGTCTGGTTAAATGTTTGTCAATGTTGTTTATCTTTTCCAAAACAAAAACAAAAACACACAACTTTTTGTTTCATTAATCTTTTGTATTGTTTCTTTATTTCAAATCATGTATTTCTGCTCTGATATTTATTATTTTTTTTTCCTACTAATTTTGAGTTTGGTTTTCTCTTGATTTTCTACTTATTTAAGATGCATTAATAAATTGTTTTTTTGAATCTTTTCTACTTGTTCGATGTAGATTTTTTTGCTACAAAGTTTCATCTTAGTACTACTTTGCCTGTACCCCACAGATTTTGCTACAATGTGTTTCCATTTTCATTTGTTTCAATAAATTTTTACATTTTCTCCTTAGATTTTTAATTAACCCACTGGTCATACAGGGGCATAATATTTAATTTCCATGTGTTTTTATTGTTTCCAAAGTTTCTCATGGTTTTTAGTTTCTAGTTGTATTTTATTGTGGTCAGAGAAGATATTTGATTTTATTTTTAATTTGTTGATTAATTTTGTGGCCTAATATATGTCCTATTCTTGGGAATGATCCATTGGATGAAATGTTCTGTAAGTATGTATTAGATCCATTTGTTTTATTGTGAAGATTAAGTTTAAAGTTTCTTTGTTGATTCTCTGTCTTAATAATCTATTCAGTGCTGAAAGTGGGATGTTCCACTCTCCAGCTATTACTGTATTTGAGTCTGCCTCCCTCTGTAGCTGTAATAATATTTGCATTATATATCTGGGTGCTCCAGTGTTGGGTGCATATATCTTTAAAATTGTTATACCCTCTTATTGCATTGACCCTTTTATTATTATGTAATTACCTTCTGTGTTTCTATTTATAGTTGTTTTTCAAATATATTTTTTCTGATATATTTAGCTACTCCTGCTTTTTTTTTTTATTTCCATTGCAAAAAAACAAAACAAAACAAAAAACAAAAAGAAACCATTTTTTTATCCCTTTATTTTCTGTCTATGTGTGTCTTTATAGTGAAGTGTGTTTCTTGTAGGCAACAGATTATAGGGTTTTGCTTTTATTTTTAATCAATTCAACCAGTCTATGTCTTTTGATTGGAGAGTTTAGTCCATTTAGATTCAATGTTCTTATAGATTACTAGGGACTTATTTCTGCCATTTTGGGATGTGTGTGTGTGTGTGTGTGTGTGTGTGTGTTAGTGTTCTCTTTCTTTCTCTCTTCCTTCCTGTCTTGCTTTTAGTAAAGGTGATTTTTTTTTTTCCTGTATCTGTTGTAGGTATTTTGATTTGAGATTACTATGAGGCATGCAAATAACATCTTATGACCCACTATTTTAAACGTAACCCTGATTACATTAAAAAATAAAAATAAGCAAAGAGAAAATGAATTAAAAACTCTACACTTTATCCTTCTTAATTCTTCACTTTTTATTGTTTTGATTTATATCTTATTACACTTTCTATGTCTTGAAAAATTGTTGTTATTATTTTTGATGGATTCATCTTTTACACCTCTTACTCAAGATATGAGTAATTTACATACCACAGTTATAGTGTTATAATATTCCTTGTTTGCCTGTGTACATATTATTACTAGTGTAATAGTAAGTTTTTACCTTCAGATGATTTCTTATTTCTCATTAACATTCTTACATTTCAGATTGAAGAAATTCCTACAGCATTTCTTGTAGGACAGGTGTGGTGGTGATAAAATCCTTCAGCTTTCATTTGTCTTGAAAGGTATTCATTTCTTCTTCATATCTGAGGGATCTTTATAGTGGATATACTATTCCAGTGTAAAAGGTTTTCTTCCTTCGGCTTTTAAAAAAAAGTCTTTCCACTGTCTCCTTGCCAATATGGTTTCCACTGAGAAGTCTGCTGCCAGATATATTGGAGTTCCTTCTTATGTTATTTGTTTCTTTCCTCTTGCTGTTTTTGGAAACCTTTTTTAATCCTTGCCCTTTGGACGTTTGATTATTAAATGCCTTGCAGTAGTGTTATTTGGGATAAATCATTTCCGTGTTCTGTAACCCTCTTGTACTTGAATATTTATATCTTTCTTTAGTTTTGGAATGTTCTCTGTTACTATCCCTGTGAATAAACTTTCTACCTCAATCTCTCTCTAGCTCTTCTTTAAAGCCAATGACTTTTAGATTTGCACTTTTGAGGTTATTTTCTAGACCTTGTAGTCATGCTTTATTATTTTTAATTCTTTTTTATTTTGCCTTCTCTGACTGTATATTTGCAAATAACTTGTCTTTACACTTATTAATTCTTTCTTATGCTTGGTCAATTCCACTGTTGAGAGACTCTGGTGCATTTTTCATTTTTCCAATTGCATTTTTAAGCTCCCGAACTTCTGTTGGATTTTTAAAAATTTCAATCAATTTATTAAAATCATCTGATTGGATTATTAATTCCTTCTCTGTGTCATTTTGAATTCCACTTAACTACCTCAAAGTAGCTATTTAAAATTCTTTTTCTGAAAGGTCACATATCTCCATCATTCCAAGATTGGTCACTGGTGCTTTATTTAGTACATTTGGTGAAGTCATGTTTTTTTTCTGGATAGTCTTGATGCTTGTGGATTTTTGTCTGAGTATTAAAAATTAGGTATTTGTTGTGATCTTCATAGTCTGGGCCTATTTGTACCCATTCTCCTTGGGAAGGCATTGCAAGTATTCAAAAGAAATTGAGTGTTGTTATCTAACTCTTTTGTCGCTGCAGTAATATCTGCATTAGGGGACACCTCGAGCCCAGTGATGCCATGAATCTTGCAGAATCATAGGGGTACATCCTTGGTGGTCTACCAGGCAGAAACTCTTGTCCCCTTCCCTTACTTTCCCCCAAACAAATGGAGACTATTTTTCCATTCTGAGATGTCTGGTGCTGGGGAAGGGGTTACACAAACACCCCTGTGGCCACCACCACTAGGACTGTGCTGGTTCCGACTTGAAGCTATCATGACACTGCTTCTCATCCAAGGTCCATGTCAATCACTGCCTGGATACCGCCAATGTTTTATTCAAGGGCCAAGGGATCCTCAGTCAGCAGAGAATTAAGCCAGGCTTGTGTCCTTCCTTTCAGAGCAGCAAGCTACCCTAGAGCCCAGGGAAGATACAGTAAGGCCACCCAGGAGCCAGGGCCTGGAGTGGGGAACCTTAAACCTCAAGAATGTACTTGATGCTCTATTCTACTGCAGCTTAGCTGTCACCCAAGCCACAAGACAAACTCCTTCCCATTCTTCCCTTTCCTTTTCTCATGCAGGGAACTCTTTTCTCATTGCCACCACTGCCCCAGACTCAGCATGAATACTGCTTGGCTATCAGTAATGTTTATTCAAGGCCCAAGGGTCTTTCAGTTAACTAGTGGTGAATGCTGCTGAGTCTAGGTCTCTCCCCTCAGGGCAGTGGGCTCCATTCTGGCCCAGGAAAGTTTCCAAAATGATATCTAGGAGCCAAGGCCTTAAATAAGGGACCCTAGTAACCCCCTTATTGTTCTACCCCTCTGTGACTGAGCTGATGTTAAAGCTGCAGAACAAAGTCCCCTTTACTCTGCCATCTATCTCCCTTTCTCAAGCTAAAGGAGTCTCTCCCAGGGCTATAACAGCTGGAAATGTGCTGAGTCACACCTGAAGCAAGCACAGCACATGTCTCCCGCAAGACCTGAGGCCATTACTGCCTGGGTATCACTGATGTTTATTCAAGGCCAAAGGGCTCTTTAGTCAGTAGGTGATGATTCATTCCAGGACTGAGTTTTTCTGTTCAAGGCAGCAGGTTCTCTTCTGGGCGAAGATATGTCTAGAAATGTTAACTGGGAGCTACAGCTTGCAACGAGAGCCTCAGAACTCTGCCTATTGCCCTGTTCTACTGTGACTGAGTTGGTATACAAGTCACAAGACACTATCCTCTACTCTCCCCTTTCCTCTCCTCAAGAAGAGCTGCAAGCTGTAGTGTCTGGGGTTGAGGGATGGGTGAACCAAGTATTGCTTTGGCCACTCTGGCTGCCTTCTCGCTAGGTCGTATTTTCCCTAAGTTCACTGGCTCTGAGTCCAGCACAGCACCAAGACTTGCTCAAGAATTCTAGTTCTTGTGGCCTGGACTGCCTTTCAAGTTTATTCAGAACCCCACAGCACTTTGGCCCACGGTGATGTGGCTGGTGGGAACTCAGGCTGCTGAGATGGACAATTCCCTTCGGGCTAGGACTGGCATGAATGCTCCTTCTGTGAGCTCTAGCTGAATTGTCCCCAGTGTTGCTTTCCACTGTGATAGGGCAACACTGAGTTCCAATACGAAGTCTTGCAATTACTATGCTCTTTCTCCTTGAAGTGCACAGATTTTCTCTCCATGCCACATGGCCACTGTCATTGCCTGGGGAAGGAGTAGGGGTGATGTCACCAATCCATCATGGCCTTTCCTTCCCTCTTCAGTGCCTCTTTCCTTGATGTGATGTTAAAACCAGGTACTATAATTGCTCACCTCATTTTTGGTTCTTATGAAGACTTTTTCTTGTGCGGAAAGTTGTTCAATTTGCTGTTTCTATGCCAGGGTAATACTGAAGTGTTCTATTCAACTATCTTGCTCTGCCTCCCATAATCATATTATATATATTAAATATCTGAATTGCCAAATTCTTCATTATAGATGCTTGTAGGAAAAGTTACAAGGATAAAATAATAATAACATTTATGAGAGAGTCATATTAATAAGTAAATTTAACATAAGACTGACTGATAAATGCTATAGCAGAATCATTTCAGAAATGCTAAATAAATTCTACATTTATTTTTAGTGAATAAAAAAATGTCTTTTTGCTAGCCATTGATATATGAGAATGGGGGAAAGGCATGAAACTCCTCGCATATGAAACAAAATCTTATTGTACTTTTCTTAGGGTACATAAAAAGTACCTTTTTATAAAAAAGAGAGATTCAGGAGGAGGGAAACTATATTAGAGGGGATCATATAAGACATAAAAGCATCAAAGTCATCTGCGGAGAGCTGAAAGGTAACATTTGTGGGCTCACACAAAGAATTCTTAGAGATGCTATCTCAGTCAATGTTCTGAACTTTCAGTTGTTACCTAGACAAAAATACAAAAAACTTGTGAACGGGTCTCCACATGTTGAATTGGATTCTACCATCATTTCAGTCTAACGGGAATTTCTCATGCTGATTCACAGCAGTGATAGAACAGATGCTGCTGCTATCTGCGTATTAGTGGATAAAAGCTTTTCTCTAATTTAGTTATGACTTTTTCATTTCCATTATAGAATGATACTTAATGGGCCTACATTCTTTCTTCAAGTAGAGAAAATGTAAACAGTTGTTTTTTTTTATTATTAGCATTTGATCCAATCATTCTTTAAAAATATGATATTTAAAATAATTAAACATGAGAATTGCTATATTATTCTGCTTATCAATAAATATTTCATTCTGCCTATCACTGTTCTTTTCTCTTAAATCAGAGTTCTTGTCAATATTACATGAGTAAATACTATGAAGTGGAAATTGAACTTGTGGCTTTCTTAAGAAATCTGAGGTAAAGGTTTAAAGAGACTTAAAAGGAAAAGTGGCCTTCATCCAAGAGAGCCCTAAATCTGAATCATCTTTGAAACCATAAATTTGTGAGACATTACTCTCATAAATATGTTTCTATGACACAAATTGTTGAACATCATGGAATGTATTTATCTCTATATATAACTCTGTTAACCCTGAAAGGTTTGTTTATTTTATCCATATGTAATTTTAAAAAAAGATTTAAGACATATTACAAATTTAAGAAAAATACAACATAGAAACATAAATTAGAAGTGAGTACTCATCACTTTCCTCTTTCTTTTCCCATTTCCTTCCTTTCTCTTCCCTACCCTTTCCTCATCTCCCCTTCTTATATCTAACAGCCTAATCCTAAAGCATTGAATAGAGCCAAACACAGTAAGCATCAATGCATGCGAGTGTGGGGAACTGTGGTGGTTTAGAGCTGGATGTCAGAGTCCAGGCAGGCTAGAGAAGGTACGCACATGGGGCAGGGTGGCACAGCTCTGCAGCTGTCAGAGCACAGGTTAAGTGTGCAACACTTCTACATAGGAGGCACCCTAGTGGGGAATATCAGAGTCAGACAGTGTGTAAAAAAACCCTTCACATAAGGCAGCTGCCCAGCTCTATCAGTTGAATCCTGAGTGAGGTGAGAAGGGGGCTCACAGTGCCAGATGTATGCCTGGCCCAGGGTTTAGGGGCCTGAGAGGGTAAGGAGAGTGACTGTAAAGTGATCTAGAGCATGTCTGGTATTGGAGCTTAATTGGGGAAATGAGTGCAGTGCATGAGAGGGGTAACTGACTCAGCTTGTTGGAGACTGCAAAGATATCTGAGTGATCAGGAGGCCCAGAGGAGGGATTCAGAACCCAAGTGTGGTGAGAAGGGTGCCTGCATGGTGTGTAGTTGGCCTTGTGTGGGGTATAGAGCCTAAGCAGGGTGAAGAAAGTTTCCAAGGAATGAGAGAATGGCCTGCTTTGGAGTGTCATAGCCTATGCAGGAAGTTAGGTTGACTTATGGTGTTGGAAATAGATCGAGATGGGGTAAAAAATGGAAATGGCATAAATGACCAGTTTCGGGTATTAGGGACTGGAAGGAATAATGCCATTTATCCAGAGAAGAGGCATTCACATGGGTGAGCTATCTGTGAGGTGTCAGAGCATGCATGCTGTGAGGAGAGTATAAGTATGGGAGAGTGGATTATAGCAGTGTGTTGGGGCACAGCAGGGGTGAGGAGGGCATCTGAGTAGGAGAGGTGACGGCCGATAATATGGCAGAATGGATTACCTACAGGGTTCTCAATCAATAGGCAAACATATTAAAATACATCCATTCTCTGTTGGAGAATGAAATTACAAATAGGGAACACAAGAAAACTAGAATTAATCTAGGGAATTGGATTGGAATTTGAGATATTGGAGTGAACCCATTTTTTTCAGATTAATAGATGACTAGATACATATATAGATACATAGATGCACATATACACAAATACATAGAGATACACAGAGATAGAATCAGACATAGATGCAGGTGTGGATAGAGATCTCCATTCCATAGGACTGCTTTCTGAGAGAGCTTGGCAGTAGTGATACTTCAAAAACAGTGAGAATAGTGATCCCAGATCTTGGTTTCTAAACACCATCCTCAAATAAAAGGAACCAGGGCTCCTTGAAGAAGTAACTAGTTTCTCTGCTAGTTCAGAGAAAAGGCAAAAGGGAGTGGGACATCTTGTCAGGAGAGAAAGTAAAGACACACTCCAAAAATGTTGGACTCATGTCATAAGGAAACAGAAACCAACATGGAGGAGCCACTGATGAAATACGGGAAAATCTGGCTGTCAGAATAAATACTGATAATAACTGATCACTGATTATATATAAACTAACAAATAAAACAGGATTTCATGATTACATAATGATATAAATATATGAAGAATAAGTTGAAATTTTGACGAGGAACAAGATGTTTACATAATTTCCCTGAGCTTTCCCACAAAATACTTATTAATTACAAAAGAAAAAAGTGTAACTTTACAGAGGAGAATTCTGGCAGAAAGAAACTAAATTACATGATCTAAGGAGATCTCATCAGTAATTAAAAAATCAAATCAGTGCCACCTGATAACGTAAAATAAAGGCACCTTCCTGTCAAAAATGTGCAACCAGGATCTAAATGTGAGGAACCACCAGACAAATTCAAATTGAGGAACATTTAAAAAATAACTGGCCAATAAGTCTTCAACTGCCAAGGCAATTGAGTCAGACAAAATCTAAAAACCTGTTTATATTGATGGAATATAAATGCAGTTAAATGTAACATATGATTTTGAACTGGTTTATTGCTATAAAGGACATTGTTGGTACAATTGGAGACAATTGAAAAGAGTCTTGAGATTAGGTGTTAGTAACGTGTCAATAATAATAATTTTCTGATTCTGAGGGTTGAATGGTAATTATGTAAGATGATATATTAGTTTTAGGAAATACATATTGAAGAAACCAAGGGTGATACAGCATTATGTCAGCAACTTATTCACAAATGGTTCAGAAAGAAAAATATTCTTTATATTACATTCAAAATTTGCTAATTTGGAGATTTCCCATAGTATAGCAAATGGAAAACAAATTAGAAAGCAGAAAGGAAACAAGGATAAAAATTAAATATTGTGCTAAGGGTGAAGATATTTTAAAAGTCCATGACATAATATTGAATAAATCTCAAGTATGATTTAATTCTTCTAGCAAGAACAGAAAAAGGAACATCATTGTTTTAATTATATTCTAAGACATCTCCAGTTCTTCTCAATTTGGTTTTCTGTTTTACTAAAGTGTCATAGCTTTGTGTGAGCAAGAAATTCTAACTAATTTTTCCGAAAACTTCTAAACAATGTTGATCCAATATGTAGATACATAATGGCTCAGATTCTTTTGAGACACATTAAAGTGATATGAAGGGATTTTTCAAATAATTTTATATGTTTCTGAGTAAGTAGCTAAGTCCTCACGAGGTTGATTTTAAATGTGTGACAGTCTCTATTTATTATATGCTGTGATATAATACGACATTTTTGATCGTTATCCCAGGTTCCTGCTACAGAGTTCCTACAACTTTTGGAGATGTCTGAGTGATAGGAATGTCCTTGCTATTTGTTATGAGCCCCTTGTTGATTACACCTGAGTTTATGCTAATAAGATGACAGGGTAAGTTCCTTTAGACAGCCTCAGGATGAGTTTGGTCGCCACACCAAGTGATAAGAGGGTTAGGAGTTTGACTTCCTGGAATGGGGTAGGGGACTAGAGATTAAGTAGCAATTCTTGAACAACAAGATTTGATAAAGTTCTAGAGTGGTGAATGCAACTCTGGGACCCCGGCTTACCAGGAGAGGGGATGAAAGGTTTACATCCCTTCTCTCATGCCTTGCTTTATGTATCTCTTCATTCGTCTGTGTATCCATATTTTTATAATATCCTTTGTAAATTTTGCACATAAATAAAGTACTTCCCTGGGTTTTATGAACCAACTAGCAAATGTTCAAACCTAAGGAGGGATTGTGAGCCCAAATTATAGTCAGTTGGTCAGAAGTACAGGGCACCCCTTAAAACTTGGGATAGTCACCTGAAGTGGGGTCAGTCTAGTGTAACAAGGCCACTAAGTTATGAGATCTGATGCTATTGCTAGACGTACTATGTCAGAATTACATTGAGTTGAATTATAGGACACCTAGCTGATGTTCAGGAAGTCAGAATTGCTTGATTTGGAAAAAAACAAAAAAACAAAAAAACACACAATTAGGTGACTAGAAGTGAAGTGTTCTGCAAATACTGAGAGTAGTGAGAGTTGTAAAAATGTGTGTGTGTTTTTCCTTAGAATGTCCCTAGATCCCTAGACCTAAGGATGAGAATTATTTTAATTGATCATTTGAGAAATACAAATCAAAACTACAGTGAGGTATTATCTCACCTCAGTTATATTAACTTTTATCCAAAAGACAGGAAATGACAAATGCTGGCGAGTATGTGGAGAAAAGGAAACCTTCATTTGGTGGGAATGTTAATTAGAACAACCACTATAGAAAACAGTTGGAGGCTCCTCAGAAAATGAAAAATAGAATTATCATATGATTTGGCAATCCCACTGCTAGGTTTATAACCAAAAGAAAGGAAATTAGTGTATCAAAGTAATATCTGCACTCCTGTGTTTATTGCAGTGATTGCAGTGTTATTCACAATAGCTTAGATTTGGAAGAAACCTAAGTGTCTATCAACAGATGAATGGATAAAATAAGTGTGGTACATATGCACATTCAAGTACTATTCAGCCATAAAACAGAATGAGATCTTGTCATTTGCAACAACATGGATAGAGCTGGAAGACATTATGTTAAGTGAAATAAGCTAGGCATAGAAAAGCAAACTTCACATGGTTTTCACTAATTTCTGTGTGCTAAAATTTGAAACAATTAGATCTTTGAGATAGAGAGTAGAATGATGGCTACCAGAGGCTGGGAAGGGTAGTGGGTGTGAGGAAGAAGTGGGGTTGGTTAATGGGTAGAAAATTATAGTTAGATTGAATAAATAAAATCTAGTATTTACACAGAAGAGTCACTAAATTATTGTACATTTAAAAATAACTAAAGGAGTATAATTAAAATGTTTGTAATGCAAAGAAATGATAAATGCTTGAGACGATGGATACCTCATTTACTCTCATGTAATAATTACATTGTATGCTTGTATTTAAAATATCTCATTACCTCATACATATATACATCTACTATGTATCCATAAAAATTAAAAAATACCTATTTTAGATATTGTGGATTCCCTTCTTTAAAGGAATATGATTTGTATACAAGAAATAAGAGTGATAATACCACATAGTAAGTACAATGCAATTATGAATGCAGATGGACAAAGTCTGATCCAAGTTCAGCTGTTTTTAACAATTCTTTCTTTGGACAAATATCTCATTCCTTCCTAAATGGGAATGAACTTATCCAATTTGCAGAATTTTAATGATAATTTGCTGTGGACATATCCATATAACTATATGTTTGAGACATGGGTTGACAGATGGATATATCCATATAAATAGATGTATAATATGGATATATTTATATATATATAAAAGAGATATATTTATACATTTATTACATATCTTATTTTATATAAGATTTATGTGTGTGTATATATGTGTGTTTGTGTATATATATATGTGTGTGTGTATATGTATAAATGTGTGTGTGTGTACTTATAGGTATATATATCTTTTCCATCCCTTTTCACATCACAGACTCTCTATGGCTCACATTTAATTGTTGCTCTCTCTCTCTCTTTTTTAAAATTTTTACCTTGAACACCATCCTAGTGTAATTTTTGCTATTTTTAAAAGCTTGAATTTCTAAAAATGTTAAATAAGACTTCACACAGGGTAGCAAACAATTTTGAGATATTATCAAAATACAATCATTGCTAAAACATTACCCTGAAGTCTATGTACGGGAAGATATAATTGAAATGATTAATACTTTACTCCCAGTGAGCTGCCCATCATGTTTTCCTAGGGATAAATGGACTATGTTAATTGGCTTGTCTGACATTGGTAGTGGGAATGATTCTCAGTCCTTCTCTGCTGCCAGTCATACAGACATCATCGAAAAGTCATGCTTGGCATGTACACAGAGGAATGGTCGGAGTTGTAGATTCTGTGGATAAAACTAATATTGACATTTATTTGGATATATCCTTATCTCTGAAGATTTATCCACATTTTAAGGAAAATGTGGTTTTCTTATAGGTAGCATAGTAATCAATATTTTGAAAATTAAATGATATTTTAAGTTCAGCAAAGGACTTTGTTTTAAATTTTTTTGTGTGTGGAAAGTCAACACTATCTAAAACTATCTGCTATATAACATAAATCCAAGTGTATAAATATTTAGTTTACATAAAATAACATAAGCCAGAAACTACTATATTCTGATGAAAAACATTTACTTTAAAGAAATTAGTTAGAATTAAATACTAATCATATTTTTTACCATTATTATAAAATACAGTTACGAAATTGAAAGTAAATAACCATGCTTTAGTTTTTTCATTCATTTTCTTGTTTATGTAAAACACTTGATAATATATTTTTATATGCCAGCAAAATACTGGGGCTTAGAAGTCAATGATGCAAAATGTCCCTGCCCTCAAAATGTTAGCTATGTCCTGAAAAGACAGGCAAGTAAACAGACATATATAAGCAACATACTTGCCATGAGAAAATTGTGGAACATACATAAGGTGCAAGAGCAGTATATCAGAGACCTCAGTGCTGACCAGGGGAATAGATAGAGCTTCCAGGGAGAGATGGCAGTGAAGCGTCTCCTTAAAAACTAATAAAAATTATGTAAAATGCAGAGTGCTAAGTATGGTGACCCACGGAGAGGCAACACCACGAGTAAAACACAAAGTTGATAGTATCACACATTCAGACAAGAAGTAGTTCTTTTGTGCTGGATTACAGAAAGACAGAGGGCAGTGACAGAAGGTGAGTCTAAAGTGTTATTAGGCAAGACCAGCTCATCACGTCTTTTATGCCAAATTAATAATGATGGCCTTATAATTTTTTATCCAAACAAAGGCACATCTTGAGAATAAACACGGACACCAATTAATGAATGCTGGCAAAACAAGATTCCATCAAGCCTGTCCTTCGAAAACTAGGTAAATGACTTGTTGAGAAATGTAGGCTATATTCTAATGTGAAGTCTTCTAAAACTTTTAATTGAAAATCATATTTTGTAAAGAATGGTTCACCTACTTTTGAGTAATAATTATGCTGGATAGTGTGTACGTGGATCTTAGACCTTTTACAAAGTTACAATAAACTGGGAAACATCTGGAGCAATTTTGTATAAGCAGCTTTTCTAGCAGTTAAAAGGCCAATTGGACTTGTGCTTTCAAATTTAAGAAAGTGAGATATATGCAGAAACTATCTTGTCTTTCAGCCACTAGAGTACTACTGGGGAAATTACTTCACTGAAAAAGTTAATGCAGCTTTCAAACTTGTTTAAAAGGAATGTTTTGGATTGTTAGACACTGAGAGAATCTGACTTAACATTAATGTATCTGAAAAATCCTTAGACCCTAGAAATTGAAATCATATGAGTGAAATTTTAGAACCCCTCAGTGTATATTTAAGATGTCCTATCATCACTTTATATTTTATTCTGTTTTGCCTGGTTGGCACTGGAAATTCACAAAAGGCAAATCATAAAGTCATCTCTTCCTGAGTTTCTGCCAATATCAACTGCAAACAGTTTCAGGGTTTTATTTTTAAAGGAAAAAATAATAATTGCACTTGCAATTTTGCAATGGCAGCTTTGTAGTGCTCCACATAGCCTATTTTATGTATACTGGTGAGTCTTGATTTTAAATTTAAGCTGTTAAACCGCTTGTGGATCTTTCATTTGCATTCTATGAGAATTCGGATGATTCAGCATTCTATTCTATAGACACATTCATTCTGGTTTTCATATTCTGTTGGTAAATTAGCTGGACTTCTAACTAGACACCATCTCCAAAAAGAAGGTTGACAAATTTACTAGATGTATGATGAGTAGGCATTTTATAGATAAGCCATATCCTATTTCATATATCAAGAAGTGTTAGATTCAAAATTTCTCCAAAGGCTCTATGAGAAGAAAAACAGATGCTGACCCAGAGATCTGCTTTCCTAATGCAAACGTAAAGCAATTTGAAGACATCCCTTTAGATGTCCATTTTTTAAAAACCTCGCAGCTGATAGTTGTCATCAGAGATTGTTAGAGTGAGCCAGTTGTGACTTTCAGGAGGAGTTTCTGAAGAACTTCTGGTAAGGTCTTCTGAGATCTGGACGCCCAGGAGTGGTGTCATTGATAGCTGCTGGGAACTGTCACAGAAAACAGAAAAAACTAAGGAAACATTGAGAATAGTCACAGAACACTATTTGCTTATTTTCTCAAAGTGAATAAAAGGATTGATGAAAGACGAGGCAGGTAATCAACTGCTTAAGGAACAATTTTGATTAAACATTTTATAGACTCTGATGGGTTATGAGGTTAGAAACTCTTGTTGGGAACATAAAATAAAGTCAGTTGATTCCTTTAAAAGTAAGAGACTGGGGTAAATATGGAAGAACTGTGAGTTACATATGATTACTGTTATTGAAATTATTGTCCAGCTCAGAAGAATTATCCGACTTGGACCTTGTTCAATCTAATGGATTGTTTCTGTGAAATCATCACTAAACAATCAGATAACCAGGGATAGCCCAGAGATTTCCCTGTGAAGGAGATAAATCATTATTTAAATAGTAACTCACTTTTACTTTCCAAATAAATAGCTTTAATAATTTGAATCATATAAGCCCTTAAATTTAATTTTAAATTACAGCAATAATAATTCAGTTATTCTAACATAATTGTAATTCTAAAACCCTTTCTTGTCTCATGACCTTCATATTCACTTTTCTTTGTGTCTAGGGTATTCTTTTTCTGTACTCTACGACTTAATTCCTATTATCCTTCATGTATCTGCTTAAATAACATCTTTTCAGTGTAGTTTTCCCTCACCCATAATTACCTCTCAGCAGCCTTTTACTTGCCCTCAAAGTACATATTAAATACACATAATTATGTACTTAGCTATATTTGCTTTCACTAGATTGTCAGCTGTATCTGACCAGGTCCGTGTCTTTCTTTCTTTGGCTGGATTTACTTAATGCTTATCAGAGTGTTTGTCACAGACTTGGTATTCAGTCAATAGTCAATAATTATTTAACATATTACTCATATGTTACAAATACATTTACAGAAGTATCACAGAAATTAATATCATCTCCAGAGTTTTAGAAAAATACATTTGAATAGTAAGAATATAATGCTTCTTGGTCAAATTAGACCTTTTAGACTAAATGATTATGGGAAGGTAAAGCCCATAGGGAACAATCCCGGGCCCGCCATCCACAAATCCAGAATTTCACCAGCGTGCTGACGAAGTCTAGAGACTTATCTATAACTGGAAGGAAGACATGGGTTAATAACTGGGAGGTACCTTCCAATGACGTTTAGCCTTAGTAAAAATAATGTGCCAGTAAGGATGAGCTGTTTGGTTGGCATCAAACTTTTCCCTATGAATATCTCTTTATTCCAGCAGCAGCAGAAGAGGTAGTTGAAGGACCTAGGGTTTGTTCATCTGCCTTCAGTAGCCTTCTCCAAAACTACAAAAACAGAAAATGCTTTAAAAAATTTTTTAAATTTAATCTCTTGTTGGAGAGGGTGAGACAAAACATGGTGTCAGAATCACCTATACTAAATAAAACATAGGGGAATGTGAAGCTTTTTCTATTCACGGGCTTTTACATTTTCTTATTTTTATTTGCACACATCTTTTCTCAGCAGAGCTTTGAGATTGAAACACTGAGTGAGATTTGGGAACAGACATTGAACAGATGAGTTATTACTGAGAAAGTATGATTACACTAAAACACCTAAAAAACATAGAAATGTATAAGAACGAGTCTTCACACTGACGTATTGAGGATGTGTCTCTGGCTGAAACCTGATTGCAAAACATAGTGGAGGTTAACGAGAAGAAAAAGAGTGGTTTTCTGTTTGTATTATTTTCATCCTGATCCAGGTCTGTTGATTCAGTCATATATACTCATAAAAGTGGAAAAACTTTTGTAAACCAACCTCATTTTTATTCTCTGTCCCCAATTTTTAAAGGTCATTTATTTAGTCAAAACACAGCCTTTGTCACCAAACAAGCATACCACTTTCATAAAAACTAGCAAAAAACACATACTTCAAGAACATTTTCTTAACTAAGATAAACATTAAAAAGAACAAAATATAAACTCAACCATTTCTAATAATTTTTTATTCCACATTTCTCTGCACACAATTATAAACTGTAATAGAGAGATAATTCTGCATTTTTTCATTTGTTCATAAGTATAAATGCTCATATAAATGAAGCTATGAACAGGTGCTTATTAAGTCTGAAAATTACTAAAGCATACTAAATAAATAGAACCAATATCAAATTATACACATTTTAAGTCAACTGATAATGTGCAATTATAAATACAAAATTCTACGTGTTGCATAACTTTTACGTGGTCACTTAGCAATGATCCAGGAGAAAATACCCTGAGTTTATAAGTGGCTGCAATATTAATATTAGGCAAGAGTGTGATATAAATATTATAGATTATGTATACAATTAAGTTGTTTTTAAAATGTATAATGTTGACATTATAGAAAATATAACTCTAATTATATAAAGTACCACTTGGCATACATCTTGAATACTAGGTTAATTTGATGTTTCACATCTTAAAAAACTATACTGTATAAAAATGAGAACAACACGGATGGTGAGGCGTTAATACATTTGAAGGGATTAAATTATCAGCTTTTAGAAGGGAAAGACAAAGGGAGAATGGCTACTGGCATATGTTTATCTGTGAAGGGCTGTCATATAGAAGTCTGTAGCAATTCATTATCCAGTGTTCTCCAAAGCATTGTAAGGACGGGCAGGCAAAAATGACTGGGAAGAAAATTTTGACCCAAAACAGGAAAAAAGAATTAAAAACTTCTGATAGATTTTTAGCTCCTTGAACATAGATACATGTCCTAACACTTCATTTTTTGTCTTTAGTGCTTGGCATAGTCTTCCTCACATAAAAGTTCTTCAAAAATTAATGTCGAATCAATGAAGGTATTAACAAACACAACTGACCAATAATGAAATAATCAGCAGTGCAACGAAGTGAGCCTTTGACTGTTGAGAGTATTGAAGCAAAGGCCAAATGACTACCAAATTGGAATGTAATGAAAGTTGAGATAGTAAAATATGCCCAATTTTAATTTGTGTCTTTTAAAATCAATTTAAAATCCATTTTAGGATTATATAACTTATTATGTTTACAAACATTTCCATTAAGTGGAAGGTTGTAATATTTGCTCGTCTGCCCCTTAAAATAGAAAGGTGTATTGGTTACGAGGACAGATGTTGGCAGAAGGTAAACTAAATCAAGATTTATTCTTATATCTTGCAGCCTTGTTGTTTCTATCTCTAAGTGTGAATTACAACTGTAGGAAACTTTTTAGGGATGCTGTAAGAACAAGTGAGATTTTTTTTTTTTTAAGTCTCAGGCACAAAATATGTTATGGGTATAATCTCTCATATTAATTACTTGTTGATTTTATGTGTATTTTAGATTATTCACTTGATATATGCATACTTTGACTATATAGTCATTATAAATCCATCTTATATTATCACTTCAAAGTAGTTGGTAGAGTGCTTTGTACAAAGCAGATGATAATTACATGAATAAATTATCAGGGACTCACTGCTTGGGATTTCAACTATTTAGACTAGTGCAGATTAGTATCAAAAAGGACATGCTGATGCTTTTCTTGCTTGCCCATGGAGTCCAGCATGGCCTAACCACAAAGTAGGCTCTTAATAAATATCTGTAACATTGGTATTCTCTCTATCTGCTTGATCATTTTGAATTTGCTATTAGGTGGGAGAGACTAAAATAATGATAGGATAAAATAACGGAATTAGAGACAAGGGCAATTTTCCTAGAACTAGAGTCAGGGTTTAATAGCATACAGACACTTTGACAAAGCAAAAGGCAATAAGTGTCAGGTCAAATAAGGACAAACTTATGGGAGAGTATTTTAGCCAAAGGAAGAAGAGGACAAATAGTCTAAGTAAGAAAGAGAAGTCAAAATATGGGAAAGCCAAGGATTACAAAAGAAGGAAGGAAGGAAGGAAGGAAGGAAGGAAGGAAGGAAGGAAGGAAGGAAGGAAG
>NW_012103188.1:569160-599488 GCF_000951045.1 Mandrillus leucophaeus | reverse complement strand
AGGAAGGGAGGGAGGGAGGGAGGGAAAGAGAAAGAGAGAGAGAAAGAGAGAGAGAGCGAGAGAGGAAGGAAGGAAGGAAGATTAGTGAGGGAAAATGTTGGATATTATATCTTCCTCAGAAAGCCATGAGATCATTTGAAATATTGTCTAAATCCTCAGGATTAGATGATAGTGCTTTCTTCATGTGTGATATTAATAATAACACTAAAGATGTTTAAGGAAAGTAGTTAGTATGACCGATGGTAAAGAACACTAGATTCAACCATTTCGCTGAACTTGCTGACGTCCCAGATATACATAATTATTGTTCAGAACTTTAAAACTGAAAGTCCTTGCCGGGCGTGGTGGCTCACGCCTGTAATCCCAGCACTTTGGGAGGCGGGCAGATTACGAGGTGAGGAGATCCAGACTACCCTGGTCACCATAGTGAAACCTCATCTCTATTAAAAATACAAAAATTAGCTGGGTGTGGGGGCGGGCACCTGTAATCCCAGCTACTCAGGAGGCTGAGGCAGGAGAATTTCTTGAGCCCAGGAGAGGGAGGTTGCCGTGAGCCGAGATCACACCACTGCACTCCAGCCTGGGAGACAGAGCAAGACTCCATTTCAAACAAACAAACAAACAAATAAAAAACAAGCAAACAAACAAATTGAAAGTCCTTACACGATTGTGTGTGTGTGTGTTTGTGGGCACATCAAGCCCTGCTATCCAAAGAGACTTTATTCAGCAGAGTAAATTTATGATTTAAAATCAGTATTTTGCTTCATTTTACTGGAAATCATAAAAGAAAGGGAAACTGACTAAGTATCTCTATGTTTTATATCATTAACAACTCTGATTTTTTTTTTAAAGGATGTTTAAGAGCGTAAAAGTGTACGTGAACTTCCTCCATTAGATATTACTTGAATTGACTGCTGATTTCCTAGATCCTGACTAGTTAAAATACACAGTTTGATTTGAAATAATTGTAGCCTGCAGATTTAGATTCTACTTGAATGTCACAGTTTCAGACTTGGTGTGTGTGTGGTTTTTTTTTTTTTAAGTTTTAATTTTTGTGGGTATCTGGTAGGCATATATATTATATTTATGCAGAGCATGAGGTATTTTGATACAGGCATGGGATGTGTAATAACCAAATCGAGGTTACTAGGATAACCATTCCCTCAAGCATTTATCCTTTGTGTTACAAACAATTTAATTATACTCTTTCATTTATTTTAAAGTGTATGATTAAATCAGTATTGAATATAGTCACCCTGATGTGCTATCAAATAGTAGGTCTTATACAATCTTTCTAATTACTTTTTGTACCCATTAGCCAGCCCTATTTCCTCCCACTACCGAAGATGTTGAGCACCTTTTCATAAGCCTGTTTGCCATTCGTATGTCTTCTTTTGCAAAATGTCTATTGAAATCCTTTGCCCATTTTTAATACTATAATTTTTTTCTTATAGAATTATTAGAGCTCCTTATAAATTCTGGTTATGAATCCCTTCTCATATGGTAGTTTGCAAATATTCTTTCCCATTACATGTTTTATATCTTCACTTGGTTGTTTCCTTTGCTGTGCAGAAGTTTTTTAACTTAATGTGATCCCATTGGTCCATTTTTGCTTTGGTTGCCTGTGCTTGTGGGATATTACTCAAGACACCTTTGCTCAGACCAATGTCCTAGAGAGTGTCCTCAATGTTTTCATGTAATAGTTTCATAGTTTGAAGTCTTATATTTAAACCATTAGCCCATTTTGATATGATTTTTTATATGGCAAGAGATAGGGATCAAGTTTCACTCTTCTGCATATAGATTCCCAATTTTTCCAGGGCTATGTATTGAAGAGACTGTGTTTTCTCAATCCATGTTCTGGGCATTTTTGTTCAAAATGAGTTCACTGTAGATGTGTGGATTTATTCTAGCATTCTGTATTCTGTTTCATTAGTCCATATGTCTGTTTTTATGCTGTTTTGGTTACTATAGCTCTGTTTTATGCTCTTTTGGTTACTATTTCTGTAGTATAATTAGAAGTCAGATAATGTGATTCTTTCAGTTTTCTTCTTGTTGCTTAGGATAGCTTTGGGTATTCTGGGTCTTTTGTGGTTTTACATAAATTTTAAGGTTGTTTCTGCTATTTCTGTGAAGAAGAATGTCATTTGTATTTTGATAGTGATTTCATTGAATCTGTAGAATGCTTTGAGCAGAATGGACATTTATAAAATATTGATTCTTTTTATATTTTTGGATTATCTTCAATTTCTTTCATTAGCATTTTATAATTTTCATTATAAAAATCTTTTACTTCTTTGGTTAGTTCCTAGGTATTTAATTTTTTTGTGACTATTTTAAAAAGGATTACCCCTTTGATTTCTTTTTCAGACTGTTCACTTTTGACACACAGAAATACAAATGATTTGCGTATGTTATTTTGTATTCTGCAACTTTAATGAATTTGTTTATTAGTTCTAGTAGTTTTTTTAGTGGGGTGTTTAGGTTTTTCCAAATATAAGATCACGTCCTTCAAACAAGAATAATTTGGTTTGTTTATTTCCAGTTTGGATGCCCTTTCTTTCTTTTGTCTGATATCTCTAACTAGCACTTCCAGTACTATGTTGAACAACAGTAGTGAAGGTAGGCATCCTTGTCTTGTTCCATATCTTAGAGGAAAACCTTTCAGTTTTTTCCTGCTTCAGTATGATATTAGTTGTAGATCTGTTGTATACAGCTTTTATTATTTGGAGTTATATTCTTTCTTTACCTAGTTTTTCAAGGGTTTTTATTAAGAAAGAATGTTGAATCTTATCAAATGCTTTTTCAGCATCAATTGAAATAATCATATGGATTTTGTCCTTGATTCTCTTGATAAGATTCATCATATTGATTAATTTGTATATGTTGAATCTTCCTTGCATCCCTGGGAAAAATTCTATTTGGTAATGATGAATGATCAATCTTCTTAATTTATTGTTGAATTCCATTTGCTGGTAGTTTTTGATAATTTTTACATCAATATTTATCAGATATATTGGCCTGAAATTTCCTTTGTTTTAATGTATCTGTCTGGTTTTGATGTCGGAGTAATACTGGCCTCATAGAATGAGTTTGAAAGTATCCCTTCCTCCTCTATTTTTCAGAATACTTTGAATAGGATTGGTATTAGTTATTTAAATGTTTGGTAGAATTAAGCAGTGAATACAATGGGACCTTGCTTTTCTCTACTAGGAGATCATTTATTATGACTTCAATCTTATTTCTTGTTATTGCTCTGTTCAGATTTTGAGTTTCCTCATAATTTAATCTTGGCAGGCTGTATATGCCTAGAATTCATTTTCTCTAGATTTTCCTATTTATCAACATGTAGTTGATCATGGTAGCCACTAATGTTCCTTTGACTTTCTGTAGTATCAGTTGTAATGCCTCCTTTTACTTCTCTGATTTTATTGATTTGAGCCTTCTGTCTTCTCAGCTAGTCTGGCTAAAAGTTTGTCAATTTTATTTGTCTTTTCAAAAAACATGCATTTCTTTTTGGTGATCTTTTTGATCGTTTTCTTTATTTCAGTTTCATTTACTTCTGCTCTGATCTTTATTATTTCTTTTCTTCTACTAATTTTAGGCTTGGTTTGCTTTTGCTGTTTTGCTCTTCAAGATGCATCATTAATTTATTTATTTGACATTTTTCTTCTATTTTGATATGAACACTTAATAGCTGTAATTTTCCCTCCTAGTACTGCTTTCACTGTATCCATATATTTTGGTATGTTTTGTTTTCATTATCATTTGTTTGAAGAAATATTCTTATTTTCTCAATTTCTTCATTGATCCACTGGTCATTTAGGAGCATATTGTTTAATTTGTATGTATTTGCGTAGCTTCTAAAATGTCTCCTTATTTATTTGTAGTTTTATTCCATTGTGTCAGAGAAGATGTGTAATATTACTTTAATTTTTTTTAATGTTTTAAGACTTGTTTTGTGACCTAATATATGGTCTACCTTTGAAAATAATTCATGTACTGGGAAGAAGAATGTGCATTCCTAAGCCATTGGATGAAAAGTTCTGTAAATATCTATTAGATCCATTTGTTCTTTAGTGCAGATAAGTTAGATATTTCTTTGTTGATTTTCAGACCGGAAGACCTGTCTATTGCTGAAAATGAGGTGTTAAAGACTCCAGCTATTATTGGATTGACGTCTATGTCTCTCTTAGCTCTAATATATGCTTTATGTATCTGAGTGATGTTGGATACATACATATTTACAATTGTCATATCTCTGAAATAGTTTGGAACTGTGTCTCCAACAAATCTCATATCAAATTATAATTTCTAATGATGGAGGTGGGGTCTGGTTGGAGGTGACTGGATCATGGTAGTAGTTTCTGCTTAATAGTTTGATACCGTTCCCCTCGGTACTGCTGCCATGCTGGTGAGGAAGTTCTCATAAGATCTGGTTGTTTGAAAGTGTGTAGCACTTCCCCTCTCTTTATCTCTTCTTCCTGTTCTGCCCATGTGAAGCACTGGCTCCTCCTTTGCCACCCACCATGATGGTGTGTCTCCTGAGGCCTCTCCAGAAGCTGAGTAGATAGCAGCATCATATTTCCTGTACAGCCTGTCAAACTGTGAGCCAATTAAACTTACTTTCTTTCTAAATTGCTGTCTCAGCTATTTCTTTATAGCAGGGTGAAATGGACTAATACAATTATCTTAGTGAATGCACCTCTTTATTATTGCATAATGACATTCTTTATCTCTCTTTATACTGTTCTTTTTTTTTTTGATGGTGTCCTGCTCTGTTGCTCAGGATGGAGTGTAGTGACATGATCTTGGCTCACTGCAACATTCACCTCCCAAGTTCAACTGATTCTCCTCCCTTAGCCTCTCGAGTAGCTGGGAGTATAGGCACACTGCACCACACCTGGAAAATTTTCACATTTTTTTTAGCAGCACAGGCTTTCACCATGTTGGCCTGGCTGGTCTCCATCGCCTGACCTCAAGTGATCTGCCCAGCTCAGCTTCTCAAAATGCTGAGATTCCAAGCATGAGCCACTGTGCCTGGCCCTAGAGTTTGTGCCTGAAAATGTATTTTTTCCTCATGTAAGTATAGCTATTCCTGCTCGTTTTTTTGTTTTCATTGCATGAAGTCTTTTTTCTATCTCCTTATTTTAAGTCTGTGTGTATCTTTATAGGTAAGTGTGTTTTTCGTAGTCTCAGATAATTAGGTCCTTTTTAATAAATCCATTCAGCTACTCTATGTCTTTTGATTGAAGAGCTTAGTCCTTTTATAATCAATGTTATTATTGATGAATAAGTCTTACTATTGCCATTTTCTTTTTTGTTTTCTGATTGTTTTGTAGTCTTCTTTTCCTTCTTTCCTTCCTTCTTGTCTTCCTTTTAGTGAAGGTGATTTTCTCTGGTGTTATAATTTAATTTCTTGCTTTTTTTTGTGTGTGTATGTATTTCATATTTTTCAATTTCAAGTTATGAGACTTGCAAGTAATATCTTATAACTCATTATTTTAAACTGGTGACAACTTAACACAGCAAAAACAAACAAGCAAAGAACAGTAATAAAAACTTTAAATTCATATCTCCACTTTCTCACTTTTTATTGTTACTCTATGTTTTATTTTACTGTCTATATCTTAAAAAGTTATTATAATTATTATTTTTTATGGGATCATCATTTTGTGTTTCTACTTAAGAGTAGTTAACACATCATGATTACAGTGCTATAATGGTCTGTGTTTTTCTGTGTGTTTATTATTACTAGTTTTGTACATTCAGGTGATTAGGTATTGCTCATTTGCTCATTAATGTCCTCTTTTTCCAACTGAGCCTCCAGATAATTCCTTATTGCTAATTAATGTCCTTTCCTTTATATTGAAGAAATCACTAGAGCATTCCTGGTAGGACAGATCTGCTGTTGATGTAATCTCTCAGCTTTTGTTTGTTTGGTAAATCCTTTATTTCTCCTTTGTGCTCAAAGTATATTTTTGCTGGATAAACTAATCTACTATAAGGTTGTTTTTGTTTTTTCCTTCAGCCCTTTAATATGTCATGCCACCCTTTCCTGTAAGAAAATCTGTAAACTTTCCACTAAATATTGGCTGCCAGATGTATTAGAGTTCTGTTTTATGTAATTTATTTCTTTTCTTCTGCTCCTTTTAGAATTTCTTCTTCTTTGACCTTTGGGAATTTGATGATTAAATGCCTTGAGGTAGTCTCCTCTGTGTGGACTCTCTTTGGTATTCTACATCCTTCTTGCACTTGAATGTTGATATAATCCTCTAGGTGTAGGAAGTTTTTCTGATAGTATCCCTTTGAATAAAATTTCTACCCTAATCTCTTTATCCGTCTCTTCCGTAAGGCCAGTAACTCCTAGATTTGTCCTTTTGAGGCTATTTTCTAGATCTTGTAGTTGTACTTTTGTTTATTCTTATTTCTTTTGTCTCCTCTGACTATATAGAGACATATAGCCTTTCTTTAAGCTCACTAATTCTTTCTTCTACTTGATCAATCCTGTTATTAAGATACATTGATGCATTCTTCAGTAGGTCAGTCACATTTTTCTGTTACAGAATTTCTACTTCTTTTTAATGATTTCAATCTCTTTGTTAAATTTAACTGATATAATTCTGAATTAATTTTCTCTGTTATCTCTTTTTTTTTTTTTTTTTTTTTTTTTTTTTAGTCTTGCTTGGTTCCCCAAAATAGTTATTTTGAATTCTCTGTCTGAAAGGTCACATATCTCTGTTTCTCCAGGATTAGTCTCTGGTTCCTTAGTTAGTTCATTTGGTAAGGCCATTTTACCTGAATGATCTTGAAATTTTTGGATGTTCTTCAGAGTCTGAGCATTTAAGTGTGAAGTTTTTATTGCAGTCTTCATGGTCTGAGCTTGTTTGTGCCTGTTTTTCTTGAGAAGGTTTTTCAGGTATTTGAAGTAACTTAAGCTCCAAGCCAAATAATGCTATAGTTCTTGCATACTCATCAGAGTACTGCCTTTGTGGTCTTGGTTAAGATCCAGAAGCATTCTCTAGATTACTAGACAGAGACTCCTATTCTTTTCCCTTACTTTATCCAAAACAAATGAAGTCTCTCCCCCTATACTGAGATGCCTAGTGCTGGGGATGGTGGGATTCAAGCACTTCTGTGGCCACCACCAATGGAGTATTCAGGGAGAGACCTGAAAGCAACAGAGCAATGTGTCTTACCCAAGATTCATTGTAACCACTATATAGCTACCACCTATGTTCATACAAGACCTTTGGTGTCCATAATCAGCAAGTGTGGAAGCCAGACGGACTTGTATCCTTCACCCTTCACTTCAGGGCAGTGAGTGCCTTATGTGCTGGGTGGGTCCAGAGGTGCTGTCTGTGAGCCAAGGGTTGGAGTCAAAAAGCTTAGATATCTACATAGTGTACCATTCTACTGCATTTGGCTGAGCTGGCACCAAACCATAAGACAGTGCCTTTCTTGTTCCTCCCTTTCCCTTCTATAGGCAGGGGAGCTTCTCCCAGTGGCTACCACCACTGCTTTTCCACAGGGACACACAGAGTGAAATTTCTTTCAAGTTTATCTAGAACCCCAGAGCACTGTAGCCTGTGGTGGTGAGGTTTGCCAAAACTCAAGTTCTGACTGCTAGGATGGGTAATTGCCCTCTGGCTAGGGCTGTTTCAAATGCATCCTCTGCATGGTTTCTGGCTAAGTCCAGCATGGCTGTGCTCTCTGCTGTGACAGGGCAACACTGAGTTCAATATAAAGTCTCCGGGACACTGTACTCACCCTCCCCAAAGGGCATAGATTCTCTCTGCCTGCCACACAGCCACTGCTGGGAGAAATGAGGATTGTGTCAACAGAAATTCAAGAATTCCTACTCATTTCAAGTGCCTCTTTCAGTGATTTGAAGTTAAAACTAGGTACTGTGATTGCTTAGTAGATTTTTGGTCCTTTTTAAAAAGATCTTTTATTTTAATTTTTGTGAATACATAGTAGGTGTATATATTTTGGGAGTACCTGAGATATTTTGATGCAGGCAGTCAAAATGTAATAATTACATTGTATAAAATGGGCATCTATCCTCTCAAGCATTTATCCTTTGTGTTACAAATAATCAAATTATAGTCTTTTAGTTATTTTAACCCTTTTTCTGTTTGTTCCAAGAATACTCATCAGCAACACTTGTGATTTCATTGTTTACCCTGAGATAATTTTGCCACAAAATATCTCACTTTCATTATTATTTTTGCAACACTCTACTATATCAACTTTGGAAACAACAAAAAAAAATGTCATTCTATTAACAGCATTCTGTTTTTAGTAGTGGTATTTCCATGTACAAAATATAGTCATTCTCAAGTGCTGAAAATGTCAAATCCTAGAAAACGTAGCATTTCTACATGTGATGTTAACTTCATTCTCAGTTGGCTGACGATTCATTTGATGAATCCAGTTTTTCAGAAATAGATGATTCTAATGATTCAGATGATTCTGATGTTAGTTCTGTTTAGAAATAACTTTAAAAACTGTTTTTACATTTTATTTTCACATCGAACATCAGTCAGATTTGCTTCAGCCTCAACGATTGTGTTTATGTAAAATTAAAAGGGGTCTGGCAGCAATCTGCACTTTTTTCTAAATGAGAAAAAGGTTAAATTGTACAAATAAATGATTATTGACTATAGTCATTATGTTGTGTTATCAAATACTAGGTCTTATGTATTTTTCTAACTATTTTTGTACCCATTAACCATCTCATTACCCTTCTCAGCCACTGGTAACCAACCTTTTACTCTCTATCTGCATGAGTTCAATTGTTTTGATTTTTAGCTACCACAAATAAGTGAGAACATGTGATGTTTACCTTTATGTACCTGGCTTATGTTACTAAGCATAATGACTTCCAGTTTCACACGTGTTGTTGCAAATGACAGGGCCTCATTCATTTGTATGGCTGAAGAGTATGCTATTGAGTGTATTTATCCATTCACCTCTTGGTGGATACTAAGATTGCTTCCAAATCTTGGGTATTGTTAACAGTGCTGCAGGAAACATGGGTGTGCAGATACTCCTTGTATATAATGATTTTCTTTGTTTGGGGTATATACCTAGCAATGAGATTGATGGATCATATAATACCTCTATTTTTAGGTTTTTGAGGAACTACCAAACTATTCTTCAGTGTGATTGTATGAATTTACATTCCTCTCAACCGTGTATGAGGTTTTCGTTTTCTCCACATTCTTGCTAGCATTTGTTATTGCCTATGTTTTGGATAAAAGCCATTTTAACTGGGGAAGGATAATATCTCTGTTGTAGTTTTGATTTGGATTTCTCTGATGATGAGTTATGTTGAGCACCTTTTCTTATGTTTGTTTCTCATTTGTATGTTTTCTCCTGAGAAATGTCTATTCAGATCTTTTGCCCATTTTTAGTTATATTATTAAAAATTTGTTCATAGAGTTGTTTGAGCTCCTTCTATATTCTGGTTATTAATCCTTTGTCAGATGGGCACTTTGAAAAAGTTTTCTCCCATTTTATATATTGGCTCTTCACGTTGTTGATTGTTTTCTTTGCCATTCAGAAGCTTTTCAACTGGATGTGATTCCATTTGACCATTTTTGCTTTGGTTGCCTGTGCTTGTGGGATATTACTCAAAAAATTTTGCCCAGACCAATGCCCTGAAGTGTTTCCCTTATGTTTGTAGTAGTTTCATAGTTTAAAGTCTTAGATTTAACTCTTCAATGCATTTCGATTTGACTTTTGAATATGGTGAGAGATAGGGGTCTGGTTTTATTCTTCTGCGTATGGATATCCAGTTTTCTCAGCACCATTTATTGAAGAGGCTCTTTCCCCAGTGTGTGTTCTTGGCACCTTTGTTGAAAATGAGTTCCCTGTGTGTGTGAGAATTTGTTTCTGGAATCTCTGATCTGTTTTGATTACTAAAGATCTGTAGTGTAATTTGAAGTTAGACAGTGTGATTCTGCCAGTTTTGTTCTTTTTGCTTAAGATAGCTTTGGGTATCATGGGTCTTTTGTGGCTCCATTTAAATATTAGGATTTTTTTCTATTTCTGTGAAGTAAATCATTAGCATTTTGATAGGAATTGCATTGAATCTGTAGATTGTTTTGGTTTATTGCCCGTCTAACAATATTGATTTTTCCCAATCCATAATCATGAAATAACTGTGTATGTTTTTGTATCCTCTTCAATTTTTTTTATCAGTGCTTTATAGGTTTCATTGTAGAGATGTTTTAATTATTTGGCTAATTCCTAGGTATTTAATTTTATTTTTAGTTATTATAAATGGGATTGCTTTTTAAATTCTTTTTCAAATTGTTCATTGTTGGCCTATGGAAATACTACTAATTTTTGTATGTTTGTTTTGTAACTTCCAAGTTTACTGAACTCAACTATCGGTTCTAATAGTTGATGGGTGGAGTCTTTAGGCTTGTCCAAATATAAGATTATTTCATCTGCAAACAAAGATAATTTGAATCTTTCCTTTCCAATTTGGATGCCCTTGATTTCTTTCTCTTGCTTAATTGTTCTAGCTAGTACTTCCAGCACAATATTGAATAACAGTGGCGACAGCAGGCATTCTTGTCATGTTTCAGATCTTAGTGAAAAGCTTCAGGTTTTCCCCATTGTCTATGTACTAACCTAACTGTGCATCTGTCATATACAGCTTTTATTATGTTATGGTTTGTTTTTTCTATACCCGTTTTTTCAGGGGTTCTTATCATGACGAGATGTTGAATTGTATCAGATGCTTTTTCAGCATCAATTGAAATTATCATTTTTCGTCCCTTATTCTGTTGATATGATATATTACATATTTTGATTTGCATATATAGAACCATTCTTTCATCCCTGGGATAAATCTCACTTGGTTATAATGAATAATCTTTTTAATGTTGTTGCATTCAGTTTGCTAGTATTTTGTTAAGGAATTTTACATCAATATTCATCAGATATATTGGCCAGTAGTTTTCTTTTTGATGTGGTTTTGTCTGATTTTATTATCACAGTCATTCTGGCCTCATAAAATGAATTTGGAAGTATTTTCTCCTTTTCTGTTTTTTTATAATAGTTTGAGTGGGATTGGTATTAGTTTGTTAAATATTTGGTAGAATTTAACAGTGAAGCCATCAGGTCCCAGTCTTTTGTTTTTTGGGATAATTTTTACTGTGACTTTGATCTACTTACTTGTTATTGATCTGTTGAGATTTTGGATTTCTTCTTGGTTCTGTCTTGGTAGGTTGTATGTATCTAGGAATTCATTCTTTTTTTTTTTCTAGATTTTCCAATTTATTGGCACGTAGTTGTTCATAGTAACCACTAATGATCATTTGAATTGTTGCAGTATCAGTTATAATGTCTCCTTTTTTCATCTTTGGTTTTATTTATTTGAATGTTTTCTCTTTTTTTTTTTTATCTTAGTCTAACTAAAGGTTTGCCAATTTTATTTAACTTTTAAAAAAAAACAAATTTTTGTTTCATTAATCTGTAACTTTAGAAGGCTATACATTGTTCTACTGTACTGTGGCTAAGCTGGCAATCAAATCACAAGATACAGTTCTTCCAACTCTCCCTTTCTTTTCCAAAGGCAAGGGAGTCTCACTCCATTGCCACCACCACCATAGGCCCATAGGGAGTAGTGCCAGACTATCATCAATATTCCCTTAAGGGGCAGGAGCTCTTCAGTCAGCTCTTGGCGAATGCTGCCTGGCCTTGGACTCACCATTCAAGACAGATAGCTCCTTTCTGGACCAGGGCAGGTCCAGAAATGCCATACAAGACCAAGGTTCTGGAATCGGGGATGCTGAGTTCCCACTTAGTTCTTTACCACAGTGTGGCCAAACTTGTACCTAATGCGCAAGATGAAGTACCCTTTACTTTTCCTTCCAATTTTCTCAAGTAGAAGGAATTTCATCCTTGTATCCACCACAGCTAATAATGTGTAGCCACCTTGTAGCCACTACAGCTATAAATGTGTTAAGTCCCACCTGAAGCCAGCAAGTCTCAAAGTCTCACCCAAAGTCCTTGATGCAGACCTGGGTATCACTGCTGGTTATTCAAGGTGCAAGGGCTCTTCAGTTACCAGATGATAAATCTTATCGAGGCTGAGTTCTTTCCTTAAAGCCAATGGATTACCTTCTATTCCAGGTTGTGTTTAGAAATGTCATCAGGGAGCTAGGACCTGGAAAAATGGCCTTATGACTCTGAATGGTGACTTATCCTGCTGTGGCTGAACTGGCATCCAAGATGTAAGACAAAGTCCTCCCAACTCTTCCCTCTCCTGTCCTCAAGTGGAGGAAAGTGGTCTCTTTGGGGGCTGCAAGCTATGCAGCTTAGAGCTGGGGGAGGAGTGATTTCATCATTCCCTTAGCCACCCTGTCTAGTGTCTTAGGATGTCTTGTGCCTCCACCACCCACTGGCTCTGGGCTTAGTTCAGCACTAGGACTTGCCTAAAAGTTGCAGTCCTTGTGGCCTAGAATGGTTTTTAAGTTTATTTAGGGCCCTAAAGAACTTTATCCTGTGCTGGTCAGGCTTGTGGGAACTCAAGTTCAGGCCGCTATAATCAGCAATGCTCTTCTGGCTAGGGCTGGTTTAAATGCTCCCTTTGTGGGCAATTGTCAGCTGAACTTGACTTAGTTTTGTTTTCTGTTATAATAGAGCAGAACTGAGTTAAAAGTCTCACAGTTGCTGCAACCTCCCTCTCCCCAATGCACAGAAATTCTCTGCACATCATGCTGTCTCTGCTGGGTGGTGGGAGAAGAGCGGCATCGGTGATTCAAGACTGAATTTACTACCTCCTCCATGGCTTTTTCAGTGATAGGAAGTTAAAACTAGGTACTGCAAGTGCTTCACTGATTTTTGTTTCTTATGAGGGTGCTTTGTTTTGTGTGTGCAGGTAATTGTTAAACTGTTGTCTTTGTGGGAAGGACAAGTGGTATAGTCTTCTATTTTCTTGCTCAGCCCCAAGTCCTGGTTTTGTTTTTTAATGACAATGATTTTTGTTGTTGTTGTTGTGTGTAGTTAGTTGTTTAAATTTAGTGTTCCTGTGAGGAGGATGGTCAGTAAAGGCTTCTATTCAGCCACCTTGCTCTAATCTTTCTAGTTTCAGGTTTTCTAAGTTTGGGAAATCACTTTTGTTTACTTCTAGCCACTAAAAAAAAAAGGTGACTGTAAAAGGTCTAGTACAGGATTTTCCACAATGAGAGAGTATACATCTTTTGTCTACCACCATGTATTTGAAGCTTATTTAAAAGAAGTGAAATGTACATTGATAAAATGCTGTTTAAAAGCAGTCAGTCTGTAGAATAAAGAAGAAAAAGAGTTGGAGCAGAGTCAAAGATTCAGCTGAACTCAAAATAGCTTCAAGTCTGAGCAAAAGTAGCATTTATTGAAGCCAAACTTCCTATGTATTTGTATTGTGTTGCAGAAAGCATTTTAGCTTGGGATGTAATTATAAATGCATAGCCTTTTCATATAATTATTTTTTTCTAGCTCTTTTCAGTAGCTAAGCTGAGAAATTGAAGATGCAAAACAACATGGAAGCGAGAAATTTCAGTACACATGATACAAAATAAACATTCCTCTATCCTTTGACTACCATTCTGAAACAAATTAACTGTCCAAGAAGATCCCAGCTATACAATTTATGTCATTATGTTCCCGTTTCAGTCACAAATACAATATGTGATAGTGAGATAATTTAAGTGAAGGGAAACCAGGTAAGGTTCATTATGGGCTTGGAAATACTCACAAAGTTAAATATTGAAATAGATACCATAAAGCCATATACTTTATTATCATTTATTATCATAGAGAACATAATGATTTAGCAAAGAGTGATTGCATATACTTGCTTTTTGCAAATACCTCATTAAAAGCCATAGTTCTTACAGTGACAAAGTTTTTATACAATATTTTAACTTAAGGATGCTTAATGTAAACATGGGAAATATATTAACTTAAAAACAACCTTGTGGTACAGCTTCGAATAGTTCTGTTTCATGATCGCGGTGGTGGCCATATAAAACCATGCATATGATAGAACTACATAGAACTACACACACACACACACACACACACACTGGGCACATGAAAACTCAATTAGCCCTATGATTGTACTAACATCAGTTTTCTGGTTTTAATATTGTGCTATAGCTTTATAAGTCCAGCAATGAAGATTGCAGGGTAGGGATACATGAGACCTCCAGATTCATTTTTGCAACTTTCTGTAAATCTATAATTATTTTAAAATGAAAACTGTAAAAAAAAGAGCGAGAGAAACTTAATACCACCAAATCTTAGGCCACTCAAGCTGGTATAAAAGCATACCATAAACTAGGTGGCTTATTTATTTCTTACAGTTCTAAAAGTTGGAAAATTCAACATCAAAGTGCCAGGAAATTCTGTGTCTGATAAGGGTCCACTTCCTGGCTAATACATGATGGTCTTCTTGTCCTCACATGGTGGAAGCGGTGAGGGAGCTCTCTGGGTTCTCTTTTTTAAGGGCTCTAGCCAATGCCATTCATGAGGGCTTCACTCTCTTGACCCAATCACCTGTCAAAAGGCCTCATCTTCTGAAACCATCACACTAGTGATTAGATTTTTAACATGTGATTTTAGGAGGACATAAATATTAGTCTATAGCACACCAAAACAAAACTTGGACCTTGTTTTAAACCTGATTAATATTAACTGTAAAAAAAAGAAAAAAAAATCAAAATACGTAATTGGTTGGCAAAATTCAAAGACTGATATTTTGCTATTCGGGTATTAATGTTAATTTTGTAAGGTATCAATGCTTTTGGTTATTGTAGAATGTTGTAATATAAACCAAGTCATAAATGGAATTTTTCCTGAAATTAAAAGTAAAATAAATTTTTTAAAATTAGTCAAACTGTATTAGTCCATTTTCATGCTGCTGATTGCTGATAAAGACATACCCGAGACTGGGTAAATTATAAAGAAAAAGAGGTTTAATGGCCTCAGTTCCATGTTACTGGGGAGACCTCACAATCATGACAGAAGGCAAAAGGCACCTCTTACTTACATGGCAGCAGACAAAAGAAAATGAGAACCAAGGGAAAGGGGTTTCCCCTTATAAATCATCAGCTCTCATGAGACTTATTCACTACCAGGAGAACAGTATGAGAGAAACTTCCCCCATGACTCAGTTATCTCCTACCGGATCCCTTCTACATGAAAATTATGGGAGCTGCAACTCAAGGTGAGATTTGGACAGGGACACAGCCAAACCACGTCACAAACAAATGACCGAACCATGTCACAAACAAATGAACACAAAACACCCCAGCCTGTTATATATTTGATTCAGCAAGTACCCTTGTCTGTTTCAGGCTAAGTCAAAACTAAGTAAACTCATGTTGTTCATTCCCATGAATATGCCATTTCAAAGCATAACTTGTTTAGGGGCAATTTAATAAAAATAGAGCAAGACACTTAACAAATCTCTTCTCTCTGTTTCTCAGCTTTTGGCAATTTTTTCTGCATTTTGCTTATGGACTTGGAAGTTTTTTTGTGGATATAATTAAAATTTTTATTGCATTTGTCTACTAGTATCCTCTAATTTTTTCAGTAGAAACATTGACAACTCATTTGTTCATTGTCACCTAAAAGTAATGTATTAGTTATTAACTGACTTTTAAAAAGGAAATTATGAGTTTAAAAAAAAAAAACCTTAAAAACTTTTATTGATTTCCTATATTGGCATCTGCTCCTCAGTCATTTTGGTGTGTGTGAGAACATTGGCTGGAACATTAGTCCCTTCTAGTTAGGAGTCAGTATGAAATCTAATGACAAAATGCTTCTTAGGGATACAATCAAGTGTTTTATCCAAACAATACACAAAATTTTTTTTTTGGTAATGCATTTATCATAGATTTCTGACAGATCCAAACATAAACTTGAGCTCAGCCACTTGGTGTAAACTTGATTGAGTTATTATTTGTATTTTTAAGTTTAGGGGGTTTTTTTCTGTAATTTGAGATGATAAGAGAACTTACTTTATATGTTTGCTATAATTTTTAAATGCTGAAGAAAATACTGCATGTAAAATTTCTGGTCCAAGGAGTATAATTCTGTATGCATGCACGTGTGTGTGTGTATGTGTGTGTGTGTGTTTGTGTGTGTGTGATTAAGGGCAATCAAGTTTCAGTATATTGGGTAGAACAAGTCCTCATCAGTCTTGGATAGTTAGAGATAGTATATTTATAACATGGAACAGAAGGAACAATTGGCTTAAAATACACAATCTTTCCATTTGACAGATAATAGTAATGATGAATCTATATTATTTATATTATCATGTATTTGCTTGAAATACTAAAAACAAATAAACAAACAAATATTCTTGGTACAGCTGGAAGCACTAAACAAAGCATTCAATAAAGATAACTGATATAACTAAAATATTATAAGAAATAAAAGCAAATTCCGGTTCTTCTTTTAGACTATAAAAGTGACACATGCACAGCATAAGTAGTTATATCAAGGGACTGTACCAGGATATATTTTCTGGTACCACATATAATTAAACAAACATACATTCCAATGCAGTTGAAAGTTTTTGGAAGAGTTCATCCAGTAGAAGGGGTTTAAAGTTATCTGTGGGAAAAATTATTTTTCGTTGCGTTTCAATAGGAGGCCAACGTGTACTTTTTTTTTTTTTTCTTCCTTTCTGCAGTTATTGTAATCTATTTGCTTCAGGGAAGATGAAAGTAACATTTTTTTCTATATGAGCTACAAAAAGACAAGACATTCTTTACTGGGGAAACACAGAGGACAAAGATGATCAAAGAAAATCTAAAGTAACGTTAGCAAGCTAATTACAGTCCTTGCCTTTAGCAGATAATATTTCACATTTACAACAAACTCAGCTATTTATCAACATAGCTATAGATTTTGGATAATCCATGACATTTTAATATGAATGGTGTATATTATTACACAAATGTATTTATCACATTTCCTGCAATGCAAGTTTTTAAAATTGATTTTTAAATAGAAAAAAAAATGAGCTTAATGTTTAGCGATACATCTTGCTGTGATAGATTTTTCTTCCTCAGCATATCAAGTGGATCTTGGACTGTCAGATAAGATATTGGTGGGCTTAGGTAACCATTTAGGGTGTTTCCCCATATCTCTATAAACCTGTATTACCAGTGGGAAATAAAGAACTTCTGTTGTGTATGAATAGATAGCACTGATGAATTATCTTGAATGTCTATGATTGGAATGATTAAGGAACTATATCAGCTACCTTTCTCAGTGCCTTCTGTGCTTATCAGACCAACTGTGAATGATTCAGAGAAGCATGCCATCTTTACTTTCATAACAGAACTTATGCTGTAAGTGTAGAGATGTGGTAAACATGTTTGAATCTTATTTTGAAAGAATACCAACCTAAATGTTCCCCCACCAAACTCAATTAAACAAATAAAACTGATTATCATCTCCTAGGAAAAAACATTGAGGGTAAAATTTTAAAGTTGCCTAACACTGACCACTAATTCTCAGTGAAAATCTACAACATCACTTTGATTTTCCCCTCATCTCAGTAGCAAAGATTGCATTAGTTAGGTTTCTCTAGAGGGACAGAACTAATAGGAAATATATTTTATATATATACACACACACACATATATATACACACAAATATATACATACATACATGTTCATATGTATGTGTGCATATATATATTTACAAGGTCTCACAATAGGCCATCTGAAAGCTGAAGAGCAAGGAGAGCCAGTCCAAGTCTCCAAACTGAAGAAACTGGAGTCTGATACTAGAGGGCAGGAAGCAACCAGTGTGGGAGAAACATGTAGGCTGTGGGGCTAGACTAGTCTAGTATTTTCACATTTTTCTGCTTGCTTTATATTCTAACCACACTGGCAGCTGATTAGATGGTGTCCACCAACAATCCAGGTGGGAATGCCTTTCCCAGCCCACGGACTTGAATGTTAATCTCCTTTGGCAACACCCTTACAGATAATCCAGGATCAATACTTTGCATCCTTCAATCCAATCAAGTTGACACTCAGTATTAATTATCACAAGTCCACCCCTTGTCAACGGGAACCCATACACATCTCCTGAGATCATACATAATCTTCAAATGAAGATGGTAATAAGGTCGTAATTACACCTAACTTAACACAACTATCCTTTGTACAACTGGAAACACACCAATCCCCAACCCAAATACTGTAACACAAAGTTAACAATACCTAAATGCTGGCATGAAGTCAATACATCTTATTTCATGTTATAAAGGAAAAAGGAAATAAAATGAAGATATTAGTACAAGTGTATACATGCACAAACATGAAAAGAAGGAAATGCTCATGACAATCACAGTCCTCATTTCTGCAGGTGGTCACATGGTCATAGCTGGTATTGATGATTACTTTCTTCTACTACGCATTCTGTATTCCCTTTGCCTTCAGCAAGCACCTGAGCAGGTCGTGTTTTTTTTTTTTTTTTTTTTTTCCCTGGTGGAATGGCCCAAATTTTCATTCTTGAAGGGTCTGGAATTTGTAGTCCTGCCTGGATTGGACTGTTGTAGTTTCTCATTGACTTTAATCACAGGGAATGGAAATACTAGGAGACCTCCTAATGGATCTCTTGGTATTCCATGCATACTCTTCCTTAACTGTGTTGTGGAGTAGTAGACTGATTTCATCTTGATAGTCTGGATCAGTTACTCCATCCAACACTGTAACACCCTTCTTAGCTTGTTGGCTTAAAGGTAGAAGGAGCCCAAAGTGTCTAGGTGGCAATCTTAACTTCCAGATTAATGGAATTGTTGTTGTGTCTCCTGGTGGCAGTGTTCCTCCCTCTGGAACTAAGACCTCTAGGCCAACAGAATGTAATGGAAACAGGAAGCAAAATTTTTGCTTGTGGATCACTAGGGGTGATGGTGTGTGATGCCACTTCCACCCCTTGATTACTGGACCCGTGAATCCTGGCTATGGGAAAATCAGTATGATTTATTGGATGCTAATTTAGAGCATACATGGCCTTCTGGAGAACTTTGCCGCTGTCCTGCAAAGTATTGTCACCTAGTTGGCATTGCAATTGTGACTTCAAAAGGCCATTCCACCATTCTGTCAACCCAGTTGCTTCAGGATGATGGGAAACATGGCAAGACCAGTGAATTCCATGAGCATGAGCCCACTGCCACACTTCTTTAGCCTTAAAGTAGTGCCTTGGTGAGAGACAATGCTGTGTGAAATGCCATGACTATGGATAAGGCATTCTGTGAGTCTGCAAATGGTAGTCTTGGCAGAAGCATTGCATTCAGGATAGGCAAACCATATCTGGAGTAAGTGTCTATTCCAGTGAAGACAAACCTCTGCCCCTTTCATGATTGAAGAGGTCCAATATAATCAACCTGCCACCAGGTAGCTGGCTGATCATCCTGAGGAATGGTGCCATATAAATGGCTAAGTGTTGCTCTCTGCTACTGGTAAATTGGGCACTCAACAGTGGCCGTAGCCAGGTCAGCCTTGGTGAATAGAAGTCCGTGTTGCTGAGCCCATGCATAACCCCATTCCTGCCACCATGCCACTATGTTCATGAGCCCTTGGGTGGTGTCAGGGGTGGCTGGGGAAAGAGGCTGTGTGATGTCCAGCCAAAGAAGGGGTCATCCTATCCACATGATTATTAAAATCCTCCTACGCTGAGGTCACCTGTTGGTGAGCAGTCACATGGGATACAAATATCTTCACAGTTTTTGACCACTTAGAGAGGTCCATCCACATAACTCTTTCCCAAATTACCGTGTCACCATTTTTCCAATCATGCTTCTTCCAAGTCCTTGACCATCCAGCCAAACCATTGGCTATAGTCCATGAATCAGTATATAATTGAACATCTGGTCTTTCTCCTTCCATGCAAAGTGCACAACCAGGTGCACTACTCGAAGTTCTGTCAACTGGGAAGATTTTCCTTCACCTGCTGTCCTTCAGGGATGTCCTGAAAAGGGTCTATAGTGCTACAGCTGTTTACTCTTGGGTGGTGCCTGCATCTCATGCAGAACCATTTATAAACCAGGTTCTAGTCTTCTCTTCCTTTGTCAACTGGTTATAGGGAACTCCCCATGAGGCCATCAGTGCAAGCTTGGAGAGAGAAGGGAGGGCAGCAGAAGTGGAGACCATGGATATTTGAGCCACTTCCCTCGTAACTTACTTGTGCCTTTAGGACCTGCTTGAGCTCAATCACATATATACCATACCACTTCCATTTAATGAGGGAATGCTGCTGTGCATGACCCACTTCATGGCTAGATAGGTCAAAAAACCCCCAGTTTATGACAGGCAGTTCAGGTTGCATGGTGACTTGATGACCCATAATCAAACATTTACTTTCTACCAAAGCCCAGTGACAGGCCAAGAGCTGTTTCTCCAAAGAGTAGCTATCTGTAGAAGACAGCAGGGCCTTGCTCCAAAATTCTAGAGGCCTCTGCTGTGATTTACCTATGAGTGCTTGCCAAAGGCTATCCCTGTCTGCCACTGACACCTCAAGCACCATTGGATCTGCTGGGTCATATGGCCAAAATAGCAGAGCAACTTTCACAGCAGCCTGGACCTGTTGCAGAGACTTCTCCTGTTCTGGACCCCACAGAAAACTGGCAGCCTTTTGGGTCACTCGATAAATGGGCTGGAGTAACACACCTAGATGAAGAATGTATTGCCTTCGAAATCCAAATAGGTTTATTAGGTGTTGTGCTTCTTTCTTGGTTGTAGGAGGGGCCAAATGCAGCAACTTATCTTTCACCTTAGAAGGAATATCTCGAGAGGCCCCACATCACTGGATCCTTTGAAATTCTACTGAGGTAGAAGGTCCTGGAATTTTAGTCGGATTTATTTCCCATCCTCTGGTATGCAAATATGTCCCCAATAAGTCCAATATGTTTGCTACATCTTGCTCATTGGATCCAATCAGCATAATGTCATCAATGTAATGGATAAGTGTGATATCTTGAGGAAGCAAAAGACGATTAAGGTCTCTCCAAATAAGATTATGACACAAAGCTGGAGAGTTGATGTACCCCTGAGGTAGGACATAAAACGTCGATTGTTGGACTTGCCAGCTGAAGGCAAATTGCCTCAGTGGGCCTTGTGAAGAGGAATGGGAAAAAAGACATTTGCTAAGTCAATGGCTAGATATTAGGTACCAGAAGACGTGCTAATTTGCTCAAGCAATGAAATCACATCTGGTACAGCAGCTACAATTGGAGTCACTACTAGGTTATGCTTATAATAATCCACTGTCATTCTCCAAGATCCATCTGTTTTCTACATAGGCCAAATGGGAGACTAAAATGGGAATATGGTGGAAATCACCACCCCTTGTTCTTCAAGTCCTTGATGGTAGCACTAATCTCTGCAATCCCTCCAGGGATGTGATATTGTTCTTTATTTACTATTTTTGTAGATACAGGCAGCTCTCATGTCTCCCATTTGACTTTTCCTACCATAATAGCTCTCACCCTACTAGTCAAGAGGCCAATGTTGTGGTTCTGCCAGCTGCTGAGTATGTCTATGCCAATTATGCATTCTGTCACTGGGGAAATGACCACAGGATGAGGCTAGGGACACACTTTAAGTCAGACCAGAGCTAAAATTCCATTAATTACCTGACCTCCATAAGCCGTTACTTTAATTGGAGGATCACGGTGATGTTTTGGGTCTCTGGAATCCATGTCAGCCCAGAACCAATGTCCAGTAGTCCCCTAAATGTTTGATAATTTCCCTTTCCCCACTGCATAGTTACCTTGACAAAAAACCAGAGGCCTCCTTGGGGAAGAATGAAAGAAAGATTAACAGCATAAATTGTTGGTAATGTAGTGGGGTCCTTCCTCAAGGGAACCTGGCCACCCCTTCATTCAGTGGGTTGAATCTGTAAAGTGGCTCAAATTTGGAAATTGATCGAGCGGCCACGATTCTCTATTTTTGTAATGTAAATTAGTCTTTTGTCCAATTGATCTTAAAGTTTTCTGTTTATATATTAAGTAGGAATGCAGTAAGTTTCCTGTCCATTTCACTTCTAGGAACACCATGATTAATTTATCTAATTTATCTAATGCCATAGCTCTACATGAGTCAGATTGCTGCTTTTCCTCTGCTGTCAATCACAATAGCTACGTCCACCTTGTCTTTGACAGTTGAGTGCTGTCATTTGGCTCCTGCCACCTCAGGATCCAATCATTCCCATTGTATTTAAATTATGTAGTTGAGTGATTGCAGTTTCCACTGTTAGATCTGACATACAGAGAAGAACAATTACAGGGCTCTTCAGTGATGAGGTGCGGCCCTCACAAATCTGTTTTGCAAGGCATTGGTCAAGGGTACATCCTCTGGACCCTCCCAGTGGGGTGAGCAGGTCCAAAGTAACTAATCCACTCCACCATCCTAATCTCTCTAAGCCTTTGGATCCCTTCGTCTACATTAAACCAAGGGAGATCAGGCATTTATAGCCCACTCACAGTGGGCCATCTTTTAATCCATATTTTAGCTAACCAAGCAAATAAACTATTAGAACCTTTTTAAACTCCCTGAACTCAACATTCAATAAAGGTTCCCTATTTAGGGGCCCAAATCAATCAATTCAGTCTGATCCAACTCTGTGTTTCTTCCACCATTATCCCACACCCTTAATGTCCATTCCCATGCCTGTTCTCCAGATTTCTGCTTATATAAATTAGAAAACTCAAGCAGTTTTTTTTTAGTGTAGCGCACCTTCTCATGGGTCACACTCTCAACCTCACCTCTAGGGGCCCACCAGGACTTTAGTCTAGTTATAGGTCTAGAAAAAAGCAGGAATGTTAGTGGTGGCTCCTGAGGAGAGTCAACATTATTTTGCTTGGCAACTACCTCAGGGGAGGCCATCACTTTTGCCTCAGGCAGAGCAGGGTTCATCTTCTCAGACAGAGGTGAAAAGGCTGAGGGCAACATAGGTTGGGGAGGAGATATTGGCACTACTGGGGATGGGGAAGCTGCTTTTTTCTGGCAAGAAAAGTTCACCAGAGTTTACAAACTCAGTGTCCCCAGCTTCATCAGGGTCCTCCCACATGTCCCCATTCCAAGTTGCAGGGTCCCACTTTTTTCCAATCAATGCCCTCATTTTAGCAGTAGACACCGACGAGGCTGTATATGCACCTTTTGTTGCATGTCCACCACTCACATGATAAAAACTTGTATCTGTTTTTCCACAATTTCAGCTCTTTTTCTATAGGAAATAAGATACCCACTCAGGACAATCTTAGCTGACTTCAGGCTCGGTATTTGCTTCTGAAGCAGGAGTTAGAATCTCTGAGTTCATCATTTTCTTTCATAACTGTGTTCACTTAGGAGCAACCAACTAGTTTCATTATGCTCCTTGGTTCTCCACATATGTTTGAAGGTATTATGTATAGGGCCACTAAACTCCTTGCATTTATTTTGCATAACTCTCTAAATAGTTCACACGAAGGACAATGAGTGTTCTTCATACTATTAGAAGTAGAGTCCTTAACATTTTTGGGTCCTATCATATTAAGCAGCCAACTCCAGAAACCTCAAAACCAATGAAAGAATTCCATCCTTAATACTCTGTTCCTCTAGAACTGGTACCAAAATCTGTATTAGTCAGGGTTCTTTAGAGGAATAGAACTAATAGGATACACACACACACACACACACACACACACACACACACACACACACACAATATTAGTTATATAGGTTATATATGTATTAGTTATATATAAATAGGATATATATTATATATATATTATACGTGTGTGCATGTGTGTGTGTGTGCGCGTGTATATATACATATATACACGCACACACACATATATATATATAAAGGTGAGTTTTTAAGTATTAACTCACATGATTACAGGTCCCACAGTAGGCTGTCTGCAAGCTGAGAAGCAAGGAGAAACAGTCTGGGTTCCAAAACTGAAAAACTTGGGGTCTCAGGTTCAAGGGTAGAAAGTATCCAACACAAGAGAAAGACATAAGCTGGCAAGCTAGGCCAGTCTCGTCTTTTCATATTTTTCTGCCTGCTCTGTATTCTAGACGTCCTGGCAGCTGATTAGATGGTGCCCACCCAGATTAAGGGTGGGTCTGTTTTTCTCAGCTCACTGACTCCAACGTTAATCTCCTTTGGCAACACCCTCACAGACACATCCAGGATCAATATTTTGCATCCTTCCATCCAATCAAGTTGCCACTCAGTATTAACCGTCACAAAAATATACCCCCTACTTTCCCAGACTCTCATTGACCCATGATACCTTTTTCTTTGTGCATAAACTTCATAAGCCTCTCCAAACATAAGAATATTCATTTTGTCAGTTGACCTCTCTAGATAACTTATATCACACAAACACTTAAAAGTGCATATTGATAGAAACTTTATTCCTAATTGTCAGAATAACTAGAAACAACTATGATATCTTTCAACAAGTGAATGGATAAACATATTGGTACATTATTCAACAAAATTCTGTTTGGTAATAACGAGAACTACTATACATAAAAAGATATGGATGAATCTTAAACGCACATTAGTAAGTGAAACAATTATTTTAGAAAATACTACATATTATATGATTTGAATTATATGACATTCTGGAAAGGCAAAACTCTAGCAACAGTAAAATAATCAGAGATTTCCTGAAGTTAGGGGTAAAGGTAAGGTTAACTATGAAATACACAGGATTTCTTATAGTGGTAAAACTACAGAGTGTGGTGCTTTAATTTTGAATACATGACATTATGCATTTCTCCAAACCCATAGAACTTTAGAGCACAAATAGTAAATCTTTTGGAATGAAAATTTTAAAAGTAATAATTTAGGAGGTCAAGGAATCCCAGGATAGAGTACAGAATGTGACAAACAATCTCACTGTGGCTTAATACTACTTTTACCTATTTTCTTACAACTCAGAGGTCAGAAGTCCAAAATCACTAGGCTAAATTCAAGGTGTGGGTAGGGTTGGTTATTTCTGGAGACTCCGAGGGCATACTTGGTTTCCTGGCTTTCATCACCTTCTTATGGCTGCCTGTGTTCCCTATCTAGTGGCCTCTTTCTTCAACTTCAAAATGCATCACTACAGTCTTTACTTCCATTACCACCACATTAGTTTCTCCTCTGACTCTTACTCTTCCTGCAACCCCCTTATAAATAGTGTAATCTGTTGTGATTACACAGAGTCCAGCTATATAATTAAGGACAGTCTCCTCATTTAAAGATGTTTAATCACATTTGGAAAGTTCCTTTTTTCCATATAATGTAATATTCATAGGCTTTGGGGTAACTCCCAGAACTTAGACATATTTGCGGGTCAATTTTTCACCTTAGTATAGATCATTATATATAGAAGTATGTATATGTATATATAAATAAAAATGGTTGAAATTACTAAACATTGACCACTAATCGTCAATGATAATCTACATGATCACTGTCACTTTTTCCTCACCTCAATAGAGCAGATATACCCCCTACTTTCCTAAACTTCCATTGACCCGTGATAACTTTTTCTTTGCGAGTAAACTTCATAAGCCTTCCCAAACATAAGACTCTTCATTTATCAGTTTGACCCCTCTAGACAACTTATGTCACACTCAAACCTGCAAATACACTTATGAAAGATCTTAGAAACAATCATATCCCTGTATCAGTGGTCATAACTGGCATAGATTTTGGTTTCTAATGTCATAATTTTTCAATAAAAAGAAACCAAAGATTTTTAGAGAAACGGCTTCTTGTAGGACTGGGTTAGGAAATATATGAGAGGAGTCTGGAGCATGCTGTAGTATCAGAAAGTGAGAGAGAGAGAGTGAAACAAACACAACAACAACAACAACAATTTTTACATTTTACAATGATATGGGTATGTATGAGGGACACAGGAATCAACTGAAAGAGCTTCCAATATCTACACCTGGAACAATTGGAGCAAGAAATTAAAGTGGTATTGGATTATAAGCCAAAAGATACGCTAAATATTTATTAGTCAATGCTGATATAAATAACTAATTGAATAAATACATAACTAGGGCAAAAAAAGCGCCACATGTGCAGAAGAATCTCAAATTATTTATATAGATACTCTACTCTCAAGGAAAAGGGGCACAACTTTTCCCTTCTTAAAAATGGGTTGTACATAGTAATTTTTTTTTTCAATGAATATAGCATAGAAGCGGGTGGGTAACTTTGTGGAGAAATCTGAGAAATATCTCAGCCAGTGCCCAAGTTTAACATAATAAAAGATAAATCATGTTGATAGTGTTACTGGTGGTAAATCTGTAGGAGTCTGCAGCAACCTCAACTTTTGCCTCCTCAGAAGAAAGAATTCAGCTGAGACGTATAAGGGCAGAAGGAGAGACTGAGGCAACTTTTAGAGCAGGAGTGAAAGTTTACTAAGAAGTATTAGGTGCCGGGCACAGTGGCTCACGCCTGTAATTCCATCATTTTGGGAGGCCGAGGCAGGCGGATCACCTGAGGTAGGGAGTTCCAGACCAGCCTGACCAACACTGTCACTACTAAAAACACAAAATTAGCTGGACGTGATGGCACACGCCTGTAATCCCAGCTACTCGGGAGACTGAGGAAGGAGAATTGCGTGAACCTGGGAAGCGGAGGTTGCAGTGAGCCAAGATCATGCCATTGCACTCCAGCTTCGGCAACAAGAGTGAAACTCTTTCTCAAAACAAAACAAAACAAAAAAACTATTAGAGCATCACCAAAAGGAAGTAAAGTGTACAAGTATACTTGAGTGTACTTGGAAGAGGGCTATAGAGGCGACCTGAGATATTCAAATGCACTGTTTGACCTTGACTTGAGGTTTTATCATTGGCATGCTTTGAGGGAGATTGGGCTTCTTTTCCCTTGGTTCTTCTCTTGGGATGGGCTATCCCTATACATAGTGGCCTGCCAGCACTTGGTAGGGTGTGCCTGCATGTGTGTTTACTAGAGTTGTACGCATGCTCACTTGAGGCAGTCCTCCCTTACTGGGAGAGTGTTCCTAGAGGAAGATCATCTACCAATTAAACTCCATGGTTAAGACCTTTTTGCATCTTAGTGTACATTGAGCCCACTCACCCAACGCCTGAGATTTTATGGAGAAGCTGTTGATCACCAATTGCAGATATTTCTGTCTATCAGGAGACTGCCTTTCCCTGGCGCCCACCAGCTGTTACCAATGACTATTTTAGAGAGACACCTTAAGGACTGCCTGACCATCACCTGATGGTCATCTGACATTCCTGGTTGGAGGGAGGGGCTCTCCTGCCCTGCTCCTGTCTGACTAGCTACCTACTGTAACAATGGTATGCATCATTAATGTGATGTGATAAAAATGTTACTATCATCTGTATTCTTCTTCCAAAACACATAACCCTAGTCCAATCATGAAAAAGCTATCAGACAGATTTCAAATGATGGACATTCTACAAAATTCTACAAAATACCTGACAGGTATTCTCAAAACTCTCAAGATCTTAAAAACAAGCAAAGTCTGAAAAACTTTCACAGCTAGTAGGCAAAGCTTAAGGAGCTGTGACAACTAAATAGAATGTGATTACTTCCCTAAATGAGATTCTGGAAGAGTAAAAGAACATTAGATAACAATACAAATAACAAAATATGAACTTTAATTAATAATGATAATAATAAAATAACATTGAAAATTCATTTGAACAACACTTTGACTAAGATCTTCAGTTTGGAAAAGCCACAAACAAATTTTGAACTAGGTGTGTTTGTTGTGGTAATACGGGCCTATCTATTTTGACACTAGCTGTGTATTGTAAGGTAGAACAAATGAGTCAACATATTGATAATGAAGCCAGGGTCCTAACTGATTATATATATGGTTTTATATATATGTAAGTTCCAGTGAGGACATGTGGAAAGACCATAATGTGTCTGGGGACATTGAGCCTCTAAAGTCTGATGTAACATTTGCCAATGAAAGTGACTGCCACCCTGCAGTGGTAGCAATCTCCAGCAGTGGTACTGGACTCTGCTCCATCTCAGGTTATTAACTCTGCATCGTCTGAGAAAACTAAAGACCCCTGCTGAAGCAGTTGCCATGCAAGACAATACTGATTCTACTCAGGAATCATCGCTATCACCCCTCTTTGCTTCCAGACTTTCAGGTAGAATTAGGTTTCTGCAGGACCCTAAAGATAATCTACAAAAGGAGACCCGTTAGGAAATGTGCTACATTCTAAAGAACTATTTGAATTTATTGGTTTATATAGACAGAAATCCAGAGAACATAGGTGGGAATGGATACTAAGGGTGTGGGGTAAAAGTGACACCCACATAAAGTTGGATATTTTCCCTGAACCTTATGCTCTTTTGCTCTAGAGGGAAAAACATTTTCCCCAGGAGACACAATAATAACTCATTTGACCTGGAAGGTAAGACTGTCTGCTCTGAATCACCAAGCAAAGAAGGGAGTTGCTATGCTGACTGGGGTGATTGTCCCTGACTATTAAAGGAAAAATTGGACAGCTATGTCTGCTACTCCACAATAGAGGTAAGAAAAAGTACATCTGGAATGTAAGAGATCCCTTAGGGCATCTCTTAGTATTACCCTGCCCTGTGATTTAGGTAAACAGAAACAACAACTCAATACAGGTCGGCCACTCAGGTCATGAGTGGCCAAGCCCTTTAGGAATGGAGGTTTGCATAACCCTGCCAACCACAACCAGCTTCAGCTGAGGTGCTTACCAAAGACAAAAAGAACACAGAATGGAGAGTGGAAGAAGGTAGTTATTAATAATAGCAGCTACTATGTGACCAGTTTCAGAAATAACAACTGTAATTATTATTTTCTACTTATTTTGTTATGAATACATTTGTATGTCTATTTTTTCTTATTATCTTATCACATAAGATGTACTGACATATCATTGTATTTACTTATTATCATACCTCATATTATTTAAATTATGGTATATCAAGGAAAAAGTTAAATACCACCCAAAAACTTTACCTCTTCTTCTAGGTTAATACATTTTTGGTTGTATGCACGATAGATGTATTCTGTTAGGCAGAACTGTGACTTAAATATTTTCTTTATTTTTAAAGTCATTGTGATTTAAGGAGATGTGTATGAGTGACAAATTGACAAGACAAAGCATGAACTTATGATGATTAATTTATATGTCATTTTGACAGGACACTGCATACCCAGATTGAAGATTATTTCTGAGTGTGTCTGTGAGATTGTTCCTGGGTGAGTTAGCATTTGAAGCTGTGAACTGAGTAAAGCAGATTTTTCTCCCAAATGTGGGTGGGAAGTGTCCAATTCTTTGAGGGCCTGAATAGAACAAAAAGGCAGAGGAAGGGGGAATTTGTTTTCTCTACCTGATCACTTGAGCTGGGACATTAGTCTTCTCCTGTATGAGGCTTATGCCAACAGCCCTCTTGTTCTCAGAAGCACACCACTGGCTTTCCTGGGTCTTGAGCTTACCGATGGAACACTGTGGGACTAGCTTCCATAACTGCATCAGCCAATTCCTTGCAGCAAATTATATGCTTACATAGTTTCCTTGGTTTTGTTTCTATGGAAAACCCTGACAGACAATAACTATGTTCCTAAGAAATAGCCAGTGAAATATTATGGCATAAAGAGATATACTACTATATGCACTGTATTCTCAAATAGTCCAGAAAAAAATGTGAACATATAAACATATGTAGATATGCACACACATATGTATATATTATATACATTTGTGATATATGATTATATATAATTATATTCATATAATTATAAACATTTTTGTGTGTTAAAAATTGAGGAATTTAGGAAACCAGGAATAGTTCTTTGAGTTATAATTGCAAGTTTCTGTAACATTGAAATAATTTCAAAATATATTTTAAAAATTAATTAAATTATTTGGGGTAATTTTGCAACTAGAAAGTTAAGAAGCAAAAATCAAATCATATTTTTCTTGCTTGGTCCCAAGGCTTTTTCTGCTACACCAGAGTTTCTATGGTGAATTTTATGCTATAGAAAAAATTAGTCTAGGCAATAACAGCAAAAATGTTCTTAAGGATATTGGTTTAATACTAGGTATTGAAGTGAAAGGTAAGGAAGTCTTTTTAGATAGAATAGGACAACAATATATTCAGAGTTGTATTGAGGTCAAACACACAGGCAATCTCTTTAAATAAGATGAAATGTATTTTGATGAAATAATAAAGCTCATTGTTGTTGAATTTCTACCTTGTATTTAGAATTGTTTAAATCCATGCTACATATATATATATATATATATTTTTTTT
>NW_012103188.1:566791-569071 GCF_000951045.1 Mandrillus leucophaeus | reverse complement strand
AGTGATTTTCTAAATAGTTTTAAGATTGCATTTTTTAATTAAAAATCTTTGTAGCTAACATTTGATCTTCAGACACCACCTTGTTATTTTGCTTAATGCTTAGTGCACTAGAATGAGAAAATTCCCAGGATCATAAAATGCATAATTTTTTATTTCTTTGAACTAAGAAAGCACATTGTTTACTCATTCTACTAAGGTGAGGTGTAGGGAAGAGAGCAGTGAATGGAACACCAAGGAATAGGAATGCAAACACCTGTGTCCTCTTCTCAACATAGCTTTAAAAAAATTAGTTTAATTTTAAGTTCTACGATACATGTGCAGGACACGCAGGTTTGTTACATAGGTAAAAGTGTACCATGGTGGTTTGCTGCACCTATCAACCCATCACCTAGATACTAAACCCCACATGAATTAATGATTTATCCTGATGCTCTCCCTCCCCCAGCCCCACCGACAGATCCCAGTGTGCGTTATGCACCTCCCTGTGTCCATGTGTTCTCATTGTTCAGGTCCCACTTATAAATGAGAACATGTAGTGTTTGGTTTTCTGTTCCTGTGTTAGTTTGCTGAGGATTACAGTTTCCACCTCCATCCATGTCCCTGTAAAGGACATGATCTCATTCCTTTTTATGGTTGCATAGTATTCCTTGGTGTATATATACCACATTTTCTTTATCCAGTCTATCATTGATGGGCATTCGGGTTAATTTCATGACTTTGTTATTGTGAATAGAGCTGCATTGAACATACATGTACATGTATCTTTATAACAGAAAAATTTGTATGCCTTTGGGTATATACCCAGTAATGGTATTGCTGGGTCCAGTGGTATTTCTGGTTCTAGTTCTTTGAGGAATCACCACACTGTCTTCCACAGTGGTGGAACTAATTTACATTCCACCAAAAGTGTAAAAGTGTTCCTATTACTCCACAGGCTAGCCAGAATCTGTTGTCTCTTGACTTTTTATTAATCGCCATTTTGACTGGTGTGAGATGGTATCTCATTGCGTTTTTGATTTCCACTTCTCTAATGATCAGTGATTTTGAGTTGTTTTTTCATGTTTCTTGGCCACATAAATGACTTTTTTTGAGAAGTGTCTGTTCATGTCATTTGCCCACTTTTTAATAGAGCAAAATAAACTATCATCAAAGTACACAGACAACCTACGGAATGGTAGAAAAATTTTGCAATCTGTCCATCTGACAAAGGTCTCATATCCAGAATCTACAAGGAACTTCAACAAATTTACCAGAAAACAAACAAAAAAACACACACAAAAAAACACACATCTTCTTTTACCCATGAGACCCATGACCACTCAGTCTCTTCTTTGAGATTTGCTCATTTAGAAAATAAAATGATAAGACTAAAAACGATCTTGACTGTGCAAGTGTTTTGTCTCCTCCTCCCTTTTCATTTATGCAAACAATTATACAAGCAAAATGGAGATTTGATTTGCAGTATATGATTTATTGGAATAGAATAGAATATTCGGCTTTTCCATTGTGATACCTACTTAATTGTAACCCCTAAGAACAAGGATGTCGTTGGTATATTTATGTGGTTTTCTTCTTCTTCTTTTTTTTTTCTGCATGATGTGATTGCTTCTATTAATATAATTTAGTTCATTTTTATTGTATTCATATGAGTTGGGCAAATATGTTGTTCTATCTATTTGCATTTTGAGAAGCTGAAATAACAAGGAAGGCATTCACAAATCTCCCATAATTAGTGCAGCAGACTTCGTCGTAACTTGCGACCAAGTAAGGATGCTGTGATATAACATGATGTGTATGTTCACATGTTCAGGTGCACTTAGGTGGATATATATGAAACTGGATATACAATATACATAAAGCTAGTGATTGACTTCTTTCTGGGCATTGTCTTTTAGGGCACATCATAATTATAACAATGAGAAAAATACATAAAATCATTATAAGCATCATAATGAAAAATTAATAGTCTTGTATGAAGTAACTGGAAGTCTTCTTCATTTGGGTGATACTGTAAAATTTTTATGAGGAGATGCCTTTAATTTAAAACACAATGAGAAAACAGAGTACCCATCCAAAGATCTTGGTGGTACAGTGGGCAAAGAAAAGTATAATGTTCTATGAAGAGAAAGCTGCTAAAATTTAGGTCTTATGGCTAGAATGAATAAACTGAGTAGGATTAGGAGTGATTCAAGACAAAGGTGAAGAGATAGGCAGATCATGTACCGCATTGAAAATTATAGAAATTACATAATGTTTTAGCCTCAGTATAATAACAATAAT
>NW_012103188.1:558423-562796 GCF_000951045.1 Mandrillus leucophaeus | reverse complement strand
GAGAAAATTCCCAGGATCATAAAATGCATAATTTTTTATTTCTTTGAACTAAGAAAGCACATTGTTTACTCATTCTACTAAGGTGAGGTGTAGGGAAGAGAGCAGTGAATGGAACACCAAGGAATAGGAATGCAAACACCTGTGTCCTCTTCTCAACATAGCTTTAAAAAAATTAGTTTAATTTTAAGTTCTACGATACATGTGCAGGACACGCAGGTTTGTTACATAGGTAAAAGTGTACCATGGTGGTTTGCTGCACCTATCAACCCATCACCTAGATACTAAACCCCACATGAATTAATGATTTATCCTGATGCTCTCCCTCCCCCAGCCCCACCGACAGATCCCAGTGTGCGTTATGCACCTCCCTGTGTCCATGTGTTCTCATTGTTCAGGTCCCACTTATAAATGAGAACATGTAGTGTTTGGTTTTCTGTTCCTGTGTTAGTTTGCTGAGGATTACAGTTTCCACCTCCATCCATGTCCCTGTAAAGGACATGATCTCATTCCTTTTTATGGTTGCATAGTATTCCTTGGTGTATATATACCACATTTTCTTTATCCAGTCTATCATTGATGGGCATTCGGGTTAATTTCATGACTTTGTTATTGTGAATAGAGCTGCATTGAACATACATGTACATGTATCTTTATAACAGAAAAATTTGTATGCTTTTGGGTATATACCCAGTAATGGTATTGCTGGGACAAATGGTCTTTCTGGTTCTAGTTCTTTGAGGAATCACCACACTGTCTTCCACAGTGGTGGAACTAATTTACATTCCACCAAAAGTGTAAAAGTGTTTCTATTACTCCACAGGCTAGCCAGAATCTGTTGTTTCTTGACTTTTTATTAATCGCCATTTTGACTGGTGTGAGATGGTATTTCATTGCGGTTTTGATTTCCACTTCTCTAATGATCAGTGATTTTGAGTTGTTTTTTCATATGTTTCTTGGCCACATGAATGTCTTTTTTTGAGAAGTGATTGTTCATGTCATTTGCCCACTTTTTAATAGAGCAAAATAAACTATCATCAGAGTACACAGACAACCTACGGAATGGTAGAAAATTTTTGCAATCTGTCCATCTGACAAAGGTCTCATATCCAGAATCTACAAGGAACTTCAACAAATTTACCAGAAAAAAAAACAAAACAAAAAAACAAAAAAACCTCACACATCTTCTTTTACCTATGAGACCCATGACCGCTCAGTCTCTTCTTTGAGATTTGCTCATTTAGAAAATAAAATAATAAGACTAAAAAAGATCTTGACTGTGCAAGTGTTTTGTCTCCTCCTCCCTTTTCATTTATGCAAACAATTATACAAGCAAAATGGAGATTTGATTTGCAGTATATGATATATTGGAATAGAATAGAATATTCGGCTTTTCCATTGTGATACCTACTTAATTGTAACCCCTAAGAACAAGGATGTTGTTGGTATATTTATGTGGTTTTCTTCTTTTTTTTTTTCCACATGATGTGATTGCTTCTATTAATATAATTTCATTCGTTTTTATTGTATTCATATGAGTTGGGCAAATATGTTGCTCTATCTATTTGCATTTTGAGAAGCTGAAATAACAAGGAAGGCATTCACAAATCTCCCATAATTAGTGCAGCAGACTTCGTTGTAACTTGCGACCAAGTAAGGATGCTGTGATATAACATGATGTGTGTGTGCATATGTTCAGGTGCACTTAGGTGGATATATATGAAACTGGATATACAACATACATAAAGCTAGTGATCGACTTCTTTCTGGGCATTGTCTTTTAGGGCACATCATAATTATAACAATGAGAAAAATACATAAAATCCTTATAAGCATCATAATGAAAAATTAATAGACTTGTATGAAGTAACTGGAAGTCTTCTTCATTTGGGTGATACTGTAAAATTTTTATGAGGAGATGCCTTTAACTTAAAACACAATGAGAAAACAGAGTACCCATCCAAAGATGTTGGTGGTACAGTGGGCAAAGAAAAGCATAATGTTCTATGAAGAGAAAGCTGCTAAAATTTAGGTCTTATGGCTAGAATGAATAAACTGAGTAGGATTAGGAGTGATTCAAGACAAAGGTGAAGAGATAGGCAGATCATGTACCGCATTGAAAATTATAGAAATTACATAATGTTTTAGCCTCAGTATAATAACAATAATAATAATAATAAAACTTTTAAAGAGTGGTACTCAGCAGAATATTTTTTATTCCACAAATATTTATTGAGTATTTACTGTATGCTAAATCTTGTTCTGGAAGTCAAGGATAAAAACTGGCCAACATCAGGCAAAAAATTAAAAGACCTAATTTATGTCTTTAAAAGACTCCCTTGGCTGAGTTACAGCAAATGAATTTTGGGTATTAAGAATGAAAAAATAAAAGATGTCATTTGGAAGGCTTTTCAGAAGATAAGTTAAAGGAGTCAATGGTGGTCTTTTGGGAGTGGTGCAGATAAAAAAGCTTAATAAATTTAACATATATTTTAGGTGGATTCAATAGGATTCTCCTTGGAACTCTGGGGAAACACAGCAATACCTTATCAGATGGTTTGAAGAATGAAGAGACAGCTGACTTGCTAGAATCAGTGTATGTTTTTCTTCCTTACACAGGTACCTACTTTCTATTTCTTTCATGCATCAGGGGTTTACTTTTCAAGTTTACAAATTTAAAAGGTTTTTTTTTTTTCAGATTAAAAAAAGTATTAAGGACAAATAGGTTAACATATATATATAAACATATATATATGTATTAGCTGTATATATGTATAGTATCTACCATTGTGCTTGCATCAAAGTAACTCAAACCCTATACTCAAAATAATGGGTAACTATCTTTTTTTAACATATTATAGGTAAACGTTCCATTTTGCTCTTTCAATCAGAAATATGTAAGTTTCTTGAATCTTTAAATGTTTACATTTATTTTAAAATATTTTGAGAACTAACTTCATTTCTCAGTAGAATTAACTGTTAATTTTAAAGTTTTGTGGAGTTCAACTCTATTTAAACCAATCAGATGTTTTCCTTATTTACCCTACACCCCCTGCTCACCCACACACATCCTGCAGCACACATCTTTATAGCTTATACAAGCTTATAGCAGTTTTTCTCCAGTTTAGGCATAAGTGAACAGGTGTTTATGAATATTAAGTTTCATTCTAAAACATTGTATATTGCTAAACCCAGCTCTCCTTTTTACACTGAATGAATATTCCTCCAGCTGCTGAAGTTGGTTGTGGCTATGTCTTCAGCATCAGTCCTCTCTGAAAATTTCCTTTGACCTTACAGAGCCCTTGGCTAAGGGTCACGCTGTCTTCTCGGGGCAATCAGCTTAAAATTTTCTATCTATGTAGGACTAGATAAGCTTTGTTTACTTGTCCTACTATTTATAAACATCTGCTTTGGTATTAATGTTTGTCTCCTCCAAAACTCATGTTGAGACTCCATGTTGATGAGACTCATGTTATGAGTGTCTCAACTCATGTTGAGACAGTCATAACAGAACAAAGAGGTTGGGACTTTAAGAGATGATTATGCCTTTAGGACGCCACCTCTATGAGTGGGTTTAATGACTTAATAAAAAGGTTTTGAGCAATGGGCTGTCTCTGTTGGCCCTTTTGACTTCCTGCCATGTGAGGATCCTCCCATCTAGAGGATATAGTGTGTAAGGTGCAGTCTTGAAAGCAGAGAAACCTAATATGCGGGCACCTTGGCCTTAAGTATCCAGCCTTCAGAACTGTAAGCCAACACATTTCGGTTTATTACATATTACTCAGTACTAGATATTCTGTTGTAGCAGCAGAATCAGACTAAGACATCATCTCTATATAAGACCTAAAATGATGGCAGGTCTTTAAAGTAAAACAGTACCTAAATTCTAACCTGAGATAGTGCCTCCCCCACATTAGCTGTAATTTTGAGTATGAAACATCTGTCAAGGCAGAAGACTCAGTATATTGAGGTTTATTATTATTATTACTATTATTATTATACATTTAGTTCTAGGATACATGTGCACAACCTGAAGTTTTGTTACATATGTATACATGTTCCATGTTGGTGTGCTGTACCCATTAACTCATCATTTACATTAGGTATGTCTCCTAATGCTATCCCTTCCCCCTCCCTCCACTCCACAACAGGCCCCAGAGTGTGATGTTCCTGATCATGTGTCCAGGTGTTCTCATTGTTCAGTTCCTACCTATGAGTGAGAAAGTGTGGTACTTGGTTTTCTGTCCTTGCGATAGTTTGCTCAGAATGATGGTTTCCAGCTTCATCAATGTCCCTACAAAGGACATGAGCTCATCCTTTTTTATGGCTGCATAGTGTTCCATGGTGTATATGTGCCACATTTTCTTAATCCAGTC
>NW_012103188.1:546401-556803 GCF_000951045.1 Mandrillus leucophaeus | reverse complement strand
GTGATGCCTCCAGCTTTGTTCTTTTGGGTTAGGATTGTCTTGGCAATGTGGACACCTTTTTGGTTCCATATGAGCTCTAAAGCAGTTTTTTTTTTCCAATTCTGTGAAGAAAGTCATTGGTAGCTTGATGGGAATGGCATTAAATCTATAAATTACCTTGGACCGTATGGCCATTTTCACGATATTGATTCTTCCCATCCATGAGCATGGTATGTTCGTCCATTTGTTTGTGTCCTCTTTTATTTTGTTGAGCAGTGGTTTGCAGTTCACCTTGAGGAGGTCCTTCACATACCTTGTAAGATGGATTCCTAGGCATTTGATTCTCTTTGAAGCAATTGTGAATTAGAGTTCACTCATGATTTGACTGTCTGTTTTTCTGTTATTGGTGTATAGGAATGCTTGTGATTTTTGCACACTGATTTTGTATCCTGAGACTTTGCTGAATTTGCTTATCAACTGAAGGAGATTTTGGACTGAGATGATGGGGTTTTCTAAATATACAATCATGTCATCTGCAACCAGGGATAATTTACTTCCTCTTTTCCTAATTGAATATCCTTTATTTCTTTCTCCTACCTGATTACCCTGGCCAGAACTTCCAACACAAGTTGAATATGAGAGGTGAGAGAGAGCATCCCTGTCTTGTGTCAGTTTTCAAAGGGAATGCTTCCAGTTTTTCCTCATTCAGTAGGATATTGTCTGTGGGTTTTTCATAATTAGCTCTTATTATTGTGAGATACGTCCCATCAATACCTACTTTATTGGGAGTTTTTAGCATGAAGGGCTGTTGAATTTTGTCAAAGGCCTTTTCTGCATCTATTGAGATAATCATGTGGTTTTTGTCTTTGGTTCCGTTTATACGATGGGTTACATTTATTGATTTGCATAAGTTGAACCAGCCTTGCATCCCAGGGATGAAGCCAACTTGATCGTGGTGGATAAGCTTTGTGATGTGCTGCTAGATTCGGTTTGCCAGTATTTTATTGAGGATTTTTGCATCAATGTTCATCAGGGATATTGGTCTAAAATTCTCTTTTTTCACTGTGTCTCTGCCAAGCTTTTGTATCAGGATGACGCTGGCCTCATAAAATGAGTTAAGGAGGATTCCCTCTTTTTCTATTGATGGGAATAATTTCAGAAGGAATGGTACCAGCTCCTGTTTATACCTGTGGTAAAATTTGGCTGTGAATCCATCTGGTCCCAGAGGTTTTTTTGGCTGGTAGGCTATTAATTATTGCCTCAATTTCAGAGCCTGTTATTGGTCTATTCAGGAATTCAACTTTCCCTGGTTTAGTCTTGGGAGGGTATATCTTCCAGGAATTTATCCATCATTTTAGATTTTCTAGTTTATTTGTGTAGAGTTGCTTATAGTATTCTGTGATGGTAGTTTGTATTTCTGTGGGGTCGGTGGTGATATCCCCTTTATCATTTTTTATGATCTATTAAATCAAATAGATCTAAGAGAGAAGATCTATTTGATTCTTCTCTCTTTTCTTCTTTATTAGTCTTGCTAGTGGTCTATCAATTTTGTTCATCTTAAAAAAAAAAAAAGATCTCCTGGATTCATTGATTTTTTGAAGGTTTTTTTGTGTCTCTATCTCCTTCAGTTCTGCTCTGATCTTAGTTATTTCTTCCCTTCTCCTAGCTTTTGAATGTGTTTGCTCTTGCTTCTCTAGTTCTTTTAATTGTGATGTTAGGGTGTCAATTTTAGATCTTTCCTGCTTTCTCTTGTGGGCATTTAGTCCTATAAATTTCCCCCTAAACACTGCTTTAAATGTCTCCCACAGATTCTGGTATGTTGTGTCTTTGTTCTTATGGGTTTCAAAGAACATCTTTATTTCTGCTTTCATTTCTTTATGTACCCAGTAGTCATACAGGAACAGGTTGTTCAGTTTCCATGTAGTTGAGCAGTTTTGAGTGAGTTCCTTAATTCTGAGTTCTAGTTTGATTGCACTGTGGTATGAGAGACAGTTTGTTATAATGTCTCTTCTTTTACATTTGCTGAGGAGTGCTTTACTTCCAACTATGTGGTCAATTTGGAATAAGTGTGATGTGGTGCTGAGAAGAATGTATATTCTGTTGATTTGGGGTGGAGAGTTCTCTAGATGTCTATTAGGTCCATTTGGTGAAGAGGTGAGTTAAATTCCTGGATATCCTTGTTAACTTTCTGTCTCATTGATCTGTCTAATGTTGACAGTGGGGTGTTAGAGTCTCCCATTATTATTGTGTGGGAGTCTGAGTCTCTTTGTAGGTCTCTAAGGACTTGCTTTATGAATCTGGGTGCTCCTGTATTGGGTGCATATATATTTAGGATAGTTAGCTCTTCTTGTTGAAGTGATCCCTTTACTATTATGTAAGTTGGTTTAAAGTCTGTTTTATCAGAGACTAGGATTGCAATCTCTGCTTTTGTTTGTTTGTTTGTTTTCCATTAACTTGGTAGACCTTCCTCCATCCCTTTATTTTGAGCCTATGTGTGTCTCTGCACATGAGATGGGTCTCCTAAATACAGCACACTGATGGATCTATACCCAGTTTGCCAGTCTGTGTCTTTTATTTGGAGCATTTAGCCTATCTATATTTAAAGTTAATGTTGTTATGTGTGAATTTGATCCTGTTGTTATGATGTTAGCTGGTCATTTTGCTCATTAGTTGATGTAGTTTCTTCCTAGTATCAATGGTCTTTACAATTTGGCATGTTTTTTCAGTGGCTGGTACTGGATGTTCCTTTATATGTTTAGTGCTTCCTTCAGGAGCTCTTATAATGCAGACCTGATGGTGACAAAAATCTCTCAGCATTTGTTTGTCTGTAAAGGATTTCATTTCTTCTTACTTATGAAATTTAATTTGGCTGGATATGAAGTTCTGGGTTGAAAATTATTTTCTTTAAGAATGTTGAATATTGGCCCCCACTCTCTTCTGGCTTGTAGAGTTTCTTCCAAGAGATCTGCTGTTAGTCTGATGGGCTTCCCTTTGTGGGTAACCCGACCTTTCTCTCTGGCTACCCTTAAGATTTTTTCCTTCATTTCAACTTTGATGAATCTGGCAATTATGTGTCTTGGAGTTGCTCTTCTTGAGGGGTATCTTTGTGGTGTTCTCTGTATTTCCTGAATTTGAATGTTGGCCTGCCTTGCTAGGTTGGGGAAGTTCTCCTGGATAATATTCTGAAGAGTGTTGTCCAACTTGGTTCTATTCTCCTCGTCACTTTCAGGTACACCAATCAGATGTAGATTTGGTCTTTTCACATAGTCCCATATTTCTTGGAGGCTTTGTTCATTTCTTTTTACTCTTTTTTCTTCCCTAAACTTCTCTTCTCACTTCATTTCATTCATTTGTTCTTCAATCACTGATCCTTTCTTACACTTGATTGAATCGGCTACTTGAAGCTTGTGCATGTGTCATGTATTTCTCGTGCCATGGTTTTCAGCTTCATCAGGTCATTTAAGGTTTTCTCTATGCTGTTTATTCCAGCTAGCCATTCATCTAATCTTTTTTCAAGGGTTTTAGCTTCTTTGCGATGGTTTTGAACATGCTCGTTTAGCTCGGAGAAGTTTGTTATTACTGATCTTCTGAAACCTTCTTCTCTCAGCTTGTCAGAGTCATTCTCTGTCCAGCTTTGTTCCGTTGCTGGAGAGGAACTGCATTCCTTTGGAGGGGAAGAGGCCCTCTGATTTTTAGAGTTTTCACGTTTTTTGCTCTGGTTTCTCCCCATCTTTTTGGTTTTATCTACCTTTGGTCTTTGATGATGGTGACATACAGATGGGGTTTTGGTGTGGATGTCCTTTCTATTTGTTAGTTTTCATTCTAACACTCAGAACCCTCAGCTTCAGGTCTGTTGGAGTTTGCTGGAGGTCCACTCGAAGACCCTGTTTGCCTGGGTATCACCAATGGAGGCTGCAGAACAGCAAATATTGTAGAACAGCAAATGTTGCTGCCTGATCCTTCCTCTGGAAGTTTCATCTCAGAGTGGCACATGGCCGTATGAGGTGTCAGTCAGCCCCTACTGAGAGGTGCCTCCTAGTTAGGCTACTTGGGGGTCAGGGACCCACTTGAGGAGACAGTCTGTCCATTCTCAAATCTCAAACTCCGTGCTGGGAGAACCACTACTCTCTTCAAAGCTCTCAGACAGGGATGTTTAAGTCTGCAGAAGTTTCTGCTGCTTTTTGTTCAGCTCTGCCCTGCCCCCAGAGGTGGTGTCTACAGAGACAGGCTGGCCTCCTTGAGCTGTGGTGGGCTCCACCCAGTTCGAGCTTCCCTGCCACTTTGTTTACCTGCTCAAGCCTCAGTAATGGTGGCTGCTCCTCCCTCAACCTCGCTGCCACCTTGCAGTTCTATCTCAGACTGCTGTGCTAGCAGTGAGCGAGGCTCCATGGCTGTGGGACCCTCTGAGCCAGGCACAGGATATAATCTCCTGGTGTGTCATTTGCTAAGACCATTGGAAAAGTGCATTATTAGCGTGGGAGTGTTCTGGTTTTCCAGGTACCATCTGTCGTGGCTTCCCTAGTCTAGGAAAGGGAATTCCCCAACCCCTTGTGCTTCCCAGTTGAGGCAATGCCCCACCCTGCTTCAGCTCATGCTCCATGGGCTGCACCCACTGTCCAACAAGCCCCAGTGAGATGAACCCAGTATCTCAGTTGGAAATGCAGAAATCGCCTGTCTTCTGAGTCACTCATGCTGGGAGCTCTAGACTGGAACTGTTCCTATTTGGCCATCTTGGAGTCTCCCTCCTCAGTATATTGAAGTTTTAATAACAGGCAACAAATAACCTAGGGATTTGTGCATTCACAATAATGGGAAACTAATAACCTAGGGATTTGTGCATTCACTTTTACTCTGTCTTTTTTGGTATTCTTTTTCTCCCACATGGAGTCTTGGGGCTTGTTGAGGTCTAAATGCTTATTTTCTCTTCTCCCACAAGGATTAAAATATTGATAAAGTACCCTTTGTGCTTGCCTGAGAACACAAATATCTTCTTGTCACTTGATCCTAAGAAATGGATGAAGAAACTCCAGGGTTAATGCATAGAGTGAGTGTTCTTTTTAACAGAAAGCAAGATTTTTAAACTTATTTCCTGTGCCTCTTTTTATTGGTTAATTGAATAAAAATTACATGAGTAAAATAATTATTTTTTTGACCTTAAACACAAGCCCCCCAAAATGATGATTAAACCCTCTACAAGATATTTAACACAGAATGTTTTTCTTAACTTTAACACTACTTCACTAGATGCACATATTTTTCAATGTTGAAGGAAAAGTTATTTCATACAAACTCTTTTCAGAAAATGTCTAGCTAAAAAAACTAACTGAATTATATCAGCATATCGGACAAGATGCCTGTATCTACATGTTTTCTACTATGTGGGGAAAGCTGCCAAAATCAGGACTAGAGGGGGAAGAAGAGCTATAAATTTAAGCTGGATTGAAACACATGCAGGGATACAGCGTGAAATTGAACTTCGGGAATGTTGATAAAAATATACCCAAGGTAGAATTGTATCTCCAGAATCAGTCCTTCGTGGATAATATCCTTCTTTACATAAGTATTTCTTCTGGAAAAAAAAAAAAGTGTAAAAGACTTAATCTGCCTTTGATAAAAGAGAAATGGTAGTACATACACTGTTTAGTAAGCTGTTTTATATTCCATGACAATTGAAGTTTAGCAGTAACCATATTTGCTAAAAGTTGTGAAATGTTTCTTGGGGCAAATTTCAATTAAACAAGTACCTAATTGGTTGTATAATTACAATCAGTTAAATAATGACACTCTACTATCATGAATAATTCAGTCTCCTTTCATAAGCAGTGAAATAAAGTGATTTTCCCTGACTTCTCTCAGTAATCCAATATTTGGTCAGCTACGGGAAGTTTCAAAGAGATTATTCAGATTTTAATTTAGAAATAAGAAAAATGCTGAGAACATTTATGTTATGAAGACAAAATTTCACTTGTTATATCGGTTTTAGGTATTGAGAATACGTTATTTTTATTTTCTCATCTCATTCATCCATTTTATGTTCTAAAATTGAGTACTCACATCATTTTGATGTGCCTGATCACCTCAATCACTTACAAGTTTAAATCTGAGCACCGAATGAGTTTATGAAATGAGCAATTTGAGTCATAGGGGTAATCAAAATAACTGGACTGCAAGTGATTGGTCTGGTTATGTGGTCTTCCTAGCAACTAGATTGGATAACCCAATCAGCAATCAAATTTCTCTGCTCCATCATCCAGGCAATTGGGCAAAGTGAATCAAGGATCTCAATGGCCATGTGGTTAATGGATACCCACTGTGTTTCTAATCATATATATAGCAATATCACTTGTATTTCTCTCTTTATTCACTGTTTTTCATGATTTGTTTTTCTGCCCTATTTATTTTATTGTAACTATATTATTTTCATTAAATATGTAAGTACATGTTTTAAAAACAGTGCATTACTATGCTGATTTTAATGTCTTCATATAACAGCTATTCATTTTACAATATGTTAGGGAACCTACGGCATTTAGAATTTTAAAGATGACACTTTGCATCTAGTTGGAATTTACCCACTTAAATGAGAAGCCCAAAAAGGATGATATCAAAACAAACATTTGTCTTGCTCAGGGGAGTACACTGATTGTGGTGCAGCATATTGGGGATCTCAGGCAGCTTGACTTTTTTACTTCATTCCCAAAAGCAAACAGACTGACAACCTAAGTGATAAACTATTATCATCTCCACACCAGGGATTGTTAATGTGATTTATCCTGGAAAGGTTCTGCTTGCTGCAATTTTTGATGTTGGCAAGGAAAACGGAAATGTATCTTATGATCAAGTTATTTCCCGTCTACTGAAAATATTTTTTGTACTGTTTGCTGTTTTACTTTTATGAAATACTGGGCAAAATTGATAGTAAAGAGAAAATAAAAATAAATATTGACAAGTGCAAAATGAATATATACACCTGAAAATACGTGTGTGTGTGTGTGTGTGTGTGTGTGTGTGTGTGTGTGTGTGTGTATTTTTTGGAAAATATAAGAAATACAGCTAATCAGTTGCCAACTAAAACTATTATTCAGTTGGGTCAAATAATATAAGAAAATAGTCTTACCAAGAAAACTATTAGTGTCATCTGGTAGTGTTAGATTCTCAGAGCTTGCTTCCTTGGATCATATATGTATCTTTATACATGGATTTTACCTGTTCTAGTAGAAAATATTTATTACTTTGCATCTTAAAAAATTCTGTGCACTGTTGAATGAATCAAATTTGATAAAAATCAATTACTGAAAAATTACATTGAATCATAAAGTAATGCTTCAAAAGAGTTACATATAATTGAATGCCTTTTTTATTGAAAATTGTTTAGTGATCGATCATCAGTAATGAAATGATAAAAGTTAAACATCATGATGGTTGACAATTGGTTCTAGAGTTACTACTGCAGAGGTGAATAATTCTAAATAATATATCCATTTTGAGAAAAAAATGGTGTATATATTTTGTTTGTCTAAAGTTTTAAAAATAAACACACAAAACTAATTCAGTAGGACTATAATATGAAATAATTATTTTTTGAAGAATACACCCCAAAAGAGTCTTGCAAAAGCTTGATATAAATTTTGCATCTTGAAGTTGGGCAACATACACAGAGCATATTTGAAAAGATGCAACTGTATGATACATATATATTAAAAACTAATGTAAATGCTTCAAAATATAATAAAGACTACAAAAATTAGTCAAAATAATTTGTCAAATTACTTGCTTTTTTTTCCAGAAAGGCATCCTAGAAATGCACATTATTTTGTCTGGTTGGAATTGAGTTGGAAAGTAAAATATGCAAGTTTTAAGGATAATGAACATGACTAATTTCTCATTAACATATTTTTTCTCTAAAATATTATACTTTTCTTCTGTCTTTTCTCATATATAAGTATTTTAAGTAAATATGTATGAGTTTTATATAGATTACCCTTATCATTTACTCTTGAAGCCTTTCCAACAAGGTATTCAAGTAATATTAGGGACACTTGAGAACTTAACAAAAAAATCAATTTACAATCATCAAATATACTATGCCAGATAACATCTTTGTTCATTTCTTTTATGTGAATTCACTTCATGTTCTAATTCATGACAAAATTATAATCAAAGTTGTAGGTGTGGATCCATGGATCCAAAATTCATTTTCGTGAAATGTATCCTACATTCTTCTTTGCTTTGCATTCTGACTCCTCCCACCAAAAGAAAACAAAAAAATTCTTACCAGAAATAATATTATTTTGCCTTTTCAATGGAAATTTAAAACATATATATATATATACACACACACACACATATATACACACACACACACACACAAGAAAAAGAATAAAATAATGCCTACGTACCCCTTATGAAACTTAAAAATAGTATCAATTTAAAAACAATCTACTTTTCCCTCTACTACCATCTATATGCCCTTCTATGTTCTTTTAAAGCAAATTTCAGAAATTATATCACTTTATCTATAAATTAGGTGTTATGCATTTATAAATGACAAGAACTTTACTTTTACATGTAACGCCAATGCTGCTGTGACCCACACCCCAAATCAGTACTAAAACATTAATATCTTAATATTATCAATATGCATATTACTCAAATTTTTTGATAAAATTTACTTTTGCTCTATATGTTAGGAGTATTTTGTCTCAAAGACGGTTTTAATCTTTTGCATTTCCCTCCATCTTTTTTCCCTTGCAATTTTTGTTGCTGTTTTTATTACAAAAAAAAGATCATTTTTCTCATAAGGTTTCCTATGATTTGGAATTGCTTCCCTATGTTGCAGCTTAACATATTTTTCTCTTAATGTATCTCTTGAATATTGGTATTTATATCCAGAGAATCACTGAGGTTAAGATTTTTGGCAAGACTACATCATAGGAGGTATTTTATATTTCCATCATAAAATATAAAATGTCTTATTATTCCTTTATGTGCTTTAGCAGCCTTTTATGACTATTGTCTTCATTCATTCATTTATTATGTGTTGCAAAATTCTTTAATTGTGAAATAGAATACTTTTATATTTAAAAAGTCCTCTCTTCTATTGTGTTACCCTAGGTAAAATTCATAAAGAAAGGGTAAGATAAATGGTTGATTCTTTTCAATCATTTCTCAATTTCCCAAATAATCAGTTAATTTATCCATATATTTAAAAAGTAATCAAGGAGTGTTTATTTTTAATATCATTGTAAATTTATGCATTTACCAAATTTAATGCACTTTAACCCATTGTACTTATAAACCTTATTGGTGTTCAAAAATGTCCCTTTTTAAGTCAGTAGGAAGAGATTCTCTTTGAATTTTTATAAACTGCTTCAGAAAAGAACATAAGAGTTGAGGGACTGAAAATTTAAAACTAAATAATTATTAAAATGCCCTGCCTTAAAACAAAAACAAAAACAAACAAACAAAAAAAACCAAAACCTTGGGATTCAAAGATAATGAAAGAATGCCTTGGTCCATTCTGAAGACAAAGCCAAGATATAATGAAAAGAATTTAGTCTAACCCTTGATATTTCTCATTGCAACAGTCAATGCCATGAAGCATAGAGTCCTTAAGGAAAGAAAGTGACCCAAAAACTGTATCCGTTTAAACTATCATTCATTTAAGAAAATGAATATATGCATATTGCATGCATAAGGTGAGGATGTAGTTTTCTCTTGAATTCGTTTCGAAGAAATACTTTGTTCGAAATGTGAGCTAAGGCAAAGAGGCTGGGGTCACACGAAAGCAACTTAAATATAGAGTAGTAAATAAGACAACTCAAATGGGACCAAAATATTAATAATATTGTTACATAACAGAACTTAATGTTAAAACACTCAAATAATAGTAATAATAATAAACTATTAATTAAAAAATTCACAGATGGGGAAGTTAATGTGAGACATAGCATATGATAGTTTCCTAAATTATATTGCTAAAAAAAGAATTTTTCTTATAGTACATGTCAATTATATTGGAAAAAGTTAAAGTAAATTATGAGAGGCAATATAATCAAATACATTTGTAATTTTGCAAAAAAGAAATAGGAATACAGTAAAGGAGAAAATGTGCTAGCTGTAACAGTGCTCATTTGAAGACAGATTAAAAATGCTGTCTAAAGAAATAGAAAATTAACAGGTAACATGTAAAATTGAGTTCGTGAAATTAACTACTAGAAAAACCAACATTAAAAACTCAACATTCAATCAAAATACATGTAAACATACACACAAAAGACAAAGAAATAAATATTTTGTGATTTTTAGATGTTTCAAAGGTGAGATTCTAATAAACCTATATGGCAAAAATAAGACTCTGTCAAAGAATATATGTGGTCTGAACTCATCATTAAAGATAATTTTATCCTAATGAATCTCAAAA
>NW_012103188.1:540753-543336 GCF_000951045.1 Mandrillus leucophaeus | reverse complement strand
TGTATTCCGATCACTTCCTACTCACAATGTTGATGATGGAGGAATTTCTTTGTCCTAAATGGTATAAGATGGCCAAACATACAAAAACCCACATTGGACAGATGAGATTGAGAGCAGTGTATCAGTGATATATGCTCACAGTCTGTGGAGGAGGCCACTGTGTGTCACTCAGGGGCATAGAGGGTCGCAGTTAGGAATATAGTGAACCAGCAGGAACTGTGGGAGGCAGTCTTTGTCATAACAAGGCATTGGTGTGCACCTTGGATCCTGAGTGGGGGTATGATTGCCTTGTGTGGAAAATTTCATGGGATGGCAGGCAAGTAAAACTTATTTGGCTGGCTGGGCACAGTGGCTCACGCCTGTAATCCCAGTACTTTGGGAGGCCGAGGCGGGTGGATCACAAGGTCTGGAGTTCAAGACCACCCTGGCCAATATGGTGAAACCCCGTCTCTGATAAAAACACAAAAAATGAACTGGGCATGGTGGCACGCTCCTCTAGTCCCAGCTACTTGGGAAGCTGAGGCAGGAGAATCGCTTGAACCTGGGAGGCGGAGATTGCAGTGAGCCCAGATCATGCCACTGCACTCCAGCCTGGCAACAGAGTGAGACTACGTCTCAAGAAAAAAAAAAAAAAAAAAAAAAAAAAAAAACCCAAAAACCTATTTGGTTAAAAACTAGATGGGGTACACCTGGTTCTTATGATAGGGAAACCAGCCTGGTGGACAGTCTTTCCCACAGGCTGGGGGGACTTTACTGGTGGTAATGTAGGAACTCATGGTTAGATCTTTAGGGTTATTTGAGTGCTCAAAGATGTCAAGGTAGCTCACAGAATTTTAAGCCTTATTATACTATAGTTGTGTGTGTGTGTGTGTGTGTGTGTGTGTGTGTATCTTCAGCCATTCCTTGTTTTAATTTGCGCACAGATAAAAAGGTGTTCCTTCATTTAAAATGTAAGCCCTTTAATATTCCTCTTCTTCATTCTTTACCAAATCCTCTGAGTCCACTTTTCGTCAATTAACTCAGTTCTCTTGCATCATTAGTCTCTTCAAGATTGGTAGTATAAGCACATCTCTTCCACAACTCTACTACTGCTTTAAGAGCAGGTAAAAAAGCTTAAGATTTAAATTCAGAAGACCAACTTTCATGAAACAGTTCCATAAATTAGTAAGTATGTGACCTTATGTTTCATTATTCCAGTGAACTTTGGATATCCCTAGGTGTATTAGTAAGAGTAAATAAACTGAACTGTCACAACAACATAACAACAGACAATTCAGTGCCTGAAAACATAAAAAAAAATCACCTATCCCTTATGAAACAAATCAAATGTGATTTTTTGGAAGTCTTCACATAGTGATTTAGGCAGTCTAGACGCCTTCCATCTGCCCAATTTGAGGTAAGATTTATTGACTTCATATCAGCATTTAAGTGTTGTTAACTTTATGTATTAGCATTTAGATTAAGGATAAGTGCACTTCTAGTTGTATGAAGGATAACTGAATTACATTAGTATAATTATGATCTTATTATTATCTTTATTTGAAGATTATGTGTAATTTCAGGAGATGTGTATGGGTTCCAGTTGACAAGGGGTGGACTTGTGATGGTTAATATTATCAACTTGATCAGATTGAAGGATGTAAAACATTGTTCGTGAGTGTTTCTGTGAGGGTGTTGCCAACGGAGATTCACATATGAGTCAGTACACCAGGAGAGGCAGACCCACTCTCAATCTGGGTGGGCACCATCTAAGCAGCTGCCAGTGTGGGTAGAATAAACAGGCAGAATAAGCTGGAAAGAGCAGAGTTGCTGAGTCTTCTAGACTTTATCTTTCTCCTGCGCTGGAGGCTTCCTGCTCTTGAACATTAGACTCTTAAGTTCTTCAGTTTTTGAACTCTCATACTTAACACTAATGATTTGCTAGGAGCTCTCGGCCATTTGGCCACAGACTGATGTAGGAGATCGGTCAGAGTGGTGGGAGAAACTATAGGGAAAGGAGTAGGCCTTCTCAAAGGTCAGAAGGTTCTGCAAAGCTTCAGGGGAGAATAACTGAAGGTAGCCATTCTATAAGCCTGAGGCAGAGGGCAAAGACTAGGTACAAGTGAATGTGGGAAAATTAATCTTGAACCAGCTTGTTTACTTATGCTGATCAGGAACTGACCTTTGATCATCCATGTGCATAACATTCCCCAAAAGGGGAACAATAAATGTTAGTTACCTACAGGTTGTTTGTGCTCCAGGCATTATGCCTGCATTGAATAAAAGCAAGCAGTTCCAGCTTCTTGGTGCTGCTGCACTTTGGCCACTAGAGCCAGGCAGTCCCCTAGCTGCTCTTACACTGCATACCTGTGCCTGAATATCTGAGTACTCCTTTCATCTGCCAGTCTGCCAGGGTCTGTCCCACAGACTTCACTGTTGGCTTCCTTACTTTTGAGGTTTTGGGACTCGGACTGGCTTCCTTACTCCTCAGCTTGCAGATGGCCTATTGTGGGACTTCACCTTGTGATCGTATGAATCAATACTCCTTAATAAACTCCCTTTCATATATACATCTTTCCTGTTGGTTCTCTCCCTCTAGAGAAC
>NW_012103188.1:536672-539418 GCF_000951045.1 Mandrillus leucophaeus | reverse complement strand
TTTTTTTTTTTTTTTTTTTTTCCTTAGGAGGTAGTGTTGATGAGGATTTTGCACACATGGGCTGGGATTTGCACTGTTTGAACTTGTCACCAAGGGAAGGGGTATTTTGTCTTTCTCATCAGCTTGCCCAGATGTGGAGCAAGAGGTTTGAATATATAGTCAAGTAATTTCTGTGTAGGCTTTTATTTACTAACTTAAACCAAAGGGCATCAAGTAAATGACATCACAAGGATCTAAGGCTCTTTATAAATACCTCCAGAAATGGCTTCCAGAACTGGTAATACTTTATTATGATATCTACCTGTATACACGAGCACTTGAACATTTTTATAAGCATCTTAGGAACACCAGAATTCTTCCATATCAGCTGTAATATTTCACTGATATACTGCAGAGTGGGATTTACATAGATGGTATTAGAATACTGTGGAGACGCTTGAAACTTATGAAACAGTCTATGTGTCCAACCTAAATGATTGCTACCGTACATTCCCATGGAAAATCTAAATCCTAGTATAATTCTGCTGCCTAAAGGTGTCTGACTTAAGGTAGTGCTGCTGTTCTGACGTAACAGGTTTATTGTTAGTTTTTTAGTTGTTTTAATAAAAGCATATTAAAGAGGCATAAGTGTTAACACTCAGCCCATCATCTAACTTAAGTATGCCTCATACTTATTCTGCTTTTAAGGTTTTGCCATTATTTTATTACCATATAAATACATATGAACTAAAAGCTTAAATAAATGAATTAATTTGACAATTTCAATACAGGGACATGACCTAAACTTGCTTCCTGATGTTGCTTATAAATATTACTGATTTATAATTATTATTTAATACCCCAAAGACTTAGAGAGATGGTTAACTTATAACCTTAGAATGATTTCAGCATTCCTACATAAGTACAGCAACTATAAAAATTATTTAAATATGAGTCCATCTGTTTCCCAGGCAGGAGTTCTGTGAAGGAGCTCAAACAATCAGAGAAAATGAATGATTATTAATCTAATGTTCTTTAGAGATACATAAGCTATGAATACAGTTATGAGTTGTTATAATGTTGTCCTCACATTTAGGAATAAGTTTAGTGGTTTTGTTCACCATATTATCTCTTGTTGCTAAACATTATGTAACTTTGGAACTTTTCTAATCTCAGTATTGTTTGGGCTTGCTGATTTCTGTTCACTCAACTCTATCACTATTTTGAATTACAATGCATTTACCCCAAAGTCCCTGAAACCAATTAGTTTGAGAAAACTTATACTAGAGCTCATGGAAATAGCACACTGTTAACATTACAAGTGTAAAATTTAGAGGGGATGTATGTTTCTTCTTAAACACACAGGGCAGGATGTGAACTACCTAGCAAATGATAATATCTCCTTCAGTGTATTCTCAATCTACATCAAAAATATAAGTTTTTCTTTGTGTTACATTGCAGCCCTAATAAATGACACATTTCATAATGTTTGTTTCCATGTGTTTAAGGCAAGCTTACAGTTTTTTAAATTGTCCTTCTGTTATAACTATTTCAATACTCTCCAGCTATTAATAGATCTTACCATTCATTTTACCTCTTCTTATTTGAGTACTGCTGATATTGCTGGAGAATTACATGAAGAAACAATTTAATTTTATCAAAATATACTTACTGAAAACAGTCACTTCCCTATCAGCCCAAAAGCTTCTAGGTGATTTTTTTTCAGTTTCTTTACCTTTATTTAACTCTTGTTCATGCTTTCCGCAGCATCTATTTCTCTTCCCCCCGCCCCCATAATCCTTAATCATGATATCTTCATTTGCTAAAGATGTTGATTAAATTCTGTATAAGCATAATCCAATATATGTGTGTGTGCATGTGTGTCTGTGTATTCCGATCACTTCCTACTCACAATGTTGATGATGGAGGAATTTCTTTGTCCTAAATGGTATAAGATGGCCAAACATACAAAAACCCACATTGGACAGATGAGATTGAGAGCAGTGTATCAGTGATATATGCTCACAGTCTGTGGAGGAGGCCACTGTGTGTCACTCAGGGGCATAGAGGGTCGCAGTTAGGAATATAGTGAACCAGCAGGAACTGTGGGAGGCAGTCTTTGTCATAACAAGGCATTGGTGTGCACCTTGGATCCTGAGTGGGGGTATGATTGCCTTGTGTGGAAAATTTCATGGGATGGCAGGCAAGTAAAACTTATTTGGCTGGCTGGGCACAGTGGCTCACGCCTGTAATCCCAGTACTTTGGGAGGCCGAGGCGGGTGGATCACAAGGTCTGGAGTTCAAGACCACCCTGGCCAATATGGTGAAACCCCGTCTCTGATAAAAACACAAAAAATGAACTGGGCATGGTGGCACGCTCCTCTAGTCCCAGCTACTTGGGAAGCTGAGGCAGGAGAATCGCTTGAACCTGGGAGGCGGAGATTGCAGTGAGCCCAGATCATGCCACTGCACTCCAGCCTGGCAACAGAGTGAGACTACGTCTCAAGAAAAAAAAAAAAAAAAAAAAAAAAAAAAAACCCAAAAACCTATTTGGTTAAAAACTAGATGGGGTACACCTGGTTCTTATGATAGGGAAACCAGCCTGGTGGACAGTCTTTCCCACAGGCTGGGGGGACTTTACTGGTGGTAATGTAGGAACTCATGGTTAGATCTTTAGGGTTATTTGAGTGCTCAAAGATGTCAAGGTAGCTCACAGAATTTTAAGCCTTATTATACTATAGTTGTGTGTGTGTGTGTGTGTGTGTGT
>NW_012103188.1:533283-534902 GCF_000951045.1 Mandrillus leucophaeus | reverse complement strand
TAAACATACACACAAAAGACAAAGAAATAAATATTTTGTGATTTTTAGATGTTTCAAAGGTGAGATTCTAATAAACCTATATGGCAAAAATAAGACTCTGTCAAAGAATATATGTGGTCTGAACTCATCATTAAAGATAATTTTATCCTAATGAATCTCAAAACAGAATATTAATCTTCCTTGGGTTACAAACTATATTGAAGTGTTTTAGAAAATATTGAAAATGTAAGGATTGGGATTAGCATGTCAGACAAATGTTTAAAAAATACCCAGTAAACAAAGCAAAATAATCTGTTATTATTCATTATGCTAAGTTTAAATTCATTAGGCTAACATTATTCATTATGCTAAGTAAGTTATAAATTTCTTGACAATATTATTAGAGGGTCAGTTTTCAATGTGATGACATAGTCAATTACTTGAAATCACTGAACATCATGACAAAAAAAGACAAGAAGTAAAAAAGGAAATAGAAACACATTACTAAAATGTTAAAATACCCATCTTGATTCTTGATAGACCAAACAAGTTAAAATGAATACAATCTAAAGAACATACATGACTGGGCGCGATGGCTCACGCCTGTAATCCCACCACTTTGGGAGACCAAGGCAGGTGGATCACCTGAGGGCGGGAGTTAGAGACCATCTCGACCAACCTGTTGCTACTAAAAATACAAAAATTAGCTGCACATGGTGGCAGGCACCTGTAATCCCAGCTTCTTGGGATGCAAAAGCAGGAGAATCACTTGAACCCAGTAGGCAGAGGTTGCAGTGATCAGAGATCACACACCATTCCACTCCAGCTTGGGTGACAAGAGCAAAACTCTGCCTCAAAAAAAAATATATATATATTGCTCACTTAATTAAAATATAGTGACATATGAAACTTGAAAAAAATATATAATTTCATTCAGTCATAAAACACTAACAAAACCCTCAATAAATAGCAAAACTTAGAAATTATGCAGATGGAAATCTTTGATGACAATATAGAAAAGTCCATAATTACAAAATCAGTGGTTGTCTATCTTTTTGTTTTGGTTCAGTATCCTGGGTCCAAAAGATTTTCCTAGCCCTACTCCAGGGGCGGGGGGTGGGTGGGCAAAAACTTTCGATTTTTGCCTTCACCCTAAAAGCAATCAAGCTATGCCCTGTTCCTTGGGGACAGAATAACCAGGTTTATATTTTTTTACTCTTGTCGTTGGAAGGGTTCTGCAATTCTTCAGATTTCTATATCCTAAGCAGAAGCAAACCTTTTAAGCAACAAAGTTTGGCTTTGTTTTGGAAAAATATGTGACAGAAACAGTGTTGAAAATAGAGAATGAAGAGTGTCATAATGAACTATTTTGGCTAGTACATTTGCCTTGATATGATATTCTTCCATTTTTTGTTCATTCATGATGTACTGATTCTACAAAGTCGGGATAGATCCCCACCACCCCAAATTTGGTACACCTGTCAAGACTGATAATACCACACATGCACCAACAGAGTATGAAAAAGTTTACCACTCACAAAATAAGGTTTGCTAGGGAAAACAGGGTAGGTTTCCAAGCAGGTTTGAAAATGATTTGAGAGACCAAGAGAAGAGTGGCATTTTTTTTTTTTTTTTTTTTT
>NW_012103188.1:492891-528328 GCF_000951045.1 Mandrillus leucophaeus | reverse complement strand
CTTACACTGCATACCTGTGCCTGAATATCTGAGTACTCCTTTCATCTGCCAGTCTGCCAGGGTCTGTCCCACAGACTTCACTGTTGGCTTCCTTACTTTTGAGGTTTTGGGACTCGGACTGGCTTCCTTACTCCTCAGCTTGCAGATGGCCTATTGTGGGACTTCACCTTGTGATCGTATGAATCAATACTCCTTAATAAACTCCCTTTCATATATACATCTTTCCTGTTGGTTCTCTCCCTCTAGAGAACCCTGACTAATTTAGATTTTAGTACTAGGAGTGGTTCGCCTTCATTTACACATCTATCTTATTAGTTTTGTCCCTCTAAAGAACTCTGGCTAACAGGGATCTCTACTTAGTGATATAGGTAGTCTAGGCTGCCTCTGTCTGCTCAGTCTCAACAGGTGGTCTCTATCTTGTCAAAACAATAAATGAGAATGAGAATAATAATAATAATAAAAGAAGCCAAATCTTAAAAACTCTTGCTTCCAGACAGAGACACACTCAAATGGCACACCCAGTTCATTTGCCCAATCCCATCCTAACTAGAATAGAGGTTATAATATGAGAAGACACATGGAATACTTGTTGAGAAGTAAAATTGCTTTTATTTTTTTTCTAAAAAGAAAATGCAACTCCAGAGATCATCACCTACCTATAGATGTTGCATCTTTATGTGATTTTTATAAAATATTATTTTTTATAACTTCCAAAAAAGCTTAAATTGTACAAGATGTTTTGAATTTTTCTAAAAGTTTGCTTATTTCGTTAAGAGAACCACATAATAAGCTGTCTGGAACAGGTTTACCTTAAAATAATTTTTAACACACAATATTTTCAATAATAATGAAAAACAAATGCCTTTCAGGAGAAAGTATGAGTTATTACCATATCAATGCTTGGTTCTGTTCCCTGACCTACACATCACATGTTGGATTATTTTCTTGAGTGTGATTAATTTGAATGTGGACATTATGGAGAAATCTAGAATGATTGTCCTTGTCACAAATTTCTTGATTGTCTGGAAATGTCAAAGATAGCCTTTTTATCACAATGTTAGAAAAAGCGAGGCTACAGTCACATAAAGGAACTGCTTTCATGAAGCAAAAGATCTCTACATTTCATACTTCACGCTGAGAAAGCTTTGTTCCTCAAACTGATTTTGGAGTTATTCATTCACCAATTTAATTTACCACTGGGTCAAACATTGTGGGTTTAAAATATAGATATTTGAAATTATTCCTTTTTCATTGTGGTTTGGGCAAAGACAGAGCCTCAGGGGGCATATAAATATCCATCCAAATCTGGTACTTAAATACAACACATCCTCATACAACATCTACAAACATTTTGCTAAAATAACTTAAAATAAATAAAGACCAATTGTCAGTTGCTCAATTGCACATGCTGTTTGTAAGTGGACCAATGCAATTAAGTATCCCAAATTATCAGGGTTTTGGCACACCACTGAATGAATAAAACATAACTCTCGGTGAAGTGATTCTTTTGATGAAACTGGAAAGTTTTCTAAATATAAATCCTATTGCTGAGTCAATTATTGCATATAGGTTATTTCACTCATTTGAGAGATGCTCACTGTGTTTTCAGATTAATTGCTTTATTTATCCTAAATTAGTCACTGCAAGGGAAACTATGTGTCTTTGCAATCTCCTTATAATAATATATACATCATTTTGTTCAAAAATATTTTTTTCTTGAAATGAACAGTTTAAAATGGGTTGCCATGAAGGTTGGCTAAGTAATAGTGAAAGTTTACTCTCAATTACAAAACTGATGAGCTTTTAGTTATCTTATTTTCTTAAAAGTTTACAATCAATTAATTTGGTCATGCTATGACTTAAAAACATCTCTTAGAGCCAATGATAGTTTCAACACTATTCAGTTGGATTTTTAATAACATAAACTTATTTTATCAGATTAGGCATATACAATGTAGAGATATTTTGCTTCATGAAAGCAATTCCATTATGTAAATGTGGGCTTGCTTTTCTGACATTGTGATAAAAGGTTTTCCTTGAAATTTCCAGACAATCAAGAAATGTTTGAGAAGGACAATGATTCTACAGTATTCCCTGTATATTGAGTTATAATGCTGATATTTTTGTGTTCTCTACAAGTCAACCAAGTGTATTTATTAAAAATTAGAGACTTAGAAAACACCTGGTTCATTCAATTTACGTAAATATTTGAGAATATACAATTTCTGAGGTACTTTGTGATGAACTGGAAATTTCAGATACTTATGGTATGTTGTCAGAATCCTTAAAAAAACACTACTTTGTGTGAGACATGTTTGTGATCAAATAATTGCAGTAAAAGTGTGATATATTCTACAATAGCATTCAGGAGAAACTTTTATGATATTACAGAGAGGTGATGCGGAATCTGTTCACTAAGAAATAATGCATGATTTCATTTTAGAGGATGCACAGTGGAAGCTGACCATGCTTACAAGATGAAGAGGTGTTTTGCTTGGGAAGAAGGTACTCACGAGATGTCATAAAAGAGTACTATAGCACAGGGAGTAGGGATTAGTACTTATTGAGAACCTACTGTGTTTTGTCATTGTTAACTCATTTAATTGTCTCAGGAACACCATGAGATTTTTTGTTTTTTGTTTTTACTTTAAGTTCTGGGATACATGTGCAGAAAGTGCAGGTTTGTTACATACGTTTACATGTGTCATGGTGGTTTTTATCTACATTTTAGAAATAAGGACTGAACTCAATATGTTTCAAATAATTTTCCCAAGATTGAATGGCTGGCAACTGTTGGTTGAACACCCAACCCCTCAGGCTCTAACTGTAATACTCCTACTCTTCCCAACCTGCTTCCTTCTGGGAATAGCTATTTTTTGTTCTAACCAACAAAGCATTTGCAAATATGTTTTCTTATTTAATGGCCTTAGCACTCTTTCACAATGTGATCACTTATGTTTCCTTTCAATCTGGGGCTGCTTCTCCATTTGCATCTGAGTAAAGGCTGCCAAATGCTGAAGAGGCCAATGGCTGTCATATTCCTGGGGCCTCTGTCACATGATCTGAATTTTCTTCCAGTTATGGCATATATTTCCAAATTTATGCTGCATCATTCCTGCCATCTTAGTCCACAACTTAAAATGGAGACCCTCAGTTCATCATCTTCTGATAAATGATATGGTTGCTCTTGCCTATGCTTTTCTTGCACTAATTCTCTTTCTCATTCTGCTGCACTCTGCCATCTGGAAACTTCAATCCATCCTGAAATTGTGAACATCCCATTCTTTTCCCCAATGCCATTCCACTAACTGCTTGTACTAAATGTGACTGTCCTCCAGGATACTTCTTTTCCCACACATCTGAAAAGGTTAATTACTTTCTTATAAGTGTCAGTGAGAATGGGGCAGGAGGTTTAGCAGCATTTTATTTATTTTATGATTTTATGTCACTCACATTGCTACTGCAAAGCATTCTGCAAAGTGTGCTACATTTTTGACACTCAGACCATCTTATGTTCTCTTCTAGGTGATATAATCTTCATATTTTATTTATTTTAACACATTGAGTAGCTTGATGCACAAATATTCAGGGTTCTCAACCATCATCCTTCATCATCTACCCTCTATTCGTGCATTCTCTTTCATTTCTGACCAATCAACTTAATCTATATCTTCCAAAAATTGTCTATCTAAATGAACTATTCCCTGCATGATTTTCTACATTCATTCTCATAAATATTTTATACAAAAATACATTTTTAGCAGACAGAGAAGTGTTGACACTGTTCATATTGTACTTTAAAGAGGGCCAAAGAGGAAACAAAAAAATACATGTTTGTATATGGAATTGTATGTACTGCACTGTTCAGGAATATACCCTTTGTTTCAGGTAAATGTATACAAAATTCAGTTTTTATTCTCTCATACCATCTGAAAAAGAAAAGGAATAATATAAAGAAAATAAATCTTACAATGTTAGTTTTTTCAGAACAGTCTGTCCACACAGTTTCTTTGTGACTCTTGAAATTCTGTCTTCTGATCATTTTCCTTTTTTTCTACTGTGATTTAACTCCTATATTACTATGCTTATATTGTATCTGATAAACTGTTTAAATAAAGAATACATTCTTAAAATACATTATGATTAAATGCTCAATAAATGCACATAACATTTTAATTAAAATATGTTGGAATTTATTTTAATTTCAACTAATCTTCATGCTAAATCCTTTCTCTCAAAAAAAATGAACTATCTCGTTTCTCTTAAAATACTTAATAGCTTTTTGTTACTTGAAATTCTTGTGAAGACTTTGTTAATTTTATACGCTATGCTACAGAACATTAATTGATAAATTATGAAACATTATCATAAGTAATTAAAACTAAATAATAAAAGTAACAACATAAAATCTATTTTGTGATGGTGTTTCCTTTTTCATATTATTGCTTTTATCTTACTAATTCTAAGAATTCCTATTTTTCCATGAGACTCCTAAACATTAAAGACAATGATACACATTTCATTGCATACTTAATTATCTGACTTCAGCTCCATTTTCTTGCTACCTGCTTAATTTGTCTGCTGTTCAGTTTTTCTGACTCATTAAATGAGCCAGATAGGGTAATTAAAAAAATCTTTCCACTACTTATGAGAGTTTCGGGATACAATACTTCATTGTTACATGTGCTTTAATTTCCCCACCTACATACAATACATCCCTGTTATCATAATTGTGAATATAAAATGATCAAATCTATACTAAAATAAGTACTTATAACAGAGCTGTGAAAAAAAAAAAAGTAAGTCCTTAACAAGTATTTTTTCTTCTAAATATCAGAAAGAAAAATAACTTACTGAAGCATGAAGCCAGAAGATAACAGAGATAGGATTGAAACTCAAATCTGACCCTTCCATGTCCAGGTACTTTTTACTAATTCACAAATACTTACAATCAATGATGACTGTAAGTGAGGTCATAGATCAACATAGAATTATGCTTTTATCTATTGGTTATGATGTATCTATTTACAAATACGCAAATAAGAACCTAGAAATTATTGAACTGACTTGGTTAATGTAATTCATATCACTTAAAATCCCTATTCATGAGTCAAATTGACCCTAGTGCTCTGACATGAAAATTGCAAAATATATGTTAGCATTTTAGGGTTCCTTTTCATTTTTTAGGCATCAGGCTTATTGTGTGCAAAGATGATCACATTTTAAATAATTGGTTTAGATCAGCTTGTTCAAAATGATAAAAATAATTGCATAGGTAGATGTGACATAGTCATATATTAAAACATCCTTCTTTTCTATTTTTCCATTTCATTCAAATAAAGAGAAGTCCTGCCAGTGTACTCTAAGAGAATCTTTATCTCAAAGATGCACAGATTTGTTACACTTGCTATAATTACATAATATAGGCCCCCACTCTAGAAATCTTAACACTTTTTTATTTATTTAAACTATAGTTCATTTATTTTAGGTGTGGACCATCTACCAAATATACAACTTTAATTTAAATATAATAAAATTATTTATTGAAAAATTGTACAGATTGTATATTTCAATTCAATTATTCAAGTGTTTTAAATGCACATCATCACATATCTGTGCACATAAATTCTTCACTATAATGGGAGGTTCAGGCTGGTTTCTGTCATAGCACTCACAATAGTTAGTCTGACCTGTTCTGTCTAGTACAGTTCCACTCCTACTTCTCAGGAACAAACATTCTGTGATCACCATCAAGTTATCGTTGCTACCAATATATGTAATTTTTATGGAAACTTAAGTCTTCAGTTCCTTTAGGATACCAACATTATTTCCATTTTCTGCTATCGTAAACACATATGATTTTAAAAAATAAATTAGAGCATTACTTTTGAAACTGGTTTAATATTTAAAGTTCTACTCTAGTTGTATGATAAGCAGCTGACTTCCTTGATACAATGGCATGCTTGTCTGCCTTCCTGGAATCCAGATGATGCAGTTATTTGGCTTACTGTGGCAATACTAAATGATAATTTGGATTGTGGCTTGTTGTGAAAATAATGTGTGAACAGTGATTTGCAAGTGATCTAATTTTTTTTTGTTTTTATTTCCAGCACTTTAGATGCATTAGTTTCTGTAGAATCACCTTTAACTCATAGAAATGAATAATTTATGAGCCTTTATATCCCAACTTGATTTTTAAAATAATAGCAAACATTTACTGAGCACAGCTATGTGTCTCACTTCAATTTTGATTGTTTTATTGTCTTTTTTACAATAACCCAGTGAGATACATAATGTCTTCCTTTTCAATTTGTAAATTAAACATCTGAGTGTTAAGGAGGTTAAAGAGCTTAACTAATGTCAAACAACTAGAAATTTTCAGAACCTGGATTTCTATGCAGGTAGTCTAAAAGAGGCCTCTTTCTTAATTATTTTGTAACAAGTAATCAAGTGGGACATTACTACATCCCAAGATATCAAGGTAATAATATAATAGGTGTAGCAATTCCGTTGTATTTTATACATGGATGTTTAGTTGCATTGTATAAAGTAGTTAATACTGTATGATTATTACTTAGTATAAACTATTAATATTTGGGTCATGTAGTTACAAAGACTCCATGAAAGAGCATTTATAAAAATAAAGTTTGTAAGAGAGCCTGTTGTTGGGTAAAATGCTGATTTTTTCCACTGGACTCATGTCTTTCCACTTTTAATATACAGTTATTCATAGAAACATCAATGGTCACTATTTATGGAGAAGTTTTAGAGAGATATTTTAGAAATGCTAAATGTCATTATAATCATTTACTCCCATTAGATTCGAGCTTTCAGAAAAAGAAGGAAAGCAAAGGTTACTTAGAGTTTATAAATGGAACAAAATGTGCTGCTTAAAATATTGGAAAAGGAAATGCTTACATTTTAAGTTTATTAAAATGACTGTGTAACTTGAAGAATATGTGTCTGAAAGTGAACTGTCAACATCACAGCTATCTTGAATCCATTTTCAAGCAATGTACACTCTATTCTAAGCATTGGGCAGAATCCATTGGAAAATGTTCTTCCTGTTATTTTCTTCTGCTTTCCAGCATTTCATTCTATGTTCAGTGTTACTGGAATTGCAGAAATTGAATATGTTGCACAACTTTCTCTATTCTATGCTTTTAACAAAGGGTTAAATAAGACATGGGAGACAGGCAAACGGTGATAAATAACCAGACATCATTTTAATAATCTCACTGGGGAATACAGCTTACTTTATGGCTAAAGGGTTGGTTACTGCTATCTGATTCTCATGCCTCCCTTCAATCTAGACATTGGAATAACCTACCTAAACAAAAGTTTGCATCAACAGAACTAAAAAATTTAACCTAAATCACTTCCTTATCATAATTCAGAGACTAGGGAAGAGAGAAAAAAAAAAAGTACAATTTCCTGAGGGTGGCCCTTTTTAATAGTGTAACTCTATCTCATTGGAGGTTGTCTAAAAATAAAATACATCCTGTTATGATTTGGATATGTCCCCAAAAGTTCATGTAAATTTAATACTCAATGCAACAGTGTTGAGAGATGAAACATTTAATAGAAGATTAGGGTATGGTGGCTCTGCCTCCATACTAGATTTATGCTATTATCTCAAGAGTGCATTTGTTATAAAAATAAGCTCAGTCCTTTCTTGATCTATATCTCATGTATGCTCCTTTGCCCTTCTGCCCTCTGTATTGAATGGCACAGCATGAAGGCCCTCACGAGATGCTGACACCATGCTCTTAAACTCTCCAGCTTCCAGAATTGTAAGCCAAAAATAATTCTATTTATTCTAAATTATTCAGTCTGTGATATTCTGTTACAGCAGCATAAAATGATAAAGTCAAATGTCAAATTATAAAGAAAGAGTGAGAGAGCAGAAACAGGACACTCTGGCAGGGCAAGGTGGCTCACGCCTGTAACCCCAGTACTTTGGGAGGCTGAGGTGGGCAGATCACCTGAGGTGGGCAGATCACCTGAGGTCAGGAGTTTGAGACCAGCCTGACAAACGTGGTGAAACCCCATCTCTACTAAAAATACAAAATTAGCCAGGCATTGTGGTGCATGCCTGTAATCCCAGCTACTCGGAAGGCTGAGGCAGGAGAATAGCTTGAATCTGGGAGGTTGGGGTGCAGTGAACCGGGATTGTGCCATTGTACTCCAGCCTGGGCAACAAGAGCAAAACTCCATCTCAAAAAGTAATAAATAAATAAACAGGACATTCCTTTTCTAAAAAAGTGCAAGGTTTTCCTTCAACAAATAGAGTTGGAGGGAGTTGGTGCAGTGTGGTGAAGTTTGCTATGGTAGTACGAAAGGAAGCAAATTTTGTTGAATTTGTTCTCTGGAATAGGGATGAATGAATAGGCACTGGCCAAATATTTTAAAGTATATTAAGATTAATTAAAACTAAGTTATTACTTGTTTCATTAGTTATTAAGAAAAGGAAAAGTGTGAGTACCTAACATAGAAACAAATAAATGACTTTAAAACTGTCTAATATTTAACATCATACTAAGTTTGAAATATATGTTTGAACCTTCACCGATATTTTAACAAAAAAGCTCTTATGTTGAAACTATGAAAATGGGCTGAGATAGTGCAATTTATTATTATTATAACGATATAAAATAAATATTTTTCTTCAAATTAAATTTTATCTCTTTTTTTCTTTAAAATATATCCAAATTATCTGTTTATATTATAACAAAATGATTTTATGGGAGTTGGGTGAATTGGTCAAAGTAGGTCAATCCATTTTGGTAAGCAATTTTCCATTTGTGAATTTAGTTTGGTATTATGCTGTAACTGGAAGCTTCATTTATTAAGAAGATAAAAAGCTAAAGTAATATCAAAAAGGCAGACTGGAAAAAATATATTTAAAAAATTCTTTAAAACCAGAGCAAGCTTTGTAGACCATTGAAAAGTTTAGAGTATCATGGAGAAATGTTACACAATGCGCTGGTTATTAAGAGTTTTCATCACTCAACTAAATTTAGCAGACATTTTTAAGCATTACTAGGTGTCAGACACTGGGTATTCAAAGAACGAAGTACACTGTAAGAGAAACAAATGCCTATGTCGAGAAGGAATAATGAGAAAGGGGAATAATGGAAGCAGTTAAAACCCCAGGTTTCTGATCTGAATGTGTCATGGTTTTACTATTAACGGTAACAAACAAAAGGAAATATAGAGGATTGGAAGGGTGCAATACAATGAGTTCAATTTGGACACAGCAAGTCTAAGATGCCTTTAGAGATCTGTGTTAAAATATCCAGTAGGCAGTTTTTAAATTCAAGATAAAGATCAATTATAAATATTGATCTGGAGTCATCAGCATAAGAATTAGAAGAATGGGAGAGGGTATGAATATCTAGGATTGAGAAGGGAAAGAAAATCTATGAGTACTAATTTTTAGGAGAAAGTATTCAAAAGAAAAATGCAGAGAAAATCTGGGGAGAGTGGTGTCATGAAAGTCAGAAGGAATAGTTTCAGAAAGGAAAGTTTAAGAAATTCAAGTTGAGAGGCAAGTTAAGTAAGACAAGAAAGGGGAAGAAATGTCCGTTATATTTATGAATTAATTAATTACTGGCATTGTTCGAATTTGGAATCACGAAAAGGCTCTCTGTGCTGTGGTTACACTCTAGCACAGATGTTTAATTATGACTGCATTTTCCTGTGCAAATAACATCATGTTGTTTCTGTGTCCAAAATGGACAATAGAATGTTCTATATTAGAAGCAAAACACAAAACATTTTCTAACTATTTTGTAAAACTGATAGATTAGCATTTGGAATGAGGAAGGATTTTGCTGATGATGGCATTTTATTATAATATCTGGAATAGAGGCTCAGTTTACTTCAGTTGTTCTCATTGCTTTTACTTATCGAGTAGTCATGATATCTGCTCTTTTTGCTTTCTAAAAGTTTTGTGAAGATTTTAAGTGATCATAATGCAGCCGAAGAATGGCTTGTAAAGAACAACTAAAATAATTTTGAGATTTCAATGGGTAAAACCAAAAGTGATCATTTAAGGAGAGAGTGAAATAATTCAAGAATTTGCCTATTCTTTTAGAAAGAATAAAGGATGCTAATCAACAGGATAACAATATCTAAAAACAGAAAAATATCCATCACACAAAATATTTGTTTACACAATCTTGTTATTATTACAATTACAATCTTATTATTCCATAATAAGGTTGTGCAATATGTTACCTTAAGAGGTATTTTGGAAGGAAATTAGAGGGGGAACCATGTCCATTTTAGGTGCTGTCCATTTATTTCCTGGAGTTATGTGGAAAATCCAGCACATGGCCAATGGTTAATTAGCATTTGTGGAATAAAAAGATTGTTATGCTTACTGACCCAAGAGGGTACAACAAAGTCTATCTGTCCTGTGACAATTAGGATAAATCTTATTATACTCTTTACCCTTGTCTTTCCTCATTCTCTGGACTCTCATCCCCATAAGACTTCGTTTGTTTGTTTATTTATTTACTTAATTTGCAACTCAACTCCCACCTCTCCTATATTTAAAAAAAAAAAAAAAAAAAATTCTACCATGCCATCTGTAACTCCGGGTATATTTTTTAGCAAAATATCTTATATATATTCAATTTATTCCCTGAAGGCTTTCTTCACCTTATTACTCTAATTGAACCATGTCTCTCCTGTGACAACATGACTTCTCATGCAGCCCTCCCAAGTAATGAATATTTTTCTTTTCACACATCTTGTTGTACTGAACCTCATTTCCACCTCTAGAATCTAGAAGTTTCCTGTTTGGTTCCTAAAATGTCCTAGGTTTGGATTTCATGGCAGCAGACTATGCCACCCATTTACCCACTATAGAGAATATGCCTCTATTCTCACTGTGGCCATTCCTCCTATATCTCTAGCTCATTCTCCTTCTAGTTCATTCCATAAAACTATTTTTGGATATTACTCCAATATTCCTCAACCATTCACTCTTATGAGCATCTTCTAGACCTGCATTGCCAAATAAATTAACCAATAGCTATAGACACGTTTTATAAATTAAGTTTATTAAATAAGTTAATTTCTTAGTTGCAGTAGCCACATATCAAAAGGACATTAGTCACACGTGGTAGTGGCTATTGTGGCTATATTAACATTTCCATTACCACGTATATTTTTATTGGAGAGTACTTCGCTAAACCTCTTTATTTCCAGTAACTACATCCCCTTCATACCTCAAATTTAATGTTCGAATCTCCAGTTATTTATTTGGTTCTATCTTATTTCTTCCAGTCACAAGACTTTTATAATATATTACTGATTGATGAAAGCAAATGTTTCTTTCTGACACACAGTATATTCTTATTTCCTTGTGAGCCTAGGTTCATCAATATAATCACACCCTTACAAGCACCATCAAATTACTCATCCTTCTCTGGCATGGTCAAACTTGTCCAGCAAAACTTCAAAGACAAATACCAGCTCTTTACAGGACTTCTGCAACTGAACATGGTTCGCTGATAAAAAAAATATATATATATATACTGAATAGCCTCACATTATATACATGACTATCAACCTCAAGTGGGTCCTTTGGGCTGCCTGGTATTTATATTCTATTTTTTAAATCCTTTCAGTCTATCATTTCTTGAGATGATAATTTCTTAACTTTCCTTCTCATATCTTCCCTTTTCCCCTGTTAATGTGAATGGGGACTGTTCACGTACCCAGGCGATGTCACCCTATATTCAATTCTCACACTGCTATGAAGAAATACTCAAGACAGGTTAATTCATAAAAGAAAGATGTTTAATTGACTCACAGTTCTGCATTGCTGAGGAGGCCTCAGGAAAATTACCAGCATGGTGGAAGGCAAAGGAAAAACAGGCAGCTTCTTCACAGGGTGGGAGGATGGATTGAGTGCAAATAGAAGAAATGCCAGATGCTTATAAAACCATCAGTTCTCATGAGACTTATGCACCATCATGAGAACAGCATAGGAGAAACGGCCCCCATAATTCAATTACTTCCACCCGGTTCTGCCCTTGACATGTGGGGGTTATAGGGATTACAATTGGATGAGATTTGGGTGGGGACACAGAACCAAACCATATCACACACTTCTACTTATATGCCATTTCCTGAAACCAAATCAAATACATTGCTTCAGTACTTCTTATTGCTATTCTCTCTCTCCAGAGTAAAAATTATTCACATATAAGACTACAGGAAATTCAGCCATTCTTAAACAAGCAAAAACACGGTAACAAATAAAACATGTTCTAACTTTCATTTCTCCATTCTCTTTTAAAACTTTCCATCTTCGAAAAACATTAACAACTCCTGTCTTCCAGTTTCTCCCTTTTCATTTTTTCTTGAATGTGATAAATTCTAGCTACTGTGGCCACCATTTCTAGAAACTGCTCTTCTCACACTTGTTCATCACATTGCTAAATACAAGGGTGAATTATAATGCTACTATTTCTTAGCCTATTAACAACCTTTACAACATTTCTTCAAGTTAAACACTTGCAGTATTTAAATTTTGGATCAAAAATCTCTCCTTTTTGTCTCTCCACTTCTCCTTCTCATTCTCCATTAAAGGTTTCTTCTCATCTCTCAATCCTCAAAACTTTGAATTGCTCCAGCTCCAGTCCTTAAAGCATCTCTTTTCATTATTTCATAATTTGTTAACATATAAATCAATGGCTTTAAATATCAAATATATAATAACAAGCCTTATACTTTATGACTTACTGAACATAGCCTCTTGCATAACTAATAGGCAACTCAAACTTAAGATACATAAAAGATGGACTACTGATCCTTTCCCCAATCCTGTTCCTCATATTATTTTTTCAGTTTTAGCAAAAATTAAGCCCACCTATTTGTGTAGCATTTTCCTCAATCTTATTTCCAGAAACCACCTCACCTCAATACTCTCAAATTCAAATGTCCACTTCTTCAGTCATTAACTTATCTTTACTTCATTTGTCTTAATGGTATGACTTCCATGAAAGGAAAATAAATCTTGGGACTTCAAAATCACTAAGCTAAAGGAAAAAGTCAGTTGGAAACTGCTTAGGGCAAACCTGCTTCCCATTCTATCAAAGGCCATCTCTCTGCTCCCTGAGATAAAAGTAAATCTGATTGCTTCTTTTGGAAAGGCTAATCAGAAACTCAAAAGAATACAACCATTTTTCTCTTGTCCACCTATGATCTGGAAACCTCCTCCCCTTTTCGAGTTGTTCCGCCCTTCCAGACTAAACCAATGTACATCATACATCTACTGACTGATGTCTCCTGTCTCTCTAAAATGTATAAAACCAAGCTGCTCCCCGACAACCTTGGAGACATGTTGTCAGGATCTCCTGAGGCTGTGTTGCTGTGTTATGTGTGTGCATCCTTAACTTTGGCAAAATAAACTTTTAAATTGACTGAGACCTGTCTCAGATATTTGAGGGTCACAATTCTATTACATATAACTCATTGACCTAACCAAATATTTAATTGTAATATATATCATATCTTATTTTTCCTTATGAAGAGCCGCTTTCAGTTGTGCTGGCCAAATGACTGTCATTTTTGATTCCTGATTTTTTTTTTCACTTCTCACATCCAAATAGTTCATAATTTTGGCACTATTTAAAAAATATCCAGAATCAAAACAATTCTTGCTACTTCTATTACTAATATCACAAGCCAAAAGACTAAAATATCTTAACTGAATTATTGCAACAGCCTCTTAATTATATTCATTCTTACATACTTGCTTCCTATTCTACCACCAACTCCAAATCTATAAAGAACATGGAAGTCAGAATAATATGCTGCATATGTTAGGTCATTGTTACTCTGCTCTTCCTTTACACAAAATCCTAATGACCTACAAGGTTCTCATGTTATAGCTGCTGTTGACTTTTTAGCTTTATCTTCCACTACTCTTTCTCTTCCTTCACTTTTTTTTCCCAGCAATGCTGGCCAACTTGCTGCTATTGAACATACCAAGATCTCTGCTTCAGAGATTTTGAATCTGCTGTACCTCTGCTTGGAAAACCATTCTCCTAGGTAACTACAAGGATTGCTGCCTAATTTACTGGAAGTTTGTTTCAATGCTGTCTTCTCAGGAGTTATCTTCCAAATATCTCATTTTAAAAATAAACTCTCCTATTTCTTTCTCATCAGCATCATTCATACTTTATTTTGTCCCAATGACTTTTTACAGTCTGACATATTATACGTTTCACTTATTTATTTTATGTATACCTCCCTTTAGAATTTAAGATTTATGAAAGCAAAGTTTTATGTTGTTTTGCTTTATTTTGTTCTCTTCACGTAACATTGTACAAGGGGAAGAGAAAGTGGAGGAAGATTGCCAAATAAAACTATCCAAGAATCATCCCCCAACAGGAATACCAAATTGAACAACTATCCATATAAGAAAGCACCTTCATAAGAATCAAAAATAAGGCAAGAAATCACAGAACCTGGTTTTAACATCGCATCAAGGAAAGAAGGACTGAAGAGGGTAGAAAGACAATCTTATATTGCCTTCATAATCCTTTGCCCATCCCTTGGCAGTGCCTCAAGGAGAGAGAATCTGTGTATTTAATGTGGAGGGAGAGCCAAATGATTCTGGGATTTTGTATTGGAACTCAGTGCTACTCTGTCACAATGGAAGGCAACATAGGGCAGAATTTCACCAGAGCCCATGGAGGGAGCATTTAAACCAGCCCTTACCAGAAGGGAATCCTCTGCCTCAGTGGAAGGAAGCTGAGTTTCAACTAACTTGACCACCAATGGACTGATGCGCCCTAGGGTCCTGAATAAATTTGAAAGGCAGTCAAGCAACAAAGGACTGCAGTCCTTGGTGAAGTCATCATGCTGCTCTGGCCTTGGAGCCAATGGACGTGGAGTGCATATGACACAGAGACACCAGTTGTAATGGCCAAGGGAGTATTTTCATTGACCCTTTTCCAACTCCAGGAAGTACAGCTAAGGGAGAATTATTATTATTATTATTATTATTATTTCCACTTGGGGAAAGGAGAGGGAAGAGTACAGAGGACTTTGTGTTAAAACTTGAGTACAGGCTAAGTCATAGTAAAATAAAGCACTAAGCAGACTTCCGAACTTCTCAATTCCAGGTTCTAGCTCGTCCATGGCATTTTCTAGATAAACCCTCGGCCGGAAGGGAACTCACTGCCCTGAAGGGAAGGACCAGTTCTCTCAGGATTCACCACCTGCTGACAAAAGAGCCTTTGGGCGGCCTTGAATAAACATTAGCAGTAGCCAGGTAGTAGTCCTCACAGGACTTAAGTGATACCCAGTACCATGGTGAACTCAGGTTGACCCATCACAGACCCAGTTGCAGTGGCCACAGAACTGCTTGCATCACTCCTTCCCTAACCCCAGACACCACGGCACATACAGAGACAAACTTCTTTTGTTTGGAGGAAAGTGAGGGAAGAAAATAAGAAGCTTTGCTTTGTAATCCAGGAAATTATCTTGGATTCCATCCAAATCCACCAAGGTAATACATCTAGGATTCTGTAAGAGTCACAGCATTACATGACCTGGGATATCCCCTAGAGCTGATAGCGCTGCAGTGAACAAGACTTAACTCATATTGTTCAATTTCTTTTGAATATCTGGAAAGCCTTCTCAAGTAGGATGAGTACAACTAAGCCCAGACTGAAGATTACAGTAAATATCTAAAACTTCAATGCACAGACATCAGTGAACATCCACTAAGCATCAAGAACTTCCAAGAATAAAAAGGACCTCCACCAAATGAATTAAACCAGGCAACAGTGACCAATCCTGGAGTGATCGAGATAAGTTGCCTTTTAGACAAAGAATTTTAAATAGCTGCTTTGAGGAAGGAAGCCCAAAGAGCTTTAAGATAACATGAAGAATGAATTCAGAATCTTATTATTCAGATTTAACAGAGATTAAAACAATTTTTTAAAATCAAGCAGAAATTCTGAAACTGAAAACTCAATTGGAAAAGTGAAAAATGCACAGGATTCACTCAGCAGCAGAACTAATAAAGCAGAAGAAATAATAGGTAAACTTGAAGACAGGCTATATGCAAACACACAGAGGAGAAATAAGAAAAAAGAAAAAAGTAATGAAGGATGCCTACAAGATCGAAAACGTCTTGAAAGGGCAAATCAAAGAGGTATTGGCTGTACTATTTAAAGAGTATATATGTATATGTTAGTAGTATTTATATAGTTAGTACTATTTAAAGAGTATATATATACACACACATATATGTACCTGTCTCTTATACACATCTAGATGTGTATAAGAGACAGATATAATATATATATGGAAAGATCGATCAGGTAAAAAAAATGTACTCAAAGAAATAACAGAAAACTTTTTAGTTCTAGAGAAAGATACAAATATTTAGATACAAGAAGGTGATAGAACATCAAGAGACCTTAACACAAATAAGGCTACCTAAAGGCACTTAACTATCAAAGTCCTAAAGGTTAGGTATAAAGTAAGGATTGAAAAATGGCAATATAAAAGAACAAATGACATATGAAATAGCTCCAGTATGTTGACAACAGCCTCCTCAGTGGAAACCTCACAGGCCAGGAGAGAGTGACACGACGTATTCAACTTGTTAAATAGAAGAAACAAGCAAACAAAAAACCCCACTCTTTTCTTCTATAATGTTATATCTAGAAAAAAATATATATATATATGTATCAAACATGAAAGAGAAATAGTCTTTCCCAAACTAATAAAAGCTGAGAAATTTCATTAACATCAAACCTGTCCTATAAGAAACGCTAAAGATAATGTATTAATCTAAAAGAAAAGGATGCTAATGAACAATGAGAAATCATCTAAAGAAACAAAACAGACCGGTAATAGTAAGTACTTGGAAAAATACAGAATATTGTAACATAGTAACCGTGATGTGTAAACTACTTATATCTTGAGTGGGAAGAATTAAAAAAAAACATAAAATACAATACTGACAAGAACTTTTTCAGAGATAGAGAGTATAAAAACACATAAATGGAAATAAACAAAAAGTTAAGAAGTCGGAGGAATGGAGTTGTGTAAAGTTGTTTAGTTTTTTAGTTTTCCCTTTGTTGATTCGATTGTTTGCTTTTTGTAATGAGAGTTGAGTTGTCATCAATTTAAAATAATTGGTTATAAAAATGTTACTAGCAATCATGGTAACTTCAAATTACAAAAAAGTGCAAGAAATACACAAAAGTTAAAAAGATAGAAATTAAAACATACTGCCAGGAAAAAAAAAAATGCTTACAGAAAAGAAGACAGAAATAAAGGAAGAAAGAAACAAAGAATCAAAAAATAACCAGAGAACAATAGCAAAATGGTAGTCATAAAGCCTTACATATCGATAATAACATTGAATATAACTGAACTAAATTATCCAATCAAAAGATAAAGTGGCTGAATAAATAAGTCCATTGTACAAATTCCATGCAACGGAAACCAAAACAGCAGAAGTAACTATACTCATATCAGATAAAGATATTTCAAGATAAAAACTATCAAAAGAGACAAAGAAGGGCAGAACTATATCACTATAATAATAAAGTGGTCAACTTATCAAGAAGATATAGCAATTATAAATATATATGCACTGAACACTGGAGCACAAAGATATATAAAACAAATATTAAAATTAAAGACAAAGGCATTAATACAATACTAGCTGGAGACCTGAACACCCTAATTTCTGCAGTGAAAGGTCCTCCAAACAGAAAATCAACAAATAAATATTGGACTTAATCTACACTATAGATCAAATGAACCTAACAGATACTTACAGAATACTTCTTCCAACGGCTTCAGAATATACATTGCTTTTCTCAGCACATGGATCACTCTCAAATATAGACTATACATTAGGTGATACAAAATATTCAAAAAAATAAAATTAAGATATGTGTCTTATCTGTCCACAATGGTATAATCAGTAACAAGAGGAACTTTGAAAGCTGTACAGAAACACAGACGTTACACAAAATGTTCCTGAATGACCAGTAGGTCAATCAAGAAATTATGATGGAAGCTCACAAATGTTTTGAAAAAAATAGTAACGAAAACGCAACACACCAGAACCTATGGGATACACAAAAATCAATACTAAAATGAAAGCTTATAGCAGTAAATGCCTACATCAAAAGGGAATGAAAACTTCAAATAAATAACCTAACAATATATCTTACAGAATTAGACAAGGAAAACCAAGCCAAAGTTAATAGCAAAAAATAAATAATAGAGATCAGAGCAGAAATAAACAAAATTCTAAAATATAAAAGATTATTGAAAAAAGTTGGTTTTTTGAAAAAATAAACAAAATAACTGAAACTTTAGCCAGACTAAGAAGAGAGAAGACCAAATAAATAAACTTAGGGATGAAAAATGAGACATTATAACTGATAACCTAGAAACTCAAAAGATCATTAAAGATAAGCAATTATATGCCAAAATTGAAAAACCTAGAAGAAATGAATAAATTCTCAGTCACATACAATCTACCAGTATTGAACCATGATGAAATCTAAAAGCAAAATTAACCAATAACAAGTAACAAGACTAGAGTCATAATAAATCTTCTCCCATCAAAAACAAGTTCAGGATCCCATGACTTCACTGCTGAATTCTACCACACATTTGAAGAAGAACAAATATGAATTCCACTCAAACCATTCCAAAGTATCTAAGAGGAGAAAATATTTTGAAACTCATTCTATGAAGCCAGTATTATCCTGATACCAAAACCAGACAAAGATAAAACAACATCAATAAAAACTATAGGCCAGTATCTCTGATGGACATAGATGCACAAATTCTCAACTGATTGTAGCAAATCAAATGCAACAATATGATAAAAAGCTCCTTTATCGTGATCAAGTGGGGTTTATCCAAGGACGTTATCACTAGAGCAGTTAGACAAGAGAAAAAAATGAAGGTATTCAAATTGAATATAAATCAAATTATTCCTTTTTGCAGATTATATGATCTAATGTCGAGCAAAATCGAAAGACTCCTTCAAAAAACTATTTGAACTGATAAACAAATTCAGAAAAGTAGTAGGATACAAAATCAACATGCAAAAATCAGTAGTATTTCCATATGCCAAAGGAAATATTTTTAAAAAGATTATAAAAGTAATTCAAATTTAAAAAGCTACAAATAAAATACCTAAGAATAAACTTAACCAAAGATGTAAAATATCTCTACAATGAAAACTATAAAATACTGATAAAAGGAATTGAAGAGGACACAAAAATGCAAAGATATTCTATATTCACGAATTGGAAGAATTAATATTGTTAAAATATCCATACTACCCAAAGCAATCTACATTGAAAATACCAATGATATTCTTCACAGAAATAAAGAAAAGTATCCTGAAATTCATATTGAATGACGGAAGACCCAGAACAGCCAGAGCCATCCTAAGCAAAAAGAACAAAACTGGAGGAATCACATTACCTAACTTTCAATTATACGACAGAGCTATTTTAACCGAAATAGCACAGTACTGGCGTAAACCAGACACATTGACCAATGGAACAGCACAGAAATTCCAGACATAAATCCATACCTCTACAATGAACTCCTTTTCAACAAAGGTGCCAAGAATATACATTAGGGAGAGGACAGTCTCTCCAATAAATGATGCTGAGAAAACTGGACATCCACATGCAGAAAAATGAAACTAGACTCCAAACTCTCATCATATACAAAAATCAAATCAAATTTGATTAAGGACTTAAATCTAAAACCTGAAACTATGAAAGTATTGAAAAAAATAGTGCAGAAACTTTCAAGGACATTGGTCTGGACAAAGATTTCTTGAGTAATATCTGAAAAGCACAGACAACAAAAATAGACATGGACAAACAGGATCTCAACAAGCTAAAAAGTTTCTCTCCAGCAGAGGATACAGTTAATAAATTGATCAGACAATCTAAAAAAATGAGGGAGAATATTTGCAAACTGCCTATTTGACAAGGATTCAATAACTGGAATATACAAGGTAGTCAAACACCTCAGTAAGAAAAATAATATAATGGGCAAAATATGTGAATAGACATTTCTCAGAAGGAGATATATGGAACGGCCAACATGTATATAAAAATGTGCAATATAATTAATTATCAGATAAATGCAAATAAAAACCTACAATGAGATATTATCTTATCCCAGTTCAGATGGCTTTTATCAAAAAGGCAGGCAATAATGAATGTTGGTGAGGATGTGGAGAAAGGGGAAACTTCATACACTCTTGGTGACCATAAATTATTACAGTCACTGTAGAGAAGCAGAATGGAGGTTTCTTAAAAAACTAAAAATAGAACTACCACGTGATCCAGCAATATTACTGATAGGTATATACCCTAAAGAAAGAAAATCAGTCAATTGAAGAAGTAGCTGCATTCCCATGTTTATTGTAGCACTATTCCCAATAGGCGAGATTTGGAATCAACCTAAGTTTCCGTCAACAGATGAGCAGGTAAAGAAAATACGCTACATATACATACACAGTGGAATATTATTCAATCATAAAAAAATAATAAAACCACGTCATTTGCAACAGGAAGGATAGAACTGGAGGACATTATATTAAGTGAAATAAGCTTGGCAGAGAAATACAAATGTTATATAATTTCACTTACATGTGGCAGCTAAAAATTAAAACAATGGAGTCATAGAGTTTGAGAGTACAATGCTGTTGACCAGATGCTGGGAAAGATAGCAAGGTGGGAGATAAAGTGGGATTTTTAATGGGTACAAAATGTAGTTAGAGAGAATAAGATCTAATATTTGATAGCACCAACAAGGTAACTACAGTCAATAGTTCAGTGTATGTTTTAAAATAATGAAAGGGAAAAATTACAAAGTTCTGAACTCAAAGAAATGATAATTGCCTTAAGTGATGATACCCCAATTACCCTGATTTGATTATTACATGTTGTATGACTGTAACAAAACGTCACATGTAATATGTGTGTGTGTGTGTGTGTGTGTGTGTGTATATATATATATCTGCTATGATAAAAATTAAACAATTAAAATTGTATCTGGTATAAAATAGGTTCCTGGCCAGTATTTATTTTAAAAGTAAATAAATTTATAAATAACAGTGGTGTAAATATGTAAGAGAAACGGAAATCTATGTAACATTTCCAAATGGATGTAAAATTATCTCTTGAGGGAAACTCATGTCTCTCAGCTTTATCACTTGATTTCTTAACCTGCAAAAAATATAAATAAGCTGCTGAAGTTCGATAGTCCTAACCTATGTCCATGTAAAAACATAATTTCTCCGCAAAACAGGACTGACGATGAGTAAATTTTCATATAATGCATATGATTTAACTCACATTCTCTTTACGTTTCATTAAAAACAAACATAAATGCATAATAAGCACAATGTGCAAATGTTTGCTGAAAGAGCTTTTTCTTTCTTTACTTTTTAACCTTCTATTTTCACATAAATCTATAATTTAATGTAGCAGTCATCTAATTAAGGTTTTATTGGGCACTATTTTAAACATGTTATGACAATTAAGAATGACATATAATGCATGTAATATAATCATCAGTTTGATTACTACACCGTTATTTTTCAACTTTATTAAGTTACAATTGACAAATAAACATTGTATATATTTGAACTGTAAACATGACATTTTAATGTACATATATAATGTGAAATGATTTCCATAAATCAAGCTTATCAACCTAGCCATCACTTCACATATTTACTTTTTTGTGTGTGAGAACACTTAAAATAAATTTTTAGGCAAATTTTATACATTACTAAAAACTGTAATTAATACAGTATAGTGATAATAAATATACTATATGTTTCAATGAATTCAAACAAACATAAAACATAAGTATCTTGATTAACTTCTAAGTAAGATTTTGGAAGCTTTTTTTCTATTTTAGAATATATATGCTAACATTCTTATTTTAATGATATCCTTCTCCATTTTCACATGTGCAAATGCCAAATCCTTGAAAAATTCTTTGTTTTCTGATGATCTTCTTCTTACTGTTGCTACTGACTTTTCTGATTAAAACAAATTAACAACATTAGTTATTTCAGAATGTCCCTACAACTTTTGTAGCCTCATTCCTTCTTGTTGTTTTTGGCTTTTTAACTTTTCAAAACTAGTTGATGTCAATAAATGGGAATCAAATCATAAATGTCTTTATATCTAAACATATGAATTTCAACATACGTTGAGTGTAAAATTGTGCATGTAATTATAAGTGCCACATGTCACCACTAGATATGTGCCTTTTGAACTAAGTAGCTAATTGCAAAATCTCCTACTTAATAAAGATAATCACTGTCAGTTATTTTATCAGCCACAAGTTTTCTGATATTAAGGTTTAAAAGCACCAATTTTAAAAATTCACTAATAGTTAAAAGATCTTATGGCTATAAATTTTTATTGTAGAAATTACTTAAAATCGGTATCCTAAGGTAATTTCATAATAAATGATATACTTTCTAAAGGTCAATGAATATAAATAAATGTCTACATCTATAGATAGACAGGGGAAAATGTATAAGAAGAAAGGAAAAAGAATGGAAACAAAGCAATGAGTAATTTCCATCAGGATATTTCAGGCAGAAGAAAAGTCAGTTGAAAGGGTTTGAAATTCATAAAAGAAGATAATACTTGGGAAATGAATTGTAAATGAGAGACTCTGTAGGAGACTGTAATAGTAGTTAAAGTGATGAAACATTGATTTAAATCTCTGAGAAGGAAGATGAATTCAAATTGAACAATTTGAGATATTTTTATTTAATAGAATTGAAAGAAAGATGGTCAAGAGGGACTCTGGAAGTTCTAACTTTAGAAATTTAGTAATATCATTTATAGAAATAAAAAGGAAAAGAAAAGATTTGAGACCATTTGAATCTCATGTTTTTCTTATCATTTTAGGTTAGGTTTTTGTGCAGCATCCTGATGGAACTTCAATATACACTTGATACTGTGAGTATGAAATTTTCAAGGCAAGTTGCATCTGCTGATGACTCTCTTAGCAATATAACCAATCCAGACCTTATTTTCAACTCAAGAAATTTATATGCCACTGCTTATTGGATATTTTCACTGAGATGCCTCACAGACATCTAAAACTTAACATTCTCCAACTTGAATTTATTACCATTGCTTGAAATCTACTCCTTTTCCAATATCGCTTAGCTTGAAAATAACACTACCATCTCTGAAACACCTAAAAAAAATGCTATGGATGGCAGCTGTGGCCTGTTTGGAGCTGCTGCAGTCATAATGCTGGCTTCAGTGAGAGAGGTGCAGCAGAGGCTGTTCACTCCATGTAGCCAGCGAGAGCCCTGCCCCTGTCTGAGTTGGCCGGACGGGGAGCCTTGTACTCCCTGGGTGCAGCTGTGGCTGCCTAGCCACGGAAATGGACCGGGGCATCCCTGTGCTCTTGGGGGCTGCTGCAGCTGTGGGCTCAGACACCTCTGCACTCTTGGGAAGGGACTGGAAAGGACTCTCTTTCCCCTCAGGTTCAGTGGTGCCTGCTCCCACGGCCTGGCCTTTCCCCACTCCCAACACCGACTCTGATCTCATAGCAAATTTGAGGCCAAGCTCAAAGCTGTTGCAACCCGGCCAGGTGTGAGCCAGCTCCGGGCAGTGCTGACTCCAGACTTTGGGTGCTGACAAGCACCGGAGGGAATCCTGGGCAGCATTATCAGTGGCAGAAGGCAGACAGACTCCTGGGCGGAAAGGGGTGGGTCCCTGCTGAAGCCCTACCTTTAAGCTGGAGAAGGCCTGAATCCTGGGGGCCAGGCTGCCAGTCTCCGCACCTGAGTGGAAACCTATGGTGCTTTTTCTGGGCCCGCCCATGGCCACCCAGCATGCACTTCTCTAAGCCCTAGATTCAGCCAAACTTGAAGAGACACTGGGACGACCAGCTGCACAGAGTACCTACCCATTCCAGTGCCTCCTTTCTGCGGAGTGCTGAACACTTGTCAGGACAATCTAGCTGTGGAGAGGAGCTACCCACTGCAGATCTCCTCTGAGCTGTTCCATCACTCAGTAAAGCTCCTCTTCACCTTGCTCACCCTCCACTTGTCCACATACCTAATTCTTCCTGGGCACGGTATAAAAATACGGGAACTGCTGAATAGCGGGGCTGAGAAAACTGTAACACGAATAAGGCTGAAACATGCTCCTTGCTCATCACGTTGCTGGCAGCATGAAGGAGAGAAGAGCTGCAGCCCTTCAGGGAGCCGAGAGGTGGAAGCTCCCTGAGCCAGGACTGTGACACCCTGTTTGGGGCTCATTTATACTCTAATTCTACTTACTAAAATTACTGAAAGTTTAGAAGTCCAAATGTCTTTAACAAATTTATTTCTATTCCATTTTGCGTGATTTAACAATTCCTCTGTCTCTTCTTTATATCTTTTTCTTTTTAATATTTATAAATATGTAATAGTTGGACATTCCTCTTTGTATCTTGTCTCTTGACTTTTGTAGCAATGTTATTCTGGAATAATTTTTGTCTTGCCTATTTATTTCCAACACATGGATGACACCTGGAAGATTGATTAAAAAGAAAAAAAAAACAGACATAAAGAAGACAGAGAATAATTGTTAAATGATGCAAAAAAACAAAATGGAAATAAATTTGTTAAAGACAGTTGGACTCCTAAATTCTTAGCAATTTTAGTAAGTGTAGTCAGAGTATAATTTTGCAGAAAGATGTCAGAATGTAATGAGTTACATAAAGAAAATGAAGAAATAAAAGCTATTTTATCAAGAAACAAGGCAGAGAAGAAATAAAAGAATAAAATTATGACAAGATTGGAGCAAATATTGATAAATTTATGAATTAGAGAAATTTGCAGAGGTCATTATTAACTGTATTTTTGTATAAAGTAGCATAGATTTTCTTAAGAATAATGAAATCAATTGTAGAATGAGAAATTAGAGATAGCAGTTTAGGTTTTAAAAAGCTTTCAATTTTTCAAAAATGCCATCTGAAATCAAGGTTAGTATATTATTTCATGCAATTATAATGTACCTAAAACTAACTATAAATATTTATTCTAATATTTCGAATCTCTTTCAATGTATATAGTATTAGGTTGGTACAAAGTACTTGTGATTTTTACCATTGGAATTAATGGTAAAAACTTTTGCACCAATCTAATATATCCCTTATAGGACAGGAGTATTTTGTAACTTATCACTACTGAATCCCTAGTGCCTAACATCAAGTTCCAAGTAAATTTTTCTGAACAAAAAATGATGTAGATAAGCCTCTTCAGTGTGTATTACCAACACACTGGATTTTAACTTATTATCTAGTAAAAAAATAATAATATTCAGTGATTTCCCAGTGACTTCAAGTTTCTAGGTTTAATTACATTTATAAAACATTACTTGTTGGTCTAGCCTTTAGTTATAAGATTTGTTTCTTCAGGCAGTATTATTTTCCCTTTTATGATAATCTCACTCTCATCTCTATCCTTTTTAATTTCATGTTGCCTTACATTGTTATCTCATTTGTTTAAGCTCTGATTACTTTATATATGTAGGTTCAGATTCAGCTAAAATTTTTGGAATATCTACTGTTTGTTATAGCTATCTAAAGATTTAGATCATTTAAAACTGTAAGATAATAAATCACAAGTGCTGTAACTTTGTTTTCCTCTATTGAAATTTAGCTCAAAATTTACAGAGACACAACTAGAACCTTTAAGGTCTCAGACCACTTTGCAGTTATGGAATCTCAACCCAATGACGGACAAAGACAGAGAGAAAAGGTGGCAGCAGTGCCTGTGGTAGATAATGATGGGCTTGTAGAACGACAGTAACCCAAAGTGCCTCAAAACTATAATGATTGTACTCAAAGAGATTCAGAGATTCCTGTCAGAGGCCATACAGTATCTGATTTCTGTGATCCTGAATGTTTATAAGATTATGCTTTCTGCATTCTCAGGACATTTCAAGTTTCCAAAAGCAACTGGTTGGGTGAAAATTAGTACATTGTTTATTTATTATCATTGACAACTATCATAGTGAGGTACTCAATAAAAATGAGTTACATTACATCAACAGGAGTGAGATATATAGGAGGAAAATTTCATTTCTCGTAAGCATTACAATTTTTAGAAAGACATATCCCGAAATATAACCCTAACATGTAGATGAGAATTTGAAACTAGATATTATGTCCAATGGAGTTTGTTAGATTATTAACTAGTTTTAAAAAATACCATAGTTTATAATTATTCTATGGATACTCTCCCAATACAAAATACAATATGAAGTATATAGGATAGGAGAGATTTAATACCCAGCTATCAAGTTGAACAGATCTATAAGATCTATCAGTAGTTTTCAAAGTGAAGTAGATAATATGCAACAGAAAATCAGTAAAAGAAAAGGCAAAATGTTCTTTTATGTTATGCTCTTCAAGAACATAACTGGAAATATTCACAAATCCAATAACGTCTTGGTGTCTTGTTATACCATTAATTTAACAGTCAACTTGTCTAATATTTTTAATGGCAAAACTACAATTACTTTTGCACCAACCTAATAGGAATAACTAGAAAAATAAATAGATGCAGACCTGACATTATAACTATGATAACAGTTATAACTACTATAACAATTAGAATGTCAGGTCAGCATCTATTTATTTTTCCTGTTATTACTATTAGGTTGTTGCAAAAGTAATTGTGGTTTTGCCATTAAAACTAAAGGTTAAAGCAAGCCTGAAAAGAGAAAGTATAAAATATAATTATTAATTTAGAAAGCAAAAATATTAGACACTGGAGAGACACAGTTATGATTCTTTTGTGAAAAAATGGATCACAGAATTATTACTATATAAGAATATCTTTATTAATTTTATTATAACAAATATAGTCAATTATCACAGGTAAACAGAAGAAAAGGATTGTCATAGTAAACTTGGGAGAATATAAAAAATTGGAAAGATTATATCACATACACACATCTATATTTATACACATTTATGTGTGTATATTCGTATGTGTATATAACTTCATGTACAATGACACATATTTCATTTCAGGAGTAGTCTTTATGCATTTCCATAAAGATATAAAACAGATTATGACTGGGTCATTTCAGTTTGTTTCAGTTATCTTAATATTCATCATCTCACAAAAAATAATTGACATTAAGATAGCTGAATTAGAAACTGGAGTTAGAATCCAATAATCTGTGAAAATCTGTACTTTAGAAACCCTTGCAGGTGTGTAATGTCAAGGCATACTAAAGTTTGAGAACCAATGTTATGTAGAAAAAAGTACAATCATGCCATTTCTCTTGTTAGAACTGCTTTCTGGATATTCAATCCTGATTCTCCAGGTAAGTTGTATTTTTCCACAAATATCAATCACAATAAAATATTATTTTTGCCTTTCTTAATTCATATCCTTTATCTAGGATAATTCATCCACTCGCTTGGATTCAATATTCATCAACATCTGTTTCCTTTAGATATTTTCCCTACTCCTTCTTTCTCCATTCTTTCATCTCTGTAGACAGCACCTACATTTTTTCAGTTGATCAAGCCAAAAATCAGATAGAGATTATTAACTATTTTCTGTCTTCTTCCATTTCTCTTTGGCCTACCTATGTTAACACTTGGACACAGGAAGGAGAACATCACACATCAGGGCCTGTTGTGGGGTTGGGGGAGGGAGGAGGGATAGCATTAGGAGATATACCTAATGTAAATGACGAGTTAATCGGTGCAGCATTCCAATATGGCACATCTATACATATGTAACAAACCTGCATGTTGTGCACATGCACCCTAGAACATAAAGTATAATTTAAAAAAAGAAAATGTGTTACATATACTCAATGGAATATTATTCAACCATAAAAGAGAAGGAAATCCTGTCATTTTCAGTAACATGGATGGAAATGGAGGCCACTATGTTAAGTGAAATAAGCCAAACAAAGAAAAACAAATATTGCATGATCTCATTTGTATGTGGGAACTAAAAAAGTAGAGCTCATGAAGATAGAGAGTAGATTGGTGGTTACCAGAGGCTGGGAAGGGAAGGTAGTAGACAAGGATAAAAGGAAATAAAACAATATGAATGTATTTATTACCACTAAACTGTACCCTTAAAAATGGTAAAGACAATACATTATATGTATGTATACATATATATCCTCAATAAAAAATAAAAAATAAATATTATCCTGAGTTATACAAAAATTTAAAAAAGAAAGGAAGTTTTAATGATTTTCTGTTTTATAACCTTAATGTATTTCCTTGTTTCTTCAGACCTAGTATTACAAAATATTTAATCTTCACCACTACTAACATTCAAAAGCTTGTAATTACAGGGAAAATGTACACCAAGTGAAATGCACAATTTGACTCTAAAATATAAGTAGATTTAACATCAACTGCTCATCAAATGCTTTTCAATTGTAGCACTTTTCCCTCACTCCCAGATATTTCTCTTTTGCCCTCTTCAGTCAGTCAGCCACATTTCTAGAGGGTATGTGCAGCCATCCTCCTCGAGGGTACATCTGTTCTGATATTTTATTTTTCACGCCAAATTAATGTTGTCCCTTTAGAACTTCATATAATTAGGATTTTACAATATACACTCTTGTTTTTGAGATTCATACCTGGTTTTTCATGTAGCAGTAATTTGTTCCTTTTATCTCTAAGAAGTATCACATTGTATGTATATACAACATCCTCCCCACCTTCACATTGCAACCAGAACCACAACTAATGCCAAAATATCACTTTAACTTTTTGTCCTACAAGCATCTGTGGTGTTCAGTAATTGCTTAATCTGAGTACTTTTCCATATATAGTGGAACCCAGTATGACATAATGATTAAGTGCATTAATCTGGGAAAATAATATCTTAATTTGAACTCTCTTTCTCCAATTACCTCTATGATCTTAGACAGGTAATATAAGTTGTCTGTGTCTCAGAATTCTTAACATTAAGATGGATATAATAATAAATACTTCGTTAAATTATTGGAATTTACAAAATTAACAAAATCGTAAAGCAGTTAAATAGCATGACATATAAATGGACTCAAAGTATTAGCTACATTATTATTTGTACTGTCTACTTATCTGTGTTTAACATTGTTTAATAAGTTTCCTCTGGGTAGCAACCACGGTTTTTATTTAACTTGATATGGTAGGTGTCAATACACATTAATTCAAGGAATGAATAAATTACATTACTATGGAGAGTACACTATTATACAAATCGTTGCAACCCAGCATGTATTTCTCATGTTTCACTGTTGAGAATGGAATTTATTTAACTTATTGTGACAAATACTGTAATTGTCCCTCAATACCCATTCTCTTATTCTTTGCTGTGACTATATAATCCCCCGAGGTTTTTGACATAGCATACAGTACCCATTTGGCATTGTATTTCCTAACTTATCTTTCAACAGTTGAAGTTTTATGACTAGGTAACTAACTACCAATGAATTCTAAAAGAATTGGGAATTGCAACTTTTGTATGTCATCCTTGCAAGAAGATTGTTTGACCTCTACCTCTTCTTTCTCAGTGTCACGGTTCGAATGTGGATGAGGTCCTTGTGAACTGTTTTAGCCTTGCAGGTGAGGTCAGTAAGTTAGGGGAGTACAGATCAACAGGCAAAATGGGAACTGGGTCTCTGCATGACCACTTAGAAATTTTTTTTTTGTGGGTGTGCAACTTGGACTATTTACAAACCTTTAGACTGTTAGTTGAAAGATGAAATGCTGGTTTACTTTGACTGAACCATTCTATTTTATTTTATTTTATTTTTAAAGTAGTTTAGCCTGTACCTTAAATAGTACACTAATTCCAGGAGAAAGGAATGTAAATGGCCAAAAGAATCACCAAGGCTTCTGAATAAATGAACTATAGATTTAGTTGTCAGGACTGACTTCTAAAATGATGCTAGAGAATTGGGCCACTGGATCATTACTGACTTTTCTAAAATCAGAAAACTACCTATGGAAATGACAGTTGTAACCACAAGTCCTAGCTCCAGATCCATGGGCAGATAAAGCTATAATCAGAAAAATTCACACCCAGGAAGCTGTTATCATGAAGAAATTGACAATGAAATCTCAGATGTCCTCACATTGGACTTGCCAGCATTAATTGAAAAATTAGCAGAAGAGTGACACCTGCCTCACTCTGTATTCTAAATAGTACTTGAATGTCCCTGAGGGTGAACACTTAATTATCCATAACTGTTGTTGCAAAGGTGTCTGTGGAATTTTGTATTTATATTTTCAGCCTCTGCAAGGCAAGAAGGCCCTTGACATTGAACAGAGTTTGAAAAAAATGTTGAACACCAATGCACTTGATTCTGTGCATAGGGTATGCGTTTCAATTGCAAAATTTTAAACCGTGTTACCATAGGAGTGTGACTGAACTCTCTGAGTCTAAAAGATAACTGCCTAATCTAAAAGATAATAATCCCAATGTAGTGAGTGATTACTGCATATGGATAAGTTAAACGAACTATATAAATGACACAAGGAACAGGGGAAATAATTTGAGTACTTTGTTAAATATTATCTACACTATATGCAAAACAGTTTATACAACTTCAAGTAGACTGGAAAATCTTTATACCTAAAAACTTAAATTTCCAATAATCACTTTCCTTAACATGAGAGGACATAGTCTGTGTGATTTCATTTTTTCTAAATTTATTGAGACTTTATGGCCCAGCACAGAATTTGTCTTGCTGACCACTCTGTTATATTAGAAAAGAATTTGTTGTATAATTGTTGTTTGTAGTAAACAACAACTATAGTTTGTTGTAGTTTGTTTATAATTATAATTTAGTTTGACTTAGTTTTTCATCTTCTTCAAGTTTTCCGTATCTTACTCAATTTCAATTTGTTCTGTGAAATATTACTGCCCTGTAATTATCTGTTTTTCTGTTCTTTCAGTCTGTTAGCTTATATTTAATATATTTTTTAAAATTCTAATATTAGGTTCATACATATATAGATCTACAACACATGTTTTTGTTGTTGATAGTATGATTTTATTATGATCATTCCTATGAAATACCTTTGGTCATGTCTGATAATACTGTGCACCTTGAAGTCTAGTTTGTGTGGTATAATGTCCAGATTTCTAATGATTAATGCTTTCAGGGTAATCTTTTTCAATATTTTTGCCTTTATCTTTACTCCATTTTCAATGCATATCTCCTCTTAATGACACATTATTTAATTTAACTTTTTAATTCACTTTTTTCTCATTTTAATTGCAGTATTTCTCTATCTGTGTTTAATATAATTTATGTGATTGAGATTAACTCTACTGTATTGCTATATGTTTTCTATTTGTTGCATCAGTTGCATTTTTCCTTTTCCACTTGATGGTTAATTTTAGGCACTCATTTCATTGGGAAATAAGGTTCCCAGCTATGTGGTCAAATAATATTGTTTGTTTGTTTCTGTGAGGATTTTTTCGTGAGATTAATAATTAAATCCGTAGAGTGAGTAAAGTAAGTTGCCCTTCCTAATGTGAGTGGGCCTCATTCAATCAGGTGAAAGTGTAAGGAGAACAAAAAAAGCTGATGCTGGCCCCAGTCAGAGAGCATTCCTTCTGTCTGACTACCTTCTAACTGGCATATCAGCTTTTTCCTGGCTTCAGACTGATACTAAAACATCAACTCTTCCTATCTCTCCAGCCTGCCAGCCTTCAGACAGGAACTACACCATTGGCTCTCCTGGGTCTCCAAGTTGCTGTCTCACCCTGCACGCCTCAAGATTTGTCACCTCCACAATCTTGTGAGCCAATTATTTATAATAAATCTCTCTCAGGTAAAGAAAAAGAAAGAAAAGAAAAAAGAAATTAAGAGAGAAATTCTATTGATTCTGTGTCTGGAGAATGCTAATACACCACCTATTCTATCTTCATTTGAATTATGTGAGAAATGCTTTAGCGTTCAAGTGTATTTCCTTTATAACAGTTTAGAACAACTCTATCTATCTATTTATATATTTATTACAGTGATTGCTAAAGGACTCACAATACACATCTGGTAGATACTATTTATGTTACTAATAGGTTTAGGTGTTTCCCAATTTCTTCCCCCTCTTTCTCCAGTTTTAACTAAACCTTCCTAATAATCACATTTCTTTCTCTTCCAATTTCTGGATCATCTGGAATATTAGTAAGTCTGAACTTTCCCGCTTTAAGGAGCTGAGCCTTTTTCATTCCGGATATCATCCACACATAATGTTATTAGGCCAGTTGAATAAATATTTCCTTCATCTATTAGAAATGTGTTCTCATATTAATTTACCAAATTTTAGTGAATCGTTTAAAATTTTATCTATTCTATCTTTCTTATGGTCTTCATATCCGCCCACACTTTTAAAATTTCATTATCATTACCTTAGTTTAAACTCTAATTTTGACTTAGACGTCTGTACCATTGTAACTTTCTAAATTTGTTTATCATCACATTAAAAGAGTTGTAATATCAATAAAACAAAATGAATTTCAATGAACTCTTTACAATATATATTTTTTAAATTATGTCAAATATGCCTCAGGCAAAGGCTCACCAGAAATTTATGACAGGGTAGTGTCATTTTAAATGACATTTCCAAAAAATTACATGGATTTTTTTTTAACAGTTCACAGTGATATTATCATATATAAAATTTAAGTTAAAACATACATACAACGATATATTTTTACTGTGGCCAAACTGATCATTACATTATTATCTCCAGTTAATGTGAGATATCTCTGATAGCTTTTGTTTATGTTTCTTAGTAATCGAGCACAGAAACTGTAACTCCCATTTTGTGCTGTTACATATCAGTTTCCACTGACATCCCCTATGGTTATCGTAATATGTTTTGCAGTCACATTAAATAACAGTGAATGGGATGATCATGTAATAGAGAAAGTCGTGAACTAAGCAGAAGACTTCTTCATCCACTTCTATTTTATCTCCTCTGGATACAGCTGCTTCACAAAAGTGGTTTATTCCTGTGTCAGCCACATGACCTTGAAACTCTTTCTCTAGAATGTTCTGTTATAAAACTATCCTGTAAAATGTTGTCAGCATAATCTTCCAGAGTTTCAGAACTGATCATGTCATTCTCCTACTCTATCTAAAATGGTCTCTGACACATTTTCGCTTGCAGAATAGAATTGTAACTTCTGGTTCTGACATTGAAGAATGTTCACAGTCTTTCCCCAAACCTTTGTGTAGTATATATTCCATTAAGACATCCCTGTTTCCCTGTGTTATACTCAAGGTAAACCACACCTTAAGTGTATTTCCCTGGATCATTTTCTTTGTTTACGTTTTCCCGCTGGCTAGAAGCATTCAAATTTCTCTGCATGTTGAAAGCTCAGCTAAACTCCTTTCTGACAAAGTATTAGCCCCACCTAGAATCTTGATTATGAAAAAAAAATTGGTTTTAGGAAAATTTTTTTTTAAATGGAGAGATCAAACACTGAAAAGGAACAATTTATTATTTCCTCCAACTGAAAAATAACAGCAAAGATTTCCTTTTTAGCAATATCTGTCTCCAGAAACTCAAAGCATATTTGCAAAGGTTTACCTCTCTTTGCCCCAATTTCTTTATATATATATAAAGAAATTATATACACATATACATAAATAAATTATATGTTCTTTATATATATAAATAAATTGTATATATGTATATAAATATAAATTGCTTTTACTCTCAGAAGAGCTCTGTCAATGTGATAGATCTTTGGAGTTGCAGGCTAACAGCCTCAGTAGTGACAGGTTGCTTAATTTTCCTGGAGTCAGAATTGGATCTCATTGTTAAGACTTGGGTCATGTGTTGATCTTAAAACAATGAACGTGCCAAAATTATATATACTATTGATTGATTTGATCTTGGTCATGGGTTAATTCCTAGAGCACAAAAATGGGATAGGGTTGAGGAGAATGACTCTCACTAAGATTGTACAGACTGAAAGTGGATTAAGTATGATTCTTCAGAAGATAATCAGAGTGCTATTAGTAGAAGGGAGAATAGACCAAGGCAGAGAGAGAGTTCATTACAGATGATTTTTTTATCACTCAGGAGAAAGAATTATTTCATATCCCCTTGGATTATCACCCAGGTAACATATCCTATCCTATTACTGTTATAATATGTAATAAATATTTACCTTTTCTCCTCGGATGAAAGTTCCTTTAGGACTTACGGCTTTTAAAAACTTATTCATAGCACTGAAACATTATATTCAGACACTCAGGACAGATTTAGTAATTGTATAACATTTTATTAATTTAATGCTTTTCTAATACTTTTATTCATCAAAAATAAAGAATCTTAATTGATAATTACTGCATGTACTAAATGTATTTACATTTCTACCATAATGATGGAGCACGACAGCATGTTGGCCTTCATATATTTTGTGCTAAGAAGCCTAAGGGATCATTGACTGACCTTTTTCTTTTCCAGCAAAAGGTAGTTACTCCCAATCTTTAAGGAAGACCAAGCAATAATTGTATGTAGAATGAATAAGATAAGAGTTATTAATCTCACTAAGAATGGTTATCATTTCACATTGTGAAATGATTGCCACCAACAAGCTAATTCACATATCCATCACAACACACAGTTACCCTTTTATTGGTGTGTGTGGTGAGAACACTTAAAATCTACTGTCTCGCCAAATTTCAAGTATGCATTATAGTATTATTATTAATGATAGTCATTATGTTGTAAATTAGATCTCCAGAACTTATTCATCTTATAACGGAAAGTTGTACCCTTTGACCAAAATCTCTCTATTTCTTCCATTCCCCAACTCTTGGCAACCACCATTCTACTCCCTGCTTCCATTAGTTTCACTTATTTTAAATTCACATAAGTTTGCAAGTTTTAAAGGAAATAGATTAAATATATTTATTTTTCTGTGTATTATGTGGATCTAACATTTTAATATGAAGAAGTTTGTAGATATTTAAAATGCATTTTAAATGATCACTTTATCTCGTTTTCAACAAGACTGAGAACAATGAGAATAACTCAGGTCATTGATACAGCATTCTACATGTTGTTCTTATCTATTTAGATGATCACCTGAACAGAAAGAATTCTCGTATTTTCAAAGTATTTAGAATAAAAGCAGAAGGTTTGTCATAATATTTATTTAAACATCTATCATAGGCCTGTACAATATGACATGTGAAATTTGCTTTACTAAAGGTAAATTTCTAAGTAAAAGTTGTTTTCAAAATCTTAGATACTTCTCAAAAGAAGACATTTATACGGCCAACAAACATATGAAAAAAAGCTCATCATCACTGGTCATTAGAGAAATGCAAATCAAAACCACAATGAGATACCA
>NW_012103188.1:490385-491801 GCF_000951045.1 Mandrillus leucophaeus | reverse complement strand
AAAAAAAAAAAAAAAAAAAAAAAAGACTGAATTCAATGCAACTGCAGCTCAACTGGGCTACTGCTGTCCTACAAAGAGTGTTATTTAAATCTGGATACTCAGATTTTGAGAAAAGAATTAATGTGGGACTCTATTCAGCTACAGTTGTAAGTCCAGATAATATTTGTAGGATGGAAGAGCAGATTTTCTGGAAGGGAAAAGGACTTTCTATCCTACTTATTCTGTCGAGCCACCAATAATGGGTAAAAAAACAAAGGCTTATGCTGAAGGTAAGAACAAATATTGTTCTTGGTTTTGAATTTGAAGACAATTTGGACTACACTGGGAAGTAGAGGGAGATTGAGTCATGTCCATGGTGTTGACTGAGGCATTCATGACCCTGGGATTGAGGGAAGTATCAAGCTTGAGAGATAATTCTCAGAAGGTTGGTGTCCATGAATTACAGTATTGGAAGTTATTTTCCAGAAAATAGTAGCCTTTCATTATTACCAAACATCCAGTAAAGTCTCATTATTACTTACTGTGGCTTCCTGCTGAACTGTGGTGGATTAAAGAGATAGGACTTTCTCACATAAGGTTCGAGGAGAAGATCCTTCTTCCTTCTCACCTACCACGGATGCTGCTGTGAACAATGTCCTTAGAAAAGCCTTTGAAGGATGTAGTAATCTCATAGGGCTCGAGATGGCCAGGTGGCAGGGAGGCTAAGCAAGAGCAGCAGAGGATCCCATTGGTGACTTTCTGTGCTAGGCACTATGCGAACATCCCCAAAATGACTGAGAAACTCTCTGAGGAGGGCTATTTCTGGGGGAAAAAAAAAAGAAAAGAAAAGAAAAAGGGAAGAAAACTTGTATTTGAAGTCAAAAAGTTTAAATCTTTTTTTATTATAAATAATAAAGTATAGAAGGTAAATGATTTAAGTTTTAACAGTGAGGTTAGTGTACAGTTTGATTTTAGAGCTTCAGTTTTATCCTGGTATGTCCGAAAATATGATCTCTAATGTGTTATCCAATAGCATTAAAAAAAAAAAAAAAACTAGCTAAAATGTGAATGCATAATAGAAATGAAACTCTTTCATCTCATTCAGAAGATCAGTGTAAAGTCGATGTATGGTGCTTTACCATTGGTAGGATAAAGGGTGAGCTCCTCCTGCCGAGCTTCAAGCCTCTTACTCTGAACAACGGAAAGAAACTCTCCATCACCACTGGGCTGTTAGAAGTAGCTCTCCATAGGAAGCTTTAGAAAGACACCATTCAGACCAGGCTGTGGGACACCTTTATGCCTTGTTAAAGAAACATAGGTATTAAAAGATTAAGGTAGCATTGAATAAAAGGAAGTTTAATATCTTCCTCGGAATTTTTTTAGATTACAGAGACTCTATTTCCTCTATGCATGGTATTTTCAGAGACTTTTTTTTTT
>NW_012103188.1:475149-490335 GCF_000951045.1 Mandrillus leucophaeus | reverse complement strand
CGATGTATGGTGCTTTACCATTGGTAGGATAAAGGGTGAGCTCCTCCTGCCGAGCTTCAAGCCTCTTACTCTGAACAACGGAAAGAAACTCTCCATCACCACTGGGCTGTTAGAAGTAGCTCTCCATAGGAAGCTTTAGAAAGACACCATTCAGACCAGGCTGTGGGACACCTTTATGCCTTGTTAAAGAAACATAGGTATTAAAAGATTAAGGTAGCATTGAATAAAAGGAAGTTTAATATCTTCCTCGGAATTTTTTTAGATTACAGAGACTCTATTTCCTCTATGCATGGTATTTTCAGAGACTTTTTTTTTTCTTTTTTTTTTTGCTTATTGCGTGTGACATTTTATATGTAGACCTTATATTGCTGTACTCTTGTACAAAGTGCTAAAACATTTTCCCTTATAATATTTGGAATGGAATGTTCTAGCATTTTATACCGTGAACACCTGCAGGAAACTATTCATTATGAAACAAGATAATAAGGTACCAAGACGCTATGAAAATGTAATCTGAAAGTTTAAACTTAAGATAGGTTAATTTTTACAATTGTTAGAGCTATTGTTATATTCTTAAAAAACTATTTTAAGCCGTTTGATGATATGAGTAAAATTAAGAATATGACATATAGTGATCATAGAATTATTTTATGAAGTGACAACCACACTATGGATAATTTTGTTATGATCTGACTCTGACTTACCTCTCCAGTCTTGACTTTTATTATTCCCTTTTCTGTTGTATATAACATGGCATCTGAATAAACATTTTCCCAAAGAAGATATATGAATGACCAATGGATATATGAAAAGGTGCTCAACATCCATAGTCATCAGGGCAATACAAATCAAAACCACGGTGAGATGTCATCTCACATCTGTTAGAATGGCTATTATCAAAAAGTCAAAAAAGAAAAAAAAAAAAAACTGTCGAAGAGGATGTAGAGAAAAGGGAACCCTTGTACATTGTTGGTGGGAATGTAAATTGGTATAGCCATAATGGAAAACAGTGTGGAGGTTGCTCAAAAATTAAAAGAATAACTACTACATGCTCTAGCAATTGCATTCTTAGTATATATTTAAAGAAAATGAAATGAGTATCATATTCATTGTAACATTGTTCACAATAGCCAAGATATAAAAACCCAACTGATTGTCACTGGACTGATGGATAAAGAAAACGTGATGCACATACAAATGCACACACATTCTAAAATATTATTCAGCCTTAAAAAAGAAACAAATCTTATAATTTGTAACAACATGGATAACATGAAGAACATTATGGTAAGGGAAATAAGCCTGATACAGTAAAACAAAATACTTCATTATTATCATATCACTTATTTTAAAATAAAAAATAAATTGAACTCATAAAATCAGAGTAGAATAGTGCTTACTAGGGGCTGGGGCCTGGGGGATTAGAGAAATGAGAAAATTTTGGTCAAAGGGCACACATTTTAGTTATAAGATAAATTCTAGAATTCAAATTGAAGCATAATGACTATGGTTAAAAATAATGTATTATATTTTAAAAATTTGCTAAGATTGCAGATCTTAAGGATTCTTATCGCAAAAATGTGGGTATAAATATGTGTGGTAATATGTATGATAATTAACTTGGTGGTAATAATTTCATAATGTATATGGATATACTAGGTATATATATTAAATACATTGAATATGTATAATTAATTGTATTTGCCAATGATAACTCTGTAAAGTTGACAAAAATAGTAATAACCCAGCCCTAGGACACTTCTTTAAGAAGATTCTTGAACAAATTATATTTCCTTTTTCTTTAACCTTTAAGCCTTTTGAATTGTCTCTTTTACCTTTGCTCCAGTTGGCTCCATTTAAAATCATAATTTAGGATGATTTTCCAGGAAACTTGCCCTCCCCCTCCCAACCCTAGATAAAATATTCCTTTTCTATGTATCTTTGGTTTCATGTACTACCTCTGTCATCACATTCATTGCTAGTTTTATCACACATTCTACACTTAATTACGTATTGCTTGTTTGACATCAAGATGATTGAAAAATACAAAGATTATTCTCACTGGGTTTTTTTTTTTGTGGGCAAAAATAGATATTAAGTAAACAAACAAATGAGAGCATATTGAAGGCAATAATTATGATTATTACATCAGGGAATTACTGTAATTCTTCTGAAAGCACTAATTACAGTTACTGGCTGTTACTTTTGTGTGGATGGAGGATAGAACATGAGAACGATAGCACTTAGTATAAGTGGTCAAGGGAAAACATCCCTGAAGAACTCAAAATTGAATAAGGAGAAAGACCTAACCATGAGAGAATGTGAAAGAATAGTAAGTGGCAACATATAAATATTCCTAAGTTTAGACAAGCTTGGTATAGAAATAGAAAGGAATAGAAGGAAAGTTTGCTTGGTTTAATTAGCAAAGAGGACAATGGAAGCAGATGAGGGGTCAGAAAATATAATGCTTTCTAGGCTATGGTCGAAGCTTTACTTTTATCACAATTATAATGAAAGATCATGTGAAAATTTTTAATAGAGAAGTAGTGAGAGAGACAAACCATTGTTTTTTAGTATTCTCACTCTCTCTCTCTCACAACACACAGACACACATGCAAGCACACAGACACCTTCTTCCACTTGGTAGCAGAACCTTTGCGTATTACTTGTGTGTTTGGTTATTGGGATTTCCCAATCTGCCTTATAGGTAGCTTTGGACATAGAAGTTTGTCCCAGTGGCTTATGAGTAAAAGTGACTTGTGCAACTTCCAGATCATCTTAAAATTCAATAGTAATTATAATTCAGTTTATAATATAATATTATTAGATAATTATTGAATGTAATTATTAGATTAATAATTAGATATTATTACTGAATAATAATAGCTATAATTCAGAATTAAAATTCTGAATATTTTTCTCCATTGGCAAGTGTTGACATCTTTGTTCAAAATCAGTTAATGATAGATATGTGGGTTTATTCTGGACTCTCATTTCTATCCTATTGATTTACGTGTCTGTCCATGTGCTGGTACTACAGTATCTAGATTACCATTGTTTCATAGTAAGTTTTGGAATTAGGAAGATGAATCCTTCTGGTGTGTTTTTGTTTTACCTTCCAAGATTGTTTTGTCTATTCTGGGTCACTAGCAATCCCAAACAATTTCAGAATCAACTTGTCAATTTCTACAAGTAAGTAGTGATTTTGATAAAGGTTTCATTGAACCTATATATCAATTAAGAGTATTGCCATCTTAATAATGCTAAATTTTCCAACATATGAAATTTTTTTTAATAATTTAGATTTTTAATTTATTTTGGCAATGTTTTATACTTTGTTCAGAGTATGGGTTTTGCATGTCTTTTGTTAAATATTTTTCTGTACATTTTATTCTTTTTGATACTATTGCAAATGAAATTGCTTTCTTCATTTTGTTTGTGGAGTTTTCATTACAAGTATTTAGAAATACAGTTCATTTTTATATATTCATCTTGTATACTGAAACCTTGCTGAACTCACTTATTAGTTCTAGTATTTTTTTATTGGTTGCTTAATATTTTCTTGTATATATCATTATGATATCTACAAATAAGTATAGTTTAATTTCTTTCTTTCCAATCTGCATACATTTTATTTATTTTTCTTGTGTAATTTCCCAAGCTAGACTCTTCAGGAAAATGTTGATTGAAGTGGTAAGAGAAAACGTCTTTGTCTGATTCCTGATTTTCATGGGAAAGCGTCACCATTAAATTCAGTGTTAGTGTAGGTTTTTGTAGATGCCCTTCACCTGGTTGAAGATGTTCCCTTTTATTCTTAGTTTGTTGAGGGTTTTTATTATCAAAAAATATGGAATGTTTCACAAATTTACATGTAATCTTTGTCCATGGTCCATACGAATCTCCTTTGTATTTTTCCAATTTTAGTATATGCTGCCAAAATGAGTACAATGTAACATGGTTTTAATTTCTTTATATTTTAAAGCTTATTTTATTGTATTAATGATTTCCTTTTTACTCTTTCATGTCTTCCTTCAGTTAGTATAAACTCATTTACAGCAGAACTCAAATCACTGCAGTCATTATTAAATCTCTAGTTGCTAGCTCTGTGACTTCACATTTTATGTGTTCAATCAATAGTTACTGATATCAGTGATGCGATATTCAGAAGGCAAGTAGAATAAGCTTTAACTGATGGAATCATTGGAAGACCATGATGTAATTCAATTTCTGCCATTATTATATAACATGACCCTAATAAAATGATTCCTTCTTCTAGGCCCAGTTATCACATCTATAACTTGTGTTTAGAGCTAAATAATCTCTAATTTACTTTAGATCTCTCATATGGATTCTTAATTCAGTTTTTATAATTTGTTCTTCATTTTAATATACATTTTATGACTTGTATGAATATTATTGCTTTTACTTTATTAGGGGTTACAAAAAAGAATCAGAAAAATATTTTTTGATAACTGACTTTTGACTTCCATCATACCATATCCTTACAAAAATTTAATATCACCTAAGTGCAGGATTAGTTTATTCTGTTTGTACTGATGAAGTAATGGAGCATCAACTATAACTTTTTTGCATAATACCAAATCTGGAATATAAGCCCAAATTAATGTTTTTATTTCTTTTTCTACATTACAGTGCCTCTCACTGATAGCAAGGGGAAAATTTCCTATTAGATGTACATTTGGCGAGAATAAAAAATTTAATTGCCAATTTAGGTTTTTTTTAAGACTAATCAAATGAAGTAGTGAGAGTGAAGAAGGAACAAAGATATCTGTAACTGGTTGTGATCAACCAAATACAATCACTAGTGCACTCAGACTAGTCGAAGGGCATGAGAAAGATGACTTTCATCATATAGGTCCTTGACTTTTCAGAATATCTAGGTTAAGAATATTTGGTTTGCCTAACTGTAGGTTAAAGAAAAAAAAAATCAAAGATTTTCCTAGCTGCAAGGTTTCTCTGTGTGTATGTGTGTGTGTGTGTGTGTGTATATATATAAAATATATGTAGTATTTTTAATTATTCTGTTTTTCACATAATTAAAACAGATATTAAAAATGCATATGTAGTATTTTTAATATCTGTTTTAATTCACATAATTATAATTTAATTCACATAATTAAAACAGATATTAAAACATATATAATATATGTAGTATTTTTAATTATTCTGTTTTTCACTTTTTTCTAGAACTACTTATTTTAAGGGTCAGCTTCTTCAATCACAATTTTTAAACAGATTTATTAATAAATAAACATTGTAGGAATTCCCTGTGTGAGCTATTTATAATACTTAATTTTTAGAAAAGGATAAACTCTTCCTTTTCTTATATTTATTTTCTAATCTTTAAAAAATATACAAAAAGGACACCATGATCTAAAAGGAGGCATTGACCGAACTGCTACAGGAAAGCAGATTTTTAGGTTTTAAAGGAACAAGCTCAACTTAGAGATTTCTGTCTGAGTGACCTAGAGCTACCTTATTCTTTTTTATTAGGATCACTGGAGACTTCGTTTAACAAATTAAAAAAAGAATCAAAATGAGTTAGTTACATTATTTTCACAATTCAAAATGAATTGTGTTATGCAGGCATTTCATACTCTTACTAGTATACTCTGTATTATAAGAGTCAAGAAAACCCATTGCTAGGAAAACACAAAAATTATATTATCCACAGTTCTTAGCTTGAAATATAAGACAAAAACTTTTCAATTTCCTGATAGCATGCTTATTACCTGATAAGATAAACTCTGGTATTTTCCCATTTTTTTTTAAAAAAGTTTTCCAAAGCTTACTGCTGTTGCTCAGAAAGCTTAATTGTTATTGAAAATTGATAGAAAAAATAAAAACCTTCTGTCTTAAAATGATTGTAGCCCTAGCTGACTTTTCTTTATTATTGCATCTAGAGAACAATTCCTTGCTGATATTCTTGGTAGTTACTGTTAATCACATTTTGGATGTTGGCAGAATAAAAGCCTTCCTTTCACACATCTTAGATGTCACTTATGCTTCATTTCGCTCACTCTTGGTTTCAAGTCTTTCACACCAAAACAAATGGCTTATCTTTCTCTGTTTCTTCCTGCACAATCTTGTAAGATTTTCTCTCTTCTTGGCTGGCTATAATATCCTCTGTTTTTGCGAGATAGGCTTCCCAGTTTCCCTGGGTGAGTAGAAACCGCTAAGGACCTAATTGACTTTTTTCTGTTGTTGCCAGAGAAGCCGCTACTGTTGCTGAAAACATGTACCTTTTGTCACTGACTCTACCATTGCCAAAATGTTAGTATAGGGACCATCTACATTTGTTCACTACTGGACATTTGTATGTATGTAGCAGCCATTTTTGGAGGAACACCAGACTTCTCCATGATAAGGAGAAGAAAAGAGGAGATTTGAAGCCACCAGTACTGTTCCTGTTAATACAGAGTAATATTTCATCCTAATTATGAAGAACATTAGTATATAGTATTCATTTTTAATACATAAAGTTATAGAGAGTTAGAATTGTAATTGACTGGAGAGACAGAGGCCGATACTTCATCTTTATAGATATGAAAACTAAGGCAATTATTCTCTTGTTCATCTTGGAAATAAGTTCTTTTCACTACAGTATATTGCCTTTTCGTTGTCAAGTGGGCCTTTAAGAATTTTAGCACAAATCTTTAGGAAGAAGTGGAATATTTGAATATTTTAATGGTGAGAATTAAAATGAGTCTAGTTATGATCCCTAAAGATTATGGAAAAATCAATATATGATTATTTTATGATAGAACAAAAATGGGTGAGTATAAAGGGGTGAAATATAATTACACAGGGTTTTTGTTTTTTTGCAATTTGTGAACTTATAGTGTGGAAACAAGCATGTTAAATAATTAGTTTATTCGTTTAGATTTGAACTCACTTAAATTTAAATTTCAATTGACATAAATCCAAAGAATGTTTTTTGTGCAACTGCTAAAAAAAATTTAAAAAAAAAAAGAATAAAAAAAAAAAGTTTTTCCGAAGGAGCCTAGAATGTGAAAGGAATAAAACACCCTCCCACACACATGCACACATACATTCATGCTTTAAAAAGTAAACAAACAACAATCCTTAGCTATTATATGATTTATTGTCATTTTATAAGTATTAAACATTCTGGATTGATACTTGTCTTAATTCTTTTAAACAGTGTCAAGTTGTGTAGTAGGAAGACTCCAAGAGCTTTCTGCATAGTCAGTCTAAGCCTAAAATTATAAGAAACCCTCTATGTTTGATTTATTTTTCATCTCTCAGTGTATTTTAGAATGAAATAAACTACCTTTTTATTAAAATAGTTCAATCCTGTATCACTCAATGTGTTACAGTCTGCATTATATTTTTAGAGCTTGATGAAAGATATAAATTGTCAATAAATATGATGTGACCAATATTAATATACTTAAATAAAATTAATTTATATAAAAAGTTTAAACAAATGCATGTTAGTAGAAAACAAATAGACATTAATAAACAAATATATAATTGATTGTAAAGCAAATACATAAATGAGACCTTTTCAGAGATTGGCAAATGCTTTAATAAAATAAAATGGGAGAATATAATAGAAATTGGTTGGGATGGATCAAGTGAGGTGGGGCATTTTAAATTCGGTGATTCATGTTATATCTGAGTTGGAAATGTAATATGACACCAGAATGTTAGAAAAGACTTAGCAAGCAAAAATCTGGGAATTAGTATCCCAAATGCAATAGGAATTTCAAAGGCTAAGAATAGAACAACACTAGCTTGTTTGAAAAATCTAGTGTGGTTTAGTATTGAGAGCTGCTATGGTTTCTATGTTTGTTCCCTCTCAAACTCATGTTGAAATTTATTTGTCATTATGAGAGTAGTAGGACATAAGACCTTTAAGAGGAGTTTTGGCTATGAGGGCTCTATTTTCATGAATGAATTAATGCCATTATTTTATTATTAGGTTCATTATTCAAGATAGCAGATTTTTATTGAAGGACAAGTTTGGTCTCCTTTATGTCTGTCTTGCCCTTTCTCTGCCCTTCTGCCTTCTACCATCGGACATGGAACAATACAGCAAGAAGGTCCTCACAAGATTCTTGCCCCTTAATCTTGAACTTCTCTGCCTCTTGAACTGTGAGAGATACATTTCTATTTCTTATAAATTACCCAGTCTCAGGTATTCTATTACAGCAGGGCAAAACAGTTTAAAACAAGAGCCCTAGGAAGGTGGCTTGAGACAAGGTTGAAGATTTTATCATAACCCACAATATGTAGGAGCTAAAAGGTCATGGTAAACTGTTGGGCAACTAAATGCAATGAAAAACTGCAGTAGTGGTCAACTAAAAGATTATCATTATCTGACACATGCTTTAAAATTTTTCTGTGGCTGAATTATGGAAAACAAATCTTTACTATTTTTCTTCATATGGTTGATATAAACTGACAAGTATTTTTTCTATGACTGCTTTAAGTTTTTCTTTCCTCTAAATCTCTCTCTTTAGTGTGCGTGTGCGTGTGTGTGTGTGTGTGTGTGTGTTGTTATTTTTGAGTAATCTTTGAGGATGCCACTATAGTAGTTAGAAAGTTCTTATGCACCCTCAGGAGGTTCTAAGCTATGACCTTAAATTTCTTCCTATGGCACAGGGTAAGCAACAGAATAATAGAACATTACAGAAAATCCAGTTCAGTTTGACTGACTGCAAAGTTGCCAATGAAATTCAGTGAGGAAATTGGTATTTCAAATAAATATCGCAGAAAAATATTGACTGCTATTTGAAAAAAATGTAAACATTAGCCCTTTACTCAAAAATATTTAAAGAAGAATCATAGTCCTAAATGTGAATTGTAAAACAATAAAACTGTTGGATTAAATTATAGGCAAATATTTATATGATCTTAATGCAAGCAAAGACTTTTTAAACAAGATTCCAAAAGCACAAGTGTAAAAACCTTAACTGAACTTCAATAAAATTTATGACATCTATACACAATTGAATATATTGATACATAGATGATAAATTCAACAAGTTTCCCAATCTAGAATAAGTAAAGTTTTTCTAGGTATCAGAGAAAGATAAAACTCTTGTTTTTTTTAATAAGCAATAACTCAATATATATTTTTACAAACAGTCAAAATCAAATAGTGAATAAACATAATAAAATGTATTAACATAATTACTCCTCAATAAAATGTAAATTAATTCCACAATGAGAACTGCTACTCACTTAATGGCTAAAAATGAGAAGACTGATTATACCAAGTGTTGATGAACATGTGAAATAACTGAACTCAAATATATATTGCTATTTGAGTGTTAATGATATTAAGATGTTGGAATACAGTTTAGTATTATTTACTTAATTTAATTAAATGGTTACCCTATGACTAACAATTTTATTCTTAAGTTTATAATCAAGTAAATATGGTGCATATGTTTATTAAAAGACATGAATACAAAATATTTATTGCTCATATTACACTTGAGACAAAAACTGGAAACAGCTCAAATTTCCATCAATAGGACAGTAGATAAATTATTATATTTTTACAAAATGAATTCTACTTATAAATAAAATAAGATTGACCTATTAATAGATACTATAGCATTGATGAATCCCACAGACATTATTTGGAGCAAACGGAGTCAGACAATAGTCAATATGATTATATGTACTTGAAATCAAAAAACAGGATACTAATTTAGGATTTTAGAATTCAGAATAGTCATTACCTTTGAGAATATACTGATTGGCAGAGGGTAAAGAGACTTCTTGATACCATATGCTTTATGATTACTTAGCTGGAGATTACATGTTAGTTCATGTATGTGTAAAACGTCATTACATTTAAGCAATTATTATTAGTACACTTTTCTTTATGTGTCTGATACATTAATAAAAAGTAAAAAATTTATAATTTTTTACATTCTCAAATGATAAATTAACAGATTTCTTGATTAACGCATGCAATCAAATAGAATGAGATGAGTTAATGCTGAAAAACAAAACACAGCAATATCATTTCTGTTTGAAAAATAGTAATTTCAATTTAGCTTCATGTAAACAAAACGACGACAGCAACACAACAATCATGACAGAGAGAGAGAGAGAAAGAAAGAAACACTGCAAATTTTCTGAGAAAGGACCAGGGTGATAACACTACTAATTAACCTATTTTTGGCTTGACAAGTGAAAACGAATTTCAATATCCATGGATGTCAGCCACTGGCTTATTAAGTGGTATGTAGTTGGAAAACAGCCAAGATTAGGAAGAGAGATGAGAGAAAAGCCTTATTAAATAAGACATCCAGGAAAGATAAAGTGAGAAGAATACAGTACAGAAATGTACAAGATTACTCAACATCACATGTACAAGTAGAAAGCATTGATTTTTTTAATTTGATTCTCTTCTAGATATTTTCCCTTTATATACTACATACCAAATTAGAAATCTTCCAATCTTTAAAAGCAGATGCTACAATTAAGGCTATATTTCATGCTTTTTTCCCCCTTGTATCTATGGAAGTTCACACTATTTCCTTCAGAAATCTTGGATGTATACCATATGGTCCTGGTGATTTATTGGACTTGAATTACTCTACTTGCTCTATAACTTTCTCATTTAAGACGTCAATCTTTGTCAAGGGCACCATCTGATGCTCTGTGAAAACTGCCTTAGGAATAGAAATTTTCCAAAGTTCTCTCAAGTATTCTAATACAAAAATCTCTTTTTTTTTTCTCCTTTCTATTAACAACTTATAAAATTCTCTAGAAGGACTTAGAAGCCTCATTATAGTTCCTTTTTTGTTCCTTAATGTACATATGTCACACATTTTTTGAACTTCTGTGGTTTTCTTAATTGAAAAATGTCGGAGTTGGTGAACCTTGTGTTCAACTTTTACTACTGTCTGATTTAAATAATATCTATATAATGCTGCATATAGTCCTCAGGGAATTTTAAATCAAATAATAAATGAATTAAGTAACAATAATTTTAATAACAAGTAACATCCTCTAATTTGAATAGTTTTTATCTTAAAATGTTTTATAGGGTTCTAAATGTTTTTAAGTTGTATCTTGAAAGCTAGGACAAATCACTGGTTACAATACATAAACCAACTGAATAAAAATAGAACTCATTTTATCTTAGTGAGATTATCCTCATACTTTATTTTAGTAACTATTTTTTTGTATATAATATGTCCTGAATTTGCACACAAACATTTTTAAAGAGGTTTTTTTTTTATATAGAAGAAAAATATCTTCTATGCATTCATCCATCATGTACACATTTATATTCTTATTTATAGTTATTGAGCATTGGCAAAGATTAGATGTATTGCCTTCTTTCACATAACTTATCTATATCCCTATACTTTCTGAAGTTAAAATATTATACACATATTTATTTTGTGTTTTGTCTTCTATGTAAGTGTGTGAATGTTTATGACGAAGGGTAGGCATTGTGAATTTTAGTTCTGATTCGATTCCCATTCCACCCTAATGGCTTACCAAATTACTCCTTGTCAGCTTTTTTCTCTTTCTGAATACTTAAAACAATTATGGCTACAAACAAATTTAGTTGAGGCTTGCCTATACCACTTAGAATGAACTTTTGTTGGAAATGATACTGTGTTAGATAAACATTTTTAGAAACATATGGATGAAATTCAAGTGTGGCTTTTACTTTCCTTGAAGCCAAAGAAAACAGAGCATAAAGTTTTACTAAACTCCAAAATTATTCAGCGTCCCCCTATCCTTTCTATTAATTGCCAGCTTTAAAAAGGAGTATTACTAGCTTTTTGCTAGAGATTGTTCTATATTGCTACGAATGCTTCTAAATTTTAAGGGGAAACACCTTTGGCACGTGCAGGGTTCCAGAAGACCCACATGAAGAGGAGGGGCATATACCTTTTCCTGAGAAGTGTAGTGCCTTAATCTCTGCAGAAGTGAGCTTAGTTAAGAGATTTGCTTTCTGATGTCCACTATTAGCCAGTCCCAGAAAGACAAAAACTACATGATTCCACTTGCACAAGATATCTAATACAGTCAAAGTCCTGGAAACAGAGCCGAGAGAGCAAAGAATGGAGGTTGTGAAGGGCTATGGGGAAGGGAAAATGAGATTTGTTATTCAGTGAGTATAAAGTTTCTGTTATAAAAGATAAATAAGTTCTAGGGATCTGTTGTACAACGTTGTGCCTATAGTTAACAATATTGCATCATACACTTAAACATTTTTAAGAGGGTATACGTCATATTGTTTTTGTCACAATAAAACAAAAGTTTAAATTTTAAGAAAAAGAAGAATGGGTTTGATTGACAAAACACTGACATATTTGTGAAAGGGAGCACAATGATACTGAGTGAGATACATGTATTTATTTTAAAACTTAAAAAAAATTGGGTGAAGGAAATGATCTATTGTTCTTCTATTATAGTTCCACTCTATAATAATATGGTGACATCCAAATTCTTTGGTGTAGCATTCAAGTACCCAGACCTTGTAGTGAGGCTAACTTGCTTTAAATTCTAGTTAATTTTAGTACTAATTGTAGCATCTTAGTTAAGCTATTAAATAACTATGTCCTCTGTGCCTCAGTTTTCTCATCAGCATATGGGGATAATAATAAAATATAATAGATAGGATTGTGATGATGATTAAATAGATTATTATATGTGAAGACTTTGGAATATTTCAGCATGATGTAATAGCCAATCACTGTTAGATACCTTTATTATCAGTGATTATCAAGCCCTGCGTGACTTCATCTTTGAGTGTCATGCTAAGTGTAGCCTGCATGCTGCCCCTTCTTTCCTGTTCTCTGATTTTTCATTCCTGAAAATATACCGAGTTCTTGCACATGTAAGTATATTAAGGTCCCTCAGGGACTGAATGCCATACAACCCTACCCCACCCTTGCCAGCCCACCTTTCATGTTCTTAGCTGTGTCCCTTTCTTTCATTCTCCCTTCCTCTTTCTCTTCTTTTACAATTGACATAATTTGATAACTTACTATGTTCCAGGAAGTCTATACAGAATAAAAGATAAAATCATGACCAAAATGATACAGAGACTGTGCTCTCCTATTGCATTTGAATAAGCATGATGAACAATGGTCAATCAATTATACAAATAAATGTGAAGCTGTAACTATGGTGAGTTCTTTAAAGGATAGATAACTAAAATTAACTTGGTAAGAATTAATATTAAATGTTTTCATGAGAATATGATAGAATGGAGAACTATCAGTTTGATATGCTGTAACTATAGCAAAAAGGGAGGGACAGGGAAAGAAAAAAGAAATTTACAGTCAGGCAGAAAAAATACTGTTCTGTTGTAGAAGAAGTTGTGCTGAACAGACGAGAAATAAAATAAAGCAGGTGACACTGGAGAAAAGAAAGGAGGGTGGGAGGCCAGGCATGTTGGCTCCTGTCTGTAATCCCAGCCCTTTGGGAGGCCGAGGAGGGCAATCACCTGAGGTCAGGAATTCGAGACCAGCCTGGCCAATACAGTGAAACCCCATCTCTACTAAAAATAGAAAAATTAACTGGGCATGGTGGTGAGCGCCTGTAACCTCAGCTACCTGAGAGGGTGAGGCACAAGAATCCCTTGATCCTGGGAGGTGAAGATTGCAGTGAGCTGAGATAGTGCCACTGCATTCTGGCCTGGGCAATAGAGAGAAACTCAGTCTCAAATAATAATAATAATAAGAGTAATAATAAGAAGAAGAATAAAGGAAAGAAAGAAAGGGAGTGGGGATGTGTTAGACGTGAAGCTAAAAGAAAACCATGTAAGGCTTTGTAGAGTACCATAAAGAGATTCCTTTTTCATTATATGAACTAAAATGAGAAGCCACTGAGAATGTTAATGTGGGAAGCTGACACAATTAGATTTACCTATGAAAATACTGTTTTATCTACTGTGAGAGTGTAGTATTAATTAGAGTAAGACCAAAGTGGAGACACATAAAACTTTTATTTTAAGTGGAGATAAATTTCTAAATTGGTGGCATAGGTAGTAGTATGGATGAAAATTCAGGAAAATGAATATTGGAAGATAATAGAAAGTCAAATCATTAGGATTTATTGGCAGACTGGGCATGTTAATTGAAAGAGGATAATGTGAAAGTGATTGTTCCAGAGTTTCTAGCTACCATAACCATGTCAATGATAGAACCATTTCCTGGGATAGGTAAAATAGAAGGAGGGACACATTTGGGTGTGTGGTAGAGATATATATGAGTTCAATCTCAGATGATTCGTCTTTTTGACATTTACAGAGCTATAATAGGCCAGGGGAGATGTGACTTATATGTCTTCAATGAATGGAAGCCTACCTTGCTTCCCTGCTAAATTATATCCTGTCCTATTAATTTTATGTTAATTCTTCTTTTCTTTATTTGTTTTCTTATCACAGATTAGTTACAGTGACTTAAACTGTCTATAGAAAGATTTTTCTATCATTCTCTTTCTTCTCAACTAAAATGGATTTATCAAAAGCATTAAATTACTTCCAACTCTTTTCTTCCCTTTCTCATGCCTTTAGATTAATATTCATTGAGTAGCTAATATGTTTCAAGAATGTTGCCAAGTGTTTGAAATATAGCAAGTGTACTAGATGAATTCTGGCATCAGTTGAGTTTCTGGGAGCCAGTGCCATGACTAGAAACCAGGTATTTTTACATTTGTTGGTACTTTTCCAAACACCATACCAGCTCCTCACATTGACACAGATTTGCCTTCTAATCAAACAAGAAAACTAGGAAAATAAATAATCTTGGCAGAAGTAATGGCAGAAATAATAAAAGTAACCAGTGTAGGCAGTGAGATTTGAGTCTACTTTCAAAATTTACACAATGGATAAAGGGAAAATAGAACATTTATTTTTCACCCTTTCAGAGAAAGACTGTATGTACATCTTTGGAATTGTGCATTCTCGGATGTAGAAGAAACTAAGTAAATTATTTTCAGGGTCCAGTGTTGTAATTAAATTTGAAAGAGTTTTAATCTATATCAAATTTTAATAAAAATTCAATTGCTTTTTTTTTTTATTTTGTGAACTCCAGGAATAGGTATTTATTGTTTTTTAGATGCTAATGACCCAAGAAGAAGTGATGATAAATGGACTATTTTCTCATTGTATTGAAATAAAGTGAATCAAGAATGACACACAATCTT
>NW_012103188.1:471283-475099 GCF_000951045.1 Mandrillus leucophaeus | reverse complement strand
CTCCCCTCCCCTCCCCTTCCCTTCCCTTCCCTTCCCTTCCCTTCCCTTCCCTTCCCTTCCTTTTTCCTTTGTCTTCTTTTTTTGTTTGTTTTATACAGAGTCTCTTGCTCGGTCACCTAGGCTGGAGTGCAAGGACACGATCTTGGCTCACTACAACCACTGCCTCCCAGGTTCAAGTAATTCTCCTGCCTCAGCCTCCCAAATGTCTGGGACTACAGGCACGTGCCTCCACGCCTGGCTACTTTTTGTATTTTTAGTAGGACAGGGTTTTGCCATGTTGGCCAGGCTAGTCTCGAACTGCTGATCTCAGGTGATCCACCCACTTAGTGGATGGGATTATAGGTGCTGGGATTATAGGCGTGAGCCACCGCATCTGGCCACACATAATGTATCATTATACGTGCATGTTAATTCCGTTCTTTTATTTCTTTTACTTGAAATTGAATCATAAGCTGAGTCTGGTTTAGTATATGTTTGTCAATATATGTAACTTATTTTGTTGATTTTGTTTGTTTTGCATTGGTTTTATCTCATGTGCCAACACACTCTCTGAAATAGAGAAGTTTCTATAAGATGCATCTTTTTTTTTTTCTCTTTTTTGAAATTTATAAGGTGACTTAGAATCACAAGGAGAACACCTAGAGTATTCAAATTGTTTTGTTTACTCACTGGAAAGGAACAGAAATCAAAATACAGTATATCTGCCCTCCCTACCTTTCTCTCCACCCGCTGCCAGCTCCATAGCTCCAGCTAATCAACATCAGATTGTGACCTTGAAAACTCCACCTGTCAGTTTGTCCTATTCATATTAACTTCATCATTACTGTTGAACCCTTAATTTTTATTTTGCTGTATTCACAAACTAGAATATATAGACTATTTTTTTAAATTTGTTGTAGCTGTGTCAATAGTAATGAGTATGCATGATGCATTGCACTATGAAAGGGCTTAGTGTTCAGCTGAAGGGAGGGCGAGAGATAATTCTTTCCTATTTTTAGTCAATGGAGTAGGCAGAGGCTGATCTAATGTAGAAGAGAGCTTCACATGGAGGAAAACTGGTTTATTCATCAAACTCAAGTTTTTGATGAGAGCAATAAATAAATCTATTCACCCCTCATCTTTAGAGGATACGTGTGGTGCTCTGGGAAATGACTTTAATAATTGTATCCAGACTTTCTTGCTTCAACTAGCACATTGAATATTAGTCCCTGTGGAACTTCTGCAATTACTAACTGTCATGTGAAAATTTCTACCATTTTTCATAGAAAGAAAAGAAATATATATATATATAGCAGACTTACTGAAACTGACAATTGGCAGGCAGGTGAAAATGAAAAGAGCAGGATTTGGACTTAGATTATGGAATCATTTCGGGTTGGGGATTAGGATCAGGGAGATGCATATACTTTATAAATATTGACCTATTTTCTCTTTTTTAAAACCATATTTACCATTTAGGAATAGGAACAGTTATCCAGTACTATTTATTTGTCAGTGAGTGTTTACCATGCAACTGAGGATAAAAGAGACAATTACAAAAATAAAACCTTTAAACTGGTATCATTCTTTTTTCCAGAGGGGTTACCCTCTGTAAAGACTTTTTTATTTTTATTTTTTTATTTTTTTTGAGAGGAAGAAAGATTTTCCTTTCAGGGACTGAGTGAGATACAGTGTAATTACATTGGGAAACCAAAATTACATTGTTTAACTTGGCAATTTAGAACTTTGATAGAGTAAACTAAATCTGGTCTCTTGTCAAATACGTGAAAGAAATATCATTTTCTGGTGACAGCTCCAGTTTTAATTGACAGATAAGTACAATTTGAACCTAAGATTTTTGGGGCACCTTGTCAGGTATTCCCAGAAAGATGCTCTGTTCTCATAGTTGCTAAATGCATGGAATCATTTTGATGTCTATTTTTTCTGTCAACTTCTCCATCCTTCATTTCTTAAAAAATGTGCTAAAGAAACTTGGATTATGTGTTAAAATATTTCTTAATTACTATGAAAACTCTTATGAAAAAGAAATGTTGATTAACAGATACCATCTATATAGTGTTATGTGTAATACTAAATCCATACTGACTGACCATGTTTAGATTTAAATTTACACGTAACAGAGGATCCAAATTACTTGTTGCACCAAATAAGTCACTTTCTTACTCTATGGAATTTGATGAGTCACTTGATCTCTCTAATTCATTTTTTTTTAATTTGCAAAATATAAGACAGCATAGTATACAGTAGCCAAGGGCATAGAGCTTAGAACTAGGTTGTTTTAACGCAAATTGACCCCACTCTTCACTCGTTGTTTAGCCATAGAAAAATTACTTAATATTTCCTCACTTTGCACTCCATATCTGTAAAATGAGAATGTAATTACAATTCTATGAAGACAATGAACTTTGTCTCTTTTGGAGTCAGAAATATCAAAGAATTACTAGGTTTGATATATCCTGATCTGTCTGTTCTTTTTCAAAGTTACAAAATCAAAACTACTTTGATGCCTCCTTTTAAAAGAATTACACTTTTTAAAGGAGGCAATGATCCTTCCTTTAATATTTTTTGGAAGCTCCACATACAAATATGAGTTTATCAGTTGGGTGCGGTGGCTCACTCCTGTAATCCCAGCACTTTGGGAGGCCAAAGCGGGTGGATCATGAACTCAGGAGATCGAGACCATCCTGGCTAACATGGAGAAATCCCATCTCTACTAAAAATACAGAAAATTAGCTGGGCATGGTGGCGGGAGCCTGTAATACCAGTTACTCAGGAGGCTGAGGCTGGAGAATTGCTTGAACCTGGGAGATGGAGGTTGCAGTGAGCCGAGATCACGCCACTGCACTCCAACCTAGGCGACAGAGCAAGACTCCGTCTCAAATAAATAAATAAATGAAAATAAAAGTAAAAATCAGTTAAATAAATTTTTGGAGGTTACAGCAAAATAAATGGCGACATATGATTTCCAGCAATACATTTGTTCAGGTTTATTTATTTATTTTTTTCCATTTGATTGGAAACAACAATACAAAGGGAAAGAAATGTAACAAATTATTTCTTATAGCAGTGCCACCAAGTGACCATAATTGGAAGAATTCACCTCACAAGAAAAAGCCCATTACCCATCTCTGTTGCTGAAATTTCCTTAATATTGCCTTCTGAGAGGCAGGCGAACTTACTGAAAAACACATAATATATTTTGGCCATCCAATACAAAATGTCACCAGATTGAATTATAAGAAGTAAATCATACTTTAAATATCAGGGACCACATTATGACTTCTTATTCTCATCTTGTATTTAATTGGCTGAAAACGGCATGAAAGTGAATTGCCCTTCATCACTGTGCCGTCTGCTGGCATCTGGGCTGCTACTAATTGTAGACAATAAAAGTGACACCAAAAGGCAAATTCTGTCTCCACAGTCATTTGGTCTCTGCTATAACTTTTAATTTTGAATGGTAATTTTAGTAAAAAATTGTCTTAAACTTTAAATGCTGGATAGGCTACTGCTTGAAAAACTTTACTTTGTATAAATTTTAAAGTGTTAAGTTTGCAGAAATTTTGAAGTGTTACAATAATACATGCACTATCCTATTATTATTTTAATCGTTTAAAACACCGATTTTAGTTTAAAGACATGTTTTTAAGTCAATTAAAGCAATAATAGTTTGAACCATTTTGTAGCAAGCAATGCTGAAAAAAAAAAAAGTTACTTTTTAAATTCAACAGACTATCCCCTAGGATCACATGAAGCATAAGAGACTTTATAGGCTTGCCAGGCAATTTTCAAGTTAATATGATATTAATATTCCTC
>NW_012103188.1:468867-470337 GCF_000951045.1 Mandrillus leucophaeus | reverse complement strand
TTTCATATTACAATATATTTCTCAAATTATTTAATCTTTTCATTCATAAAAATAATATCTCTTCTTGTTTTGAACATTCTGTTTTTTCTATCACTCAGAAGCTTTATTATTTGTTTTTTTAGAATCCATATATTATTTTTTAACTTTATTTCTAGTTGGTTTTTATTGTGCTTGCTATTTTGAATTATATTTTTATTGTGAATTCAGGTTGAGTAATGTGAATACAAAAATTATACGAATTTTCATATACTTATATTGTAACCATCTACTTTTCTAAGCTTGCTATTTAAGTTTCTTCATAGTTATTTCCATTACTTATTCATTCCTATTTTAGTTTTATGTTGTATGCCAGTGCTAAGACTTTTAAAGATAATATTGAATAAAATGTATACACTGAAGTATCTTTATTCTCATTAATGTAAGAATAATGACTCCACTATTTCAAAATAAATTAGGTATTTGCTGTTTATTTGAGATGCATTTGTCTACATGCTATGCCAAAATTTCTATTTCTCATAGGTAGTTTTTTTAAAAAAGTAGAGCTATACATTTAAAACATGGGGTTTTAACACTTATGATAGAAAAGAATTTGTGCCGTCTCCGATTCTATATTTATATGCTTCACAACAGAATAGAAAAAACATGGTCAATGCTATTGACCATCTTTATGATAAGTATTAATTAGAGCATATTTTATTTAGATCTAGGAATTTTATTGATTATTGAATCAATAGTTCAAAACCATTAACTAGCACGACTTTTTGCTACACTAGTATCTACATCACTAATCATAAACTGTGGTGCCATTGTGAAATTATAAAACTGAAAACAGGTTTCTTTATAAAACTGGAAAATCCTTAATTACAAAATATTGCATACCTGAATTTATAGCCATGATGACTAGATTATTTCTGGATTATGTCAGAACTATTGTGTTGTACAAAATAAAATAAAATTTGACGAATTTTATTATAGGCCAGTAGTTTTCAAGGGTGGGACATTATGCCCCAGGTGACACTTGGTCATGTCTGGAGGCAGTTTTGTTTGTCATCATGGGTGGTGGAGTGTGCTACTGATAAGTAGTGAGTTATGGAGGCAGAGAGACTGATAAACATCCACAATGCATAGGACAGCCTCTACAACAAAGAATAATCTGATCCAAATGTCAATAGTGCCACTTTTCAGAAACTTTGGTATAAAGAAAAATAACCTGTAATTTGAAGTGGCATTTTGTCTATTTTATTTAAGATTACATAGAAATTTGCTGAGTAGTTCCAACCAAACAGAAAATTTATTTTTCCTTCCTTCCTTCTTTCCTTCCTTCCTTCCTTCCTTCCTTCTTTCCTTCCTTCCTTCCTTCCTTCTTTCCTTCCTTCCTTCTTTCCTTCCTTCCTTCCTTCCTTCCTTCCTTCCTTCTTTTCCTTCCTTCCTTCTTTTCCTTCCTTCCTTCTTTTCCTTCCTTCCTTCTTT
>NW_012103188.1:463900-468634 GCF_000951045.1 Mandrillus leucophaeus | reverse complement strand
CTGCATAATCCGCTTGGGAAGGAAGAATCACACACATGTGGTATTGGCAGTTATTAATTTTGTCTTCATCTATTTTATTCTGTTATCGTTTGTAGACATTTTTTTCTAAAGTTTCACAAAATACATCTGTATTTTGCTCAGATAAGATTTCACAGTTGAAAAACATTCTACAGCAAACATCGTATCTTGTTTAAAAGGAAGCGAATAACTCACCTCAAGCATGGGGAGAAGCCTTCAAGAATGGTATGTAGGTTCACAGAGAGACCTGACTATTTGAATTACATTTTATAAACAGAGTGTTAAATACTCAAATGGTGGAAGCTCAGATTTTGCACTGTGTATCATCAGGGATGCTATGTCTATTTAAATAGACTAATTGCATATCAGGTTAGAAATACATACAAAAATATGTAAGTTTTAATGTGCATAAAGGATGACATAAAGTCAATTGTACAGTGATTTTAGTTTTACTCTATTAGGTATTGGCTAGTAAAATTAAATTCAAGCCTTACTTACAACTGCAATTATCCCCGTAAAAGCTTACTGTTCTTTGACAATTGAGTTGTGTTTAATTCAAAAGGTGAGTAATACAACTGTTAAGATTATTTGTATCCACCTTAGAAAATGTTTAAAACGGGAAAATCGTAGTAACTTACTAAATACAGATGCCGTGTATCTTGGGTGCTCCTAAGAGGTACATTTTTAAATAGTTTATTAGATCTCCAGCTAGTTTTTCAGGTAACATGACATATGTATATAAAATATGTGAACAAATATACTCTGAAAAATTTTTAAATTTATTTTCCCATATATTAAATTTTTTTTCCTGAAATCTATCTTTAGAAAATTCAGTGTCTGTGAACTTAATGTTACAAGAAGTTTAATATATAATTATTTAAAACAATCACCTGTATCCTTTTTTAGGCAGATCAAGGGACTAGGCTGATTGCAAAAATCATGATAAAAATGTTTCCTCAACCTGCATTCAGTGCTGTGATGTATTTATCTTTCCCTCTTTCTCTGTGTGTGTGTTTGTGTGTGTGTGGGGGGGGTGTGGGTGTGTATGAGTGTGTGTGTGTCTGGAGGTAAGAGAGATAAGGAAGAGGGAAGATCAGTTCAGAAACTTTGCTAAGTAAGCATCAATCCCAGGTTTATACCAAGTGAACTGACAATCAGAGTGATTAAAGAGCTACAGACATGTCCCATGCAGACATTTCTATTTACCATCTTTCATATTCTCAGCTTCTCATCGTACTGAGACCCTTGGCCATTTTTTTTACTCCAGCCATCACTGCAGCAATCAACCCTTCGGAGATTTTCATTGATTTCATGTTAGCACAAGCCAGTATGACTTGTCTCATGACCATGGCTTTTCCCTCCCATCTTCTGCCCTCCATTATCCTCTTACCAGGGGGATTTCCACTGTCAAGGGATGTGATACTGAAGGCCAGACCTGCATATATGATTGTATGTCCTGGACATGCCAGAAAATTAACATCCATCAAAGTAAATCTCTGACTGTGAGGAAAAGGATCATACAGATAAATACTTATTTCTTCTTCACCCAAGCTTTTGTGAGATGCAGAGTGTTACATAACCTCCCAAGATATGGTTCTGTAAGACTGATAAATGAACTGAAAACTCTGTTAAATTATTTGTTATCGGTCTGCCCTTCTTTCCTGACTCATTTATTCTTCCCCCACTCTGACTTACCTCTATTTGTCCTCCCTAATACAAGGAAAATACAGTAACTTTGGTATTGGGCTTTCTGCTTTCTAGAGGATCCAAGTTTAAACAGTGCAAGTAACGAGAATCTGTGTGAGTACAGTCATGCATGGCTTAACTCCAGGTTACCTTTTGAGAAATGCATCCTGTAATTTTGTCATTGTTCGAACATCATAAGGTGTTCTTACACAAATCTAGGTGGTATAGTCTACTATACATCTAGGTGATATGGTACACCCTATTGCTACTGAACTGAAAACTGGTATACTGTGTAACTGCATGCAACATTGTAGGTAACTGTAATACTACTAAGTATTTGTGTATCTGACAACTTTTACACATAGAAAGATACAGCATTATAATCTTATGGCATACATAAGTAAAATTATATATATATGTAAAATTATGTATACGTAAGTATAATACAGTAAAAATGCAGCATCATAATCTGTTTCATACATGGTCCATTATTGACTGAAATATTGCTATGCTGTATATGAGTGTAACTGAACTTCTCTTCCCACATGCAAGAGGAGGCAAAAGATAGAAAAATACTAAGGAAAGAAAATGCCATGAAGAATAAAGAGTATGATAGTACTTGAAAAAGTTAAAGGAATGGGATGGGTTGAGACAGTTTTTTTTTTCCCCCCTATTCAGAAGAGAAGTTTTTATATTCTGGTTATTTTTATTTTTATTATGTTTCCCAGAAAAGAAAACATTAGAACACAAACATCTGAATCAAACAGAAGAATTTTGAGAGAGAGAGAGGCTCATTTTCATAAAAGTCTCTTAACGACCTCTGTGTTCCGAACTCTAAAAGCATTCTCTTTTTACTACACTCACTTCCTCGGTAGCACTAGACTAATAGACCATTCTGCCATTCCTAAAGCAATTTTTTATGTAGAGCCTCTTCTTTCATACATTCGTAGTTTTCCTTTTATATTACTGTCCATAGTCCTAGTTTGCTGGTAGACGTTTGAAAGTTAGAGTGAGTCAAATTTTGGTCATTGGGTTTTATTCTCTTTGTTCATTTAAAAATATGTTGAATAATACAGTATTCTCTATAAGAAGTATATAATATTAATATGTATATATATGTATAATTTGAAGAGTATTTTAAAATGAAAAACATGTTCCCACCAGTCAGTTTAAGAAATGAAAAGTTACCAGTGCCTCGCAAGTCAGTTGTGTGCTGTTTTTCTTTGTCTACGTCCCCCATGCGGGTAGAAGCATTATCCTAAATTTTGTATTAATTATTTTGTATTAAGTATTCTCTCGTTTTTAACATATATCTGTATTCTTAATTGTCATATTATTTAACTTTGCCTTAGGTTACTTTATATAACTGAAATTAGATATTAAGTATTATTTTGTAATTTGTGTTTTGATTCAAGAGTGCATATTTGAAATCAATCTTTCTCTCTGAAGAACTGTAAGTCACTTTTTTAACTATTAAAACATTACGAATGTAATATGCTCTTGTATAAACACAAAAAACTTTATTTATTTTACTATGAGTAAACATTTGCCAGTTAAAATTCATTGTTATGTCAACAATACTGCTTTAAACATTCATATACTTGTCCCTCAAGGACATGGTGAGAACATTTATCTGGGTAAATTCCTAAGAGTAGAATGACTGAAAATTAGAACATGTGGGTTGTACTAGACAATGTGAAACTCTTTTTTAAACCAGTTGACTCTTTGTTTATACTCGAACTAACAGTAAAAGGAGGGTTTATTATTCCACATCCTGACCAATATCTGCTGCATGTGTGCACTCTCTTCCTTCCTTCCTTCCTTCCTTCCTTCCTTCCTTCAATATGGTGGATTTGAATGTTTTCATGTGTTTATCTTGAATAATTTCACCCCTGTGAAATGTTCATTCATATTTGTGTTCCTTTTTTCAATTTTTTCTTTTTGTAGTGACTTGTAAAAATTCTTTATGTCTTGTGTTTAATATTTTGTCAATGTTTTCAGTTTGTAGTGGCTTATAGAAATTATTTACATGTTATGATTATTAATACTTTATTAGTTACCTGTGTTGCAATATATTGTGCTGTTGTGTAACATGTCACTTATTCTATTTAGGAATTCCTTTATCAATTAAGCTTATTCTTTCTCATGTAAAATTAATTAAACAGTTTCATTATAGTTTGCTTTTGTTCCTGTTATATTTTTTATTTTTATTAACTTTTTTATAGTCTAAGGTAGTGATCCTTTTTTTTTTTCTAATGTGATAAGATACATTTTTCATTTCTAAAATGTTATAGTTTATTGTATTAGTATAGTTTGTACTATGCATCAAATTGTATTTTTTAAAATCAGGCATATTATTTTCTTAGGAAAACAGTTTATTTTTTCTCTGCTAATCTGCTATTGCATGTAATGATATTTCAAGTTTATATATATTAAATATGCATGAATACATATAAAAAAGGGTTCTGGGCTTGTTCCCAAACCCTACAATGTCTTAAATTTTGTAAACATAAACATAAATGCTTTAAAACTTTATAAGAAATGATTTGAAATTGCATGATTAAAAACCTCATAGTGTATGTATCCTCTTCATTTATCTTTTTATTTATGAGTATGTTATTTCCCAGCTCTTTATTATACATTTCTGAAAACATTTGTGAATTTCCATGAGGAACTCTGTTGGAATTTGGAGTGAGTTTGCATTGACCTAATATATTATTATAAAAAGACTTTATATTTGTCTTTATATTTATTATTTCCTTCCATTTAGCTTAAAATTCATTAATGCTTTCCAATACATTTTACTACATTTATCCACAAAAACTGTTCCTTTTTTGTCAAATGTGTTTTTGTGTATGCTTGTATTGTTTTTATTTATATATTTATTTAATCATAACCTTGTACTGATTGTTGCTGCTATGTGGATATATAGTTTGTATTTGATAATCTTGCTAATTTTGCTTACTAATGTTAATAACTAATTAGTGGTTTATTTGGGATTTCTTATACGGTTAGTTATAAAAAACATTC
>NW_012103188.1:457840-463850 GCF_000951045.1 Mandrillus leucophaeus | reverse complement strand
TTTTAAACCAGTTGACTCTTTGTTTATACTCGAACTAACAGTAAAAGGAGGGTTTATTATTCCACATCCTGACCAATATCTGCTGCATGTGTGCACTCTCTTCCTTCCTTCCTTCCTTCCTTCCTTCCTTCCTTCAATATGGTGGATTTGAATGTTTTCATGTGTTTATCTTGAATAATTTCACCCCTGTGAAATGTTCATTCATATTTGTGTTCCTTTTTTCAATTTTTTCTTTTTGTAGTGACTTGTAAAAATTCTTTATGTCTTGTGTTTAATATTTTGTCAATGTTTTCAGTTTGTAGTGGCTTATAGAAATTATTTACATGTTATGATTATTAATACTTTATTAGTTACCTGTGTTGCAATATATTGTGCTGTTGTGTAACATGTCACTTATTCTATTTAGGAATTCCTTTATCAATTAAGCTTATTCTTTCTCATGTAAAATTAATTAAACAGTTTCATTATAGTTTGCTTTTGTTCCTGTTATATTTTTTATTTTTATTAACTTTTTTATAGTCTAAGGTAGTGATCCTTTTTTTTTTTCTAATGTGATAAGATACATTTTTCATTTCTAAAATGTTATAGTTTATTGTATTAGTATAGTTTGTACTATGCATCAAATTGTATTTTTTAAAATCAGGCATATTATTTTCTTAGGAAAACAGTTTATTTTTTCTCTGCTAATCTGCTATTGCATGTAATGATATTTCAAGTTTATATATATTAAATATGCATGAATACATATAAAAAAGGGTTCTGGGCTTGTTCCCAAACCCTACAATGTCTTAAATTTTGTAAACATAAACATAAATGCTTTAAAACTTTATAAGAAATGATTTGAAATTGCATGATTAAAAACCTCATAGTGTATGTATCCTCTTCATTTATCTTTTTATTTATGAGTATGTTATTTCCCAGCTCTTTATTATACATTTCTGAAAACATTTGTGAATTTCCATGAGGAACTCTGTTGGAATTTGGAGTGAGTTTGCATTGACCTAATATATTATTATAAAAAGACTTTATATTTGTCTTTATATTTATTATTTCCTTCCATTTAGCTTAAAATTCATTAATGCTTTCCAATACATTTTACTACATTTATCCACAAAAACTGTTCCTTTTTTGTCAAATGTGTTTTTGTGTATGCTTGTATTGTTTTTATTTATATATTTATTTAATCATAACCTTGTACTGATTGTTGCTGCTATGTGGATATATAGTTTGTATTTGATAATCTTGCTAATTTTGCTTACTAATGTTAATAACTAATTAGTGGTTTATTTGGGATTTCTTATATGGTTAGTTATAAAAAACATTCTTGATATTTAATCATTTTTGTTTAAAAATATCAGATTCATATGGTTCAACCTTATGTATAGAAAATAATATTATTTGACTTTGTGACAATAACCAATATGTTTTTAAATCTCTCTTCTCCCTATTATATATTTTTCACCATCCACACAGAACAAAATATAAGCACTTCTCTTCCAACTTTAATAATTCCTTCTTCTGATGTGTATAATGTAATTGTTAATCTATCTATTTAGCTTTGGATTTAAGTATTACATTTTACATTTCTTATTTTTATGATATTTGAATTTTCTTTTTTAAAGTTATCTTATATCTTATTTTCAAGCCTCCTTATTATATTATAAAACATATAATGTCATTTTTTATTATCTGTAAAAGAAAAGGTCAAAATTTGATGCATTCATTTGCATGATACTGCTGACTTTCATTTGTGGCATTTTCGTTTCTATGTATTTATTATTATTATTTACATTGAGTCCATAGTATCTAGAGTTTTATTAATATGTAAAAGTTAAAGTTGGATTTTGTGTTTTTCTCTGCCTGTTACCTAAGTGTTCTTCCAATGCAGGACCAAATAATGTAATTATTTGCACAAGAATTTTTAGACCACATAGGTAGCATAATTTAAACCGCCAACTTGTGTAATAATAGACTTCAAATTATTAACTTTTAAAAAAGATGCTTTTATACTAATGTCAAGATATAAATGAGCAAGTTTTCCATTTTTGCAGCAGCAGCAGCAGGCTTATATCTAGAAGGTGTTGTTCATTTAATGATACCTTGTATTGTAAGAAAGATCTAATTGATAGTTTAAATGTAAGATAGAACTTAATTTTATCACTTTGTTCCAGAACCTAATGCAACTCTAAGTAAAAGAACACATAGAGTTATCAGAATTTGGCAGACACTAAGGGGAAAATGTGATTTTTAAGGTTTGCTTTCTGCAAATGTTTCAACTTTCATTTGTTTTGGCCTCTGAGACTACTTTCTATCCAACATTATAATTTTTAAGACATAATTTTTACTTTTCCTATAAGATGTATCCTATAAGTTACATCTTATATCATGTGCTAGTAAAAGAGATCCCTTCCCTTTGGTTGCTGGTTAGGTTTACACATCCTGTGGAATTTTAGTGTCCTTCAAACTTCTTTATTTCAGTCTTAGTTTTAGCCTCACCTTAAGGGAATTAGTGAACTTGATATCTAATAATCACTTAAATACTAGTATGGCTATATTCTACTTCTGTTGGAATGGTCATGAACACAATATCTCACTCATGGTATAAGATGCATTAGAAAACAGTAAGTCAAAACCATTTTATTCATGTCTTCAGATAAACTTAATTAAGAATGCTTCTCAATGGTCAATTAATCAGAGCAAAGGACATAAAGGACCTGAGTTTCAAGTTTCAGCCATAACTCACTTAGTAGAAAGCCTGAAACTATAGACGCCATTTAGCCTTTCTGTGCCTCATTTGACCTGCTGGTCTAATGAATATAAACCGATGTTAACCCCAGGAAAGTGCTGCAAGAACTGAATAATTCACTGTTACATGAAAAATAATGGTAAAAAAAAAAAAATCTAGACAGTGATATTTAAGTAGACATAACTTTTGGTTTGGATATATTTGTTTTAATTCAAAATTACACTGATACCTTAACAATAGACCTTATAACTTAGCATACCTTGTAAACTACATAACATAACTTACAAGGAAAGTCAAATAATGTGAGTAAGGGGGTGAAGGGGGAAAGACCAGGCCAGCCTTATTACTGAAAATTATTGTTTATTGCTTCATTATAAGAAATGGTTTATTTATATGATTTGTGAGTAGTTGGTGTATTTTATGGAAGTTAATATTGTTATTTCTAGATTCCTCCATTTGCTGTTTCTTAAGATTGACTAACAGATCTCTGGCATTTCAGCAATATTATTCCAAAGAACTTACATTTTGAACAAGTCACTGCTTGTTCAATGTGCCGTATCTTTTTACTCTTCATCTTCAAAATGTAAATCTTTTTGCTGCATTTTCTACGAATTACTAGGATGTATTCATCCAACTATACCAGAAATTTAATAATCTTAGCAAGAAAAACAGAAGAATATTAAGGTTTTTAATTATTTTTAATTCTTATTGGTATTTTTTCTAAGACAATTATGCTGGACATCAGAATGTCACATAAGAAGCCACTTCTCTCTAAGGAATTCAAATGCTTATCCTTAGTGTTGCAGAATTAGTTCAAAGCAATGAAGTCCATTTTGTGTGTCTTGTTTTGTTTTGCTTTTCAGTCTTGCAGTTGGGGAGTTTTTCATGAGACTAGTGGGCAGTCACTGATGTCAGTTATAGATGGTATAAGCTTGAATTATGCTACTTTGACATATTTAATTAACTAATAGAGAAAACAATGAAAATTTCAACTGTATTTTAATACTAGAATAGCCTTGGCTCATATCTCTAATTTCATATTCATATTCTGGTATTTTGCAGATGTATTTTATAATAGAAATATACAATATTCTGTAGTTTTTTCATTTATATTCTAAAAGGATATGACGTTCCTGTGGATTTGATGTACTATAGCTTAATTATTTCTTTGCTTCTGGCTATTTACACTATTTTTATGTTTTCAATATTTTAAATGATGCTATAATAAACATCTGTTTTAATTCACATGGGTCACGTCTTTCATGAATTCCTAGATACATTACTCCTGAATAAGCAAAGACAATTTTTTCTTCTTCATTCATGCTAATATTTCTATCAATCAATTGATTAAATTTTTCATCTTTTATATATGTATTGATTTTTATTTATTATTTTTATTTTTTGAGTCAGGGTCTCACCCTGTTGCTGAGGCTAGAGCACAGCGGCACAATTACGGCTCACTGTAGCCTCCACCTTCCAGGCTCACATGATCCTCCCACTTCAGCCTCCCGAGCAGCTGGGACTACAGACACAAACTCCTGAGCTTAAGCAATCCACCTGCCTCAGCCTCCCACAAGTGCTAGAATAACAAGTGTGAGCCATTGTGCCTGGCCTATTTTAAAATATTTTATATTTTTATTTTTTAAAATTTTTAGTTCCTTGTAGATTCTTGGCAAGACAGGTCTCATACTCACAGTGTTCTGCTAGCAGGTACCTGGGTTCCAGGCAGCCTGTGCTCAGAGCTCAAAACTCCTCCAGGTAGGCTGTAATGCTCCCTGACAGAGTCAGAAACAGCAGCTTTCAGGTCATGCTCCTCTCAGTCGGCCTATGAAGCAGTGATGTATAGCTTCTGTGCTCATGGCTATAGCACACTTCCTGCTTGCTCTTTGGTTCTGGCCAATGGGGTTCATCCTCACTCGAGATGATATCACAAATCTCATTGCGAGCTTCTCTTAGATCACCAACTGAGTTAGCTGGTTGACTTCTGTGGAGTCTCCTATGAGGTGGGACTAGTAATGTTTCCCTTCATTCTTTTTTGTTTTGTTCTGTTTTGTTTTGTTTTGAGACTGAGTCTCGCTCTGTCGCCCATGCTGGAGTGTAGTGGCGCGATCTTGGCTCCTCACTGCAAACTCCACCTCCTGGGTTCGCGCCATTCTCCTGCCTCAGCCTCCCGAGTAGCTGGGACTACAGGCGTCCATACCTGGCTAATTTTTTTTTTTGTATTTTTAGTAGAGACGGGGTTTCGCCGTGTTAGCCAGGATGGTCTCTATCTCCTGACCTCGTGATCCACCCACCTCCCAAAGTGGGCTTCCCTTCATTCTTTCTGGAGTTGGTGTGCATGCAAAGCACACTTTCCTGATGCCGCTCATTCTCATGTATTTCCCACCACTCACTAAATCAGCTCCAGGCCTGGATAGGGGTAAGGGTTTCCCCCATGGCCTGGTTTTCACAGCTCTCCTGTTGGAGGGTGTGTCATTGTGTCAATTTCTCTCCACCTCACACTCTGGAGAGTCACAGTTTTCTATCTGGTTCATGGTGTAGACTGCTGCATGATGATTGTTTCAATGGGTCTGTGGTTTCTTTCCATTTTTCTGTTAAGTTACTGTATTGCTTCATGAAAAAGAGGTCACAGTGTGAATCTCTATACTTTATTTGGAGGCATGCTAACAGTGCCTCCAGTCCGCCATCTTGGAAGAACACAAAAACAAAAACAACGTTTCTTTCTTTTTTAAAACAACTTTGTTCAACACTCCTATTCAATATAGAATTAGAAGTTCGGGCCAGGACAAGAGAAAGAAAGAAAGGACATTCAAATAGGAAGATCAGAAGTCAAATTGTCTTTGTTTGCAGATGACATAATCCTATTTCTAGAAAATCTTATCCCTAAAGCTTCTTAATCTGGTAAGCAACTTCAGCAAAGTCTCAGTATACCAAATCAATGTGCAAATATCACAAGCATTCCTATACACCAACAAAAGAAAAGCAGAGAGAGAAATCATTAATGAACTACCATTCACAATTACTATAAATAAAATAAAATACCTAGGAATATGGTTACCAAGGTAAGTAGAGACCGTTTAAAGGAGAACTAGAAAACACTGCTCAAGAAAATTAGAAAGGACACAAATAGATGAAAAATCATTCTAAGCTTTAGATAGGAAGAATCAATATCATGAAAATGGCCATAATGCCCAAAGCAATTTATAGATTCAACACTATTCTCATCAAACTACCATTGACATTCTTCACAGAATTAGGAAAAAA
>NW_012103188.1:456413-457790 GCF_000951045.1 Mandrillus leucophaeus | reverse complement strand
GTTTTAAAATTCATCTGGAACCAAAAAAGAACTCTAATAGTCCTAAGCAACTACAAAGCTGCAGTAACCAAAACAGCATGGTACTGGTACAAAAACAGACACATAGACCAATGAAACAAAATAGAGAACCCAGAAATAAGACCACATAACTACAACCATCCAATCTTTCACAAACCAGACAAAAACAAGCAATGGGAAAAGTATTCCCTGTTTAATAAGTGGTGCTTGGAGAACTGGCTGGCCATATGCAGAAAAATGAAACTGGACTGATCACTTCTTTACACCTTATACAAAAATTAACTCAAGATGGATAAAATTTAAAACCTCAAAGTATAAAAACTCCAGAAGAAAATCTAGGCAATACCATTCAGGCTATAGGCATGGGCAAAGATTTCATGAAGAAAATGTGAAAAGCAATTGCAACAAAGCAAAAATTAACAAATGGGATCTAATTAAAGTAGAGAGCTTCTGCATAACAAAAGAAACTATCATCAAAGTGAACAAACTAGAGAATGGGAGAAAATTTTTTCAACCTATCCATCTCACAAAAGTCTAATATCCAGAGTCTACACAGAACTTAAACAAATTTACAAAAGAAAACAAACAACCCCTTAAAAACTGGGCAAAGGACATGAACAGACACTTCTCAAAAGATGACATACATGTGCCCAACAAGCATATGAAAAAGAGCTCAACATCACTGATTATTAGAGAAATGCAAATTAAAACCAAGATGAGATACTATTTCACACTAGTCAGAATGGCCATTATTAAAAAGTCAAGAAAAAATAGATGCTGGCAAGACTGTGGAGAGATAGGAAAACTTTTACACTGTTGGTGGGAATATAAGTTAGTTCAACCACTGTGGAAGACAGCATAGTGATTCCTCAAAGACCTAGTACCAGAAATAACATTTGACCCAGCAATTGCATTACTGGGTGTACACCTAAAGGACTATAAATCATTCTATGATAATAATACATGCACACGTATGTTCAATGCAGCAGTACTTACAATAGCAAAGACATGGAATCAACCCAAATGTTCATCAATAATAAACCATGGAATATTACGCTGCCATAAAAAGGAATGACATCATGTTCTTTGTAGGGACATGGATGGAGCTGGAAACCATTATCCTCAGCAAACTAATGCAGGAACAGAAAACCAAACACTGCATGGTCTGACTCATAAGGGGGAGTTGAAAAATGAGAACAGAGGGACACAGGGAGGGGAACAACACATACTGTTTTTCCTGTTGGGGAGTGAGGAGGGAGAGTATTAGTTAATGCATACTGGACTTAATACTTCAGTGATGGGTTGATAGGGGCTGCAAACCACCCATGGCATATGTTTACCTATGTAACAAACCTGTAC
>NW_012103188.1:453434-455613 GCF_000951045.1 Mandrillus leucophaeus | reverse complement strand
ATAATATTTGTCTTTTTGTGTCTGATTTGTCACTTAACTTTCAAGTTTCATCTATGTTGCAACATTTAATATTTTATTTTTAATGAATAATAAACATAAACATAAATATTTATATTAATAAGATATACTGGTATATGTATATATACGAATAATGTACAGATATATTTTGTTTATCCACATTTTGTGCGTCCACTCATCTGTTGATGGACATGGATTGTTTCTCCCTTTTTGCTATTGTGAATAATGCTGCAGTGAACATTGATGTGAAAATATTGGCTCGAATCTCCACTGTTTTAGGCTGAAGCATTCTCATCAAAAATTCATGTTAAAGTTCTAACCCCCAGTTAACTTAGAGTGTGATTGTGTTTGAAGAGAGAGTCTTTAAAGAGGTAATTAAAGTTAAATGGAATACATGGGGGGATTGTAATCCATTGTGACCAGTGTCCTTATAAACTGCAAAGATTAGGACTCAGATACACATGGAACGAAAACTATATGAAGGCTTTGGAGAGAAGGTAGGGTCATCTGTAAGCCAAGGAGGGAGGTCTCAGAAGAAATTAATCCTGAAGACACCTTGATTTCGACTTCTAGCCTCTAAAATTGTGAAAAACTAGATTTCTGTTGTTTAAGCCATGCAATCGGTGGTATTTTGTTATGGCAGCTTTAGCTAACTAACATACCTACGTTCAGTTTCTTGGACTAGATATCTAGAAGTGGAATTTTTTGGTCATATGATAGTTCCATGTTTAGGTTTTTGAGGACTTATTCATTCTTGTTACAAACCTTTGAATACTTACTACATGCCAGATTTCGAGCTATGTATTTGGAAAGTGAAAGGAATATAGCAGAAGCCCTGTTTTCAGTGTTCACTCTCTAAAAACTGATAGAATTATAAAATAAAAAACTTAATGCTTTGATCGACATGTTCAAGAATACTGAAGTTTAATGTATTATTCTCTTGATGATATCAAATGATTTTACTTTGTTATGTCTTAATGGATAAACATGGCCATGTGCCCTTAAATTAGTATCTTTAGGAGATATACTATTAAAAAGTAGTCACAAATGTCCACTCCTTCTGGCCATACTCCTGTAATGTGAAGGTGTACATCTTCTCATCCAGGAAGTAATCTATTTCTCTCTACCTTAAATATGTCATGACCGTGTTGCTTTCTTTGGCCAATGCAATATTAGACAAAATGATACAAGCAGCCTGGAAAAGTGCTTGTACATTGATGAGCACTCTTTTGGTGTCCTTGAATCACTAAGGCTATCATATAAAAGGACATAACCTGCTGGAGGATGAGAGGCCATCTGGAGAAAATAAACGAATGAAGTGAGCCCTGCAGACATCTAGCCAATGGCTAGATAAGTGTAGAAGGTCATAGAGAATCATCCAGCCACTACCTAGGCTCTTAGCTCACAACCATGGAAGCATGAATGAGCTCCCTGAGCTCACACAAACCAACCCAGATCAGAACTATTCACCTGATCCACAGAATCATGAGCTAAATGAAAGAGTTATTTTAAGTCATTGAAATCTCAGGCAGTAGAAGCAAACACTCAGATTACCAGATATTTTGTTAATGTTTTATATTATTTTGTTACTTTTGTTATTGTTAATTGTTATTTGCATCATTGTTCATTAATGTCTTAATTTGTTCTAATACATACAAATGATATGTGTGTGTGTATATATACATATATATGTATATATGTATATATAGAAATTTCTTAATGGCATGGGCATCTTCTTCAGCATTTTTTATCCAGCTTCTAGTTCCTAATGTCTAGCAAATAGAACACTTAACACTAAATCCTTGTCAGATGAGTAAAAGAGCTCTTCACAGTCAATAGATCTTAACAGGTTGGTATATGTAATTTGATTTGAAATAATTATCCAATAATTTAACTCATTTTGTTCTTTTTTAAACTTCTATTTTAAGATCGAGGTACATGTGAAAGATATGCAGGCTTGTTACATAAGTAAATGTGCATTATGAGGGTTGGTTGTACAGATTATTTCATCACCCGGGTATTAAGCCTAGTATCCATTAGTTATGTTTCCTGCTTCTCTCCCTCCCCCAACCCTCCACCCTCTGATAGGCCCCAGTGTGTATTGTTCCTCTCTGTGTGTCCATGTTCTGATCATTCAGCTTCCACTTAAAAGTGAGAACAT
>NW_012103188.1:450146-452629 GCF_000951045.1 Mandrillus leucophaeus | reverse complement strand
TTTTTGCTTTTGTCACAATTGCTTTTGGTGTCTTTATCATGAAATCTTTGCCCATGCGTATGTTCTGAATGGTATGGCCTAGGTTGTCTTCCAAAGTTTTTACAGTCCACAAACCACTGCCCACGGAAATTAGAGATGACACAAACAAATGTGAGAAACATTCCATGCTCATGGACAAGAATCGATATCGTTAAAATGGCCATACTGCCCAAAACAATTTATAGGCTCAATGCTATTCCCATTGAACTACTACTGACATTCTTCACAGAACTAGAAAAATCTACTTTAAAATTCATATGGAACCATAAAAGAGCCCAAATAGAACAAAGCTGGAGGCATCACACTACCCCATTTCAGACTATACTACAGGACTACGGTAATCCAAACTGCACAATAGTTGTACAAGAACAGACACATAAACCAGTGGAACAGAACAGAGAACTCAGAAATAAGACCACACATCTACAACCATCTGATCTTCAACAAACCTGACAAAACCAAGCAATGGGGAAAGGACTCCCTATTAAATAATTGATGCTGGGATAAGCGGCTAGCCATATAGAAAACTGAAACTATACCCCTTCTTTACAACATATACAAAAAATTGACTCAAGATGAATTAAATACTTAAATGTAAATTTAACTCATTTTGATGCTGTTTCTTGTACATAAAAATTTTAATAACTCTTCAATGTGCCTTATCCATTTGCTTGTATTTGTGATTATACTTCTATTGATCCAATCTCAGAAAAATTATTGTATTCAGTAAAGACAATAAGATGGATGGATGATTTAGTTCATACCTTCGTTTTCCCTGTCTCAAAGTCACTGTCCTATACTATCTGATGTTCACTGTCTGAAGACAATTGATATGTATATTTTATCAAAAATTTCTTAGCTTATTTAAGGCAAGAGTACAAACCTAGTCTTTATTATGCCCTGTGTCTGGAATAAGTTCTGGTGTTATAAAAACATATGAATTCTAACCTGAATATCAGCCAAAGTAGACTGCACAGGAAAAACAGCACAAAAGAGAAAGAGAAACATTTTATAATGATAAAATAATTGATTCACTTAAAAGACAAAACACTTTTAAATGAGTATGCTCTTAATAATATGATTTCAAATTATTTAAAGTAATATTTTACAAAGCTGAAAAAGAATAGCCAAATTTATAATCTAAAGATTTCAAGTGGGTTTTATACCAGGGATTCAGGGATGGTTTAACATATACAAGTCATACATGTGGCACGTCACGTAGACATAATTAAAAACAAAAAATATATGATCATCTCAATAGACAAAGAAAAAACATTTGGCAAAATTCAGAATACCTTTATGATTAAAATCCTCAGCAAAATTGGCATATAAGGGGCATACCTCAAAGTAATACAATTCATCTATAACAAACCCACAGCCAACATCATACTGAACAGGGAAAAGTTTAAAAGCTTTCCCCCTGAGAATGTGATGCCCACTCACCACATCTATTAATCATAGCTCTGAAAGTCCTAGCTAGAGCGATCAGACAAAAGAAAGAAATATAAGGCATCCAAGTCAGTAAAGAGGTGATCAAATGGTCGCTGTTTTTCAATGATATAATTGTATAACTAGATAACTCTAAAGACTCATCTAAAGAGCTCCTAGATCTGATAAATTCAGTTGTTTCAGGACACAAAATCAATGTACACAAATCATTAGCACTGCTATACACCAACCACCACCAAGCTGAGAATCAAATCAAGAACTCAATCCCTTTTACAACTGTCATGTACATACACACACACACACACACACAAACACACACACACACACATATTTATATATACACATATATATACATATATATACATATATATACACATATATATATACACACACATATATATATATGGAATGTACGAAGCCAAGGAGGTGAAAGATCTCTTCAAGGAAAACTACAAAACACTGCCGAAATATATCATTGACAACAGAGACAAAGAGGAACATATTTCATGCTAGTGGATGGGTAGAATCAATATTGTGAAAATGACCATACTGTCCAAAGCAATATAAAAATTCAATGCAATTGTCATCAAAATACCATCATCATTCTTCACAGAACTAGAAAATGCAATCCTAAAATTCATATAGAACCAAAAAAGACCCTGCCTAGCTAAAGCAAGATCAAGCAAAAATAATAAATTTGAATGTATCACATTATCCAACTTCAAACTATATTACAAGGCTATCGTTACCAAAACAGCACGGTACTGGTATAAAAATAGGCACATAGACCAATGAAACAGAATAGAGAACCCAGAAATGAAACCAAATACTTAGCATCCAACTGATCTTCAACAAAGCAAACAAAAACATAAAGTTCGGAAAAGACACCCTATTCAACAAATGGTGCTGCAATATTTGGAAAGTCACATGTAGAGGAATGAAACTGAATCCTCATCTGTCATCTTATACAAAAATCAACTCAAGATGAATCAAAG
>NW_012103188.1:446258-448452 GCF_000951045.1 Mandrillus leucophaeus | reverse complement strand
TTGAAGGGAAGGGTGGAAGGAGGGTGAAGGAGACTACACATTGTGTACAGTGTACACTGCTTGGGTGATGGGTGCATCAAAATCTCAGAAACCACCACTAAATAATGAACTTACCACGTAACCAAAAACCACCTCTTCCCCCAAATCTATTAAAATAAAAGAAAGACAATTTAACACCTTTCCATCACCAATTGATCAAATGAATACTCTATCAGTATGAAAATGGAGGAGTTAAAAAATAAAACAGAAGTAAATATTTGACATTTATAACCAATATGTATTTTTCAATTGGTAAATTTTACCAAACATTTAACAAGATAGAATATGTGATGAGTCATACATTGTCTCAATATATTTGAATTTTTTATATCATAGAAAGTACATTCTCTGATCACAAGCATATTAAGTTAGAAATCAATAAAAATAACATACTTAGAAAAACACAAGCTATTTGGAAAATAAACTATACACCTCTGTACATTCTGTACCTAATGTTATTTTAAAAATTCCTTATATTGGTGTGTGTTTTTTTTTGTTGTTGTTATTAGACTTACCATATGTCTAACAAATATATTAATCTTTCACAGAACAAATTTTTCCTTTTATTTTTTTCTGTCCCTAATTTCTATTTTTATATTTGCTGTTGCTATTCTTCTTCTTCCTTTAGCTTCAGTGTAATCTGTTTTGGTAGCTTATTGTGGATGTTTAGATAATTGATTTTGCATTACCATTTTTAGGATCAATACACAAAACTAAAAATATTTTTAAATACTACTATGTTTGCATCCCACAAATTGTGATATATTGTAGTGTCATTATTATTCAGTATGAAAGATCTTCCAACTTCCCTGTGAATTTTTTCTTTGATTCAAGTACAACTTTAAGAGAATGCCTTGAAGGGACAGAACGTCTGCGTCTTTTAAGGAAAAATACAATGATAAAGGGATTATAGTATAATGTTACAGTTGGGGACTTTTGATACATAGTAATTATTGGTACTATTAAGTCAACTTTTCTGTACGTCTGAAATGATGCCAAAATAAAAGTTTTTAATTAAATAAGGCTTTTACTGTATTACAAAAACACATCAGGAGCTCAAGCATAATACAACTTTTAAAAACTTATGTAAGCATGTCATTTTAAAAGATTAAGGAAGGAGGATTATACAATTACCTCCATAGTTTTAGAAAAATACACTAAAAATAAATATTTACTCCAAATAAATTTTAATAATAATTCTTAGAAACCATAAGATTGAAAGTTCTTGTTTGGATAGAGCACATCTATGAGAAACATACTGTATATTATGTTTAAAGCAAAACATTAGAAAGATATTTTTTATTTTGGAAACTAGGATGCCTGTTATAACTAACTTTAAATGAAAAATTGGAGGTGATTTTCAATAAAATAAGAGAAATAAAACTGGAAAATACATAAAAGAGTGAATATCAAGCAGAAAGAATCTAGATTATTACGTTTTGCAGAAGTCATAATGACATGGCTAAGATAAAAAGAACTAATAAGAATGTACAAAATATGGCTAATTATAAGATCAGCATAAAACAAATAACATATTTCTTATACATTATCAAAAGAAAAATGAAAATTATATAAGAAATCATTTTACAGTAGGAAATTTATGTCTACATACAAATCACCTAGCAACAAATTAGCAATAAATACACTGGAGTATAATCTATTAAAATTTACTGAACTATGTAAAACAAAACAAAAAAAATTACAGAATTACTTTTAATGCATGGTATAACTCAATATTTAAAGACCTCAATTATTTCCATATCTCTCTCTTTCTTTCTTTCTTTCTTTCTTTCTTTCTTTCTTTCTTTCTTTCTTTCTTTCTTTCTTTCTTTCTTTCTTTTTTTCTTTCTTTCTTTCTTTTTCTTTCTTTCTTTTTTTTTTTGAGATGGAGACTCGCTCTATTGCCACACTGGGGTGCAGTGGCACCATCTCAGCTCACTGCAACCTCCGTCTCCCAGGTTCAAGCAATTCTGCTGCCTCAGCCTCCCAAGTAGCTGGAAATACAAGTACGTGATACCACACCCAGCTAATTTTTGTATTTTTAGTAGAGACAGGATTCCACCATGTTGGCTAGGACTGTTTCAAACTTCTGACCTCAAGTGAACCACCTGATTCGGCCTCCCAAATTGCTGGGATTATAGGCATGAGCCTCCAC
>NW_012103188.1:443021-446208 GCF_000951045.1 Mandrillus leucophaeus | reverse complement strand
TATTGGTGTGTGTTTTTTGTTGTTGTTGTTAGTAGACTTACCATATGTCTAACAAATATATTAATCTTTCACAGAACAAATTTTTCCTTTTATTTTTTTCTGTCCCTAATTTCTATTTTTATATTTGCTGTTGCTATTCTTCTTCTTCCTTTAGCTTCAGTGTAATCTGTTTTGGTAGCTTATTGTGGATGTTTAGATAATTGATTTTGCATTACCATTTTTAGGATCAATACACAAAACTAAAAATATTTTTAAATACTACTATGTTTGCATCCCACAAATTGTGATATATTGTAGTGTCATTATTATTCAGTATGAAAGATCTTCCAACTTCCCTGTGAATTTTTTCTTTGATTCAAGTACAATTTTAAGAGAATGCCTTGAAGGGACAGAACGTCTGCGTCTTTTAAGGAAAAATACAATGATAAAGGGATTATAGTATAATGTTACAGTTGGGGACTTTTGATACATAGTAATTATTGGTACTATTAAGTCAACTTTTCTGTACGTCTGAAATGATGCCAAAATAAAAGTTTTTAATTAAATAAGGCTTTTACTGTATTACAAAAACACATCAGGAGCTCAAGCATAATACAACTTTTAAAAACTTATGTAAGCATGTCATTTTAAAAGATTAAGGAAGGAGGATTATACAATTACCTCCATAGTTTTAGAAAAATACACTAAAAATAAATATTTACTCCAAATAAATTTTAATAATAATTCTTAGAAACCATAAGATTGAAAGTTCTTGTTTGGATAGAGCACATCTATGAGAAACATACTGTATATTATGTTTAAAGCAAAACATTAGAAAGATATTTTTTATTTTGGAAACTAGGATGCCTGTTATAACTAACTTTAAATGAAAAATTGGAGGTGATTTTCAATAAAATAAGAGAAATAAAACTGGAAAATACATAAAAGAGTGAATATCAAGCAGAAAGAATCTAGATTATTACGTTTTGCAGAAGTCATAATGACATGGCTAAGATAAAAAGAACTAATAAGAATGTACAAAATATGGCTAATTATAAGATCAGCATAAAACAAATAACATATTTCTTATACATTATCAAAAGAAAAATGAAAATTATATAAGAAATCATTTTACAGTAGGAAATTTATGTCTACATACAAATCACCTAGCAACAAATTAGCAATAAATACACTGGAGTATAATCTATTAAAATTTACTGAACTATGTAAAACAAAACAAAAAAAATTACAGAATTACTTTTAATGCATGGTATAACTCAATATTTAAAGACCTCAATTATTTCCATATCTCTCTCTTTCTTTCTTTCTTTCTTTCTTTCTTTCTTTCTTTCTTTCTTTCTTTCTTTCTTTCTTTCTTTCTTTCTTTTTTTCTTTCTTTCTTTCTTTTTCTTTCTTTCTTTTTTTTTTTGAGATGGAGACTCGCTCTATTGCCACACTGGGGTGCAGTGGCACCATCTCAGCTCACTGCAACCTCCGTCTCCCAGGTTCAAGCAATTCTGCTGCCTCAGCCTCCCAAGTAGCTGGAAATACAAGTACGTGATACCACACCCAGCTAATTTTTGTATTTTTAGTAGAGACAGGATTCCACCATGTTGGCTAGGACTGTTTCAAACTTCTGACCTCAAGTGAACCACCTGATTCGGCCTCCCAAATTGCTGGGATTATAGGCATGAGCCTCCACGCCTGGCCTTTACTATTAATTCACAGCAATATTAGTCTGTTCCATCTCGGATACTTATTGAAACCTAGCAATTTCTTTCTAAAGTTTATATGGAAGACTAGATGGGTAGAAGTGGGAATTACAAAGAAACATTTAAAAGAATAAAATGTTTTACCAATTTAAGGATCCCTGCTTATACTTATAAAAATATGATATTTATGTATTATAGTGAAGATTTTGTTAAATTTGGTCTTTCAAATCAATGATATTATTCAATATTATTTATACCACACAGGTGTAAATGTTGTATTATGCTGAAATATTTAAGCATTTGTTTTTGTGCCCTCATTCAAATGATCACAGATCACATCTATTACATATATATGATAGTGAAAATCCTACGTCCCTGAGATAATTACTTGTTGATTTAATTTCTGCTAATTTCTGTTACTAGATTTGCTGCATTTAGGTTTTTAAATAGAATTCATCTTGAATTCATACACATGTGAGGTGTGCACACACACACGTACACACATGCCCTCATATGTGTGCTTAAACATACTCATGTACCCTTATTTTTGAGTTTATGCTAGCTTTATAAAAGTAATTTCTAGTTTTTTCTTTTTTTTCTGAATCAATTTGTATATTAAAGAAATTATGTATTCTTTCTTTTCCTTTCTGAAATATGAATTCTGGGACCAGGGACTTTATTAGAGGAATTTTTTGATGAAATTCTTTGATAATATTCTCATCAATTATTTGTATGACAAATATTTTAGTATTGATTTTCTTCTAGAGTCAGTTTTGATGATTTCAGAGCACATATTTTAAAAAATGATTTGAGATTGGCACTTCATTTTTGGTTTATATTGAATATGTCATTAATTATAATTCCTGTTTTTTTCTCCTAAGGTTTCCATATTCTGTTTATATCATTGTACTTTTTGAGCAGCTAAATATATTTAAAAATATGTTCTCATGCCACAGAAGACAGATCCTAAACACCTTTTGTGTGGTCCATATCACTAGTTAGAATAAAGATCAAATAAAGATAATTTTAAATGCTAGTAAGTTATGATCAAATATTATTTCTCCACACCAAAATGCCAAGTGAATGATGTGAAGTGTAAACCAGCCATCTGCTATATTTCATGTTATTGTAATACACTTGTTTCCTTCAGCACAATGTTAGCAAAAATTGCGTGTGCAGTCATCAGGTAATTTTTCTGGGCATGACTTCCTTCCAGATGTAATTTTATGATCACCCATTTTCCAGTTTCCTTTGAAATGCACTCATTTAGTAAGAATTTAGTGAATATTTTCTGTATACACTGCTTTGTACTGAAATTGGTGATGTAAAAAGAAGTTAAAATGTGTTCTTTCTGGGGCCATTCATTGTACATGTGCATCAAAGACATGCACGTAGGAAAATCTGCAACAGTTTAATTTACATACAATATGAAGTATAAAAATGTGTGATACAGAAAATGTATCAAAAACAACAAACTAGCCCTACAGGAAATAAAT
>NW_012103188.1:436951-442471 GCF_000951045.1 Mandrillus leucophaeus | reverse complement strand
TCAGATAATACGCACTTTATGACAGGAGATACTATCCATGTCAAAGGTTCATAAACAATCACCTGGATATGACCATGGCATGCCAATATATGTATTGTGGAAATATCATAAGACTTTCCCTGTGAAAAAGAATTGAACGGAATCCTGGACTCAAAGGAATATATAAAAAGCTTTTTAGAGAATGTTAAGCAGGAGATGATTGTGATTTGAAATAAGTTACAGGCAGGAAAGGAAAGAGTAAATAGACCAAGGAAACATTTGAGAGAAACAAACTTTCTGATTTTATATTTATGCTACAAGGGAACAGGGAAAAGGTATAAATTATTATTTTTCAAATTTTTGGCTTAAAAGTCTGTTAATCAAGTGCCTAATACAGGGGATATTAGTTAAGACTAACTGCTTTGGTTTCCAGGTAAGGAAACTCTACTTTGTCAGGAAAAGGCAGTAGTCAATAAACCATGGTCCACAGTCAAATTGATCTTGCCACCTGTTTTTGTAAATCAAGCTTAATTGCAACACAGCCATATCCATCATTGGAGCTTAATAGTTGCACTCAAACCGTATGTTCCATAAAACCTAAAATATTTGCAATATAGACCTTTACAGAAGATGCTTACTGACCTTGGGCTAAAACAGAACAGTAAAATTCATCAGTGTTCACGTGTTTTCAGGTGTTCAGACAGTGTTATCTGGATTCTGCCTCTGCATCTTTCAGTTCTGCCTCAACATCAGCTGCTGCTTCAGTAGGCTCAGAACGTGCTGCACTGAGACAGCAATATTACCCTATCCATTTAGAATCAAAAGGGAGTAAACTTTGTCCAAAATTTTTAGCAAAGTTCATGGAAGTCACTCTCTGCACTGAGGTCTGGATTTCATGGCATCTATGGACTGAGGATTTGGAGTCTTCAAAGGAAAATTATGGTACTATTATCACCTACGCCTGATGTCCAGCATATTGGGAACATAGGAGACACATAAGGTTTTGGAAAGAGAAAAAAAAAAATTTTAGTCATAATGAGATAAAAAGATACAGTAATTGTAAAAGCGTGAATGCTCATGAAGAACATACTATGAGCTAGATAAAGTTTTGGTCTTTGGAGAATTTTATCTATATTGACTCTGCTATCTCTCACAGTGCTGCCGTGAAATGCATTTCTCCGTTTTTCAGATGAAAAAATTGAGGGAAATTGAAGATATTCATGAATAATGGCCATCAACTAATACTATTTATTTACTATTTGCTAAATAATTTTCTAAATAAATTTTTAAAGTAATTATCTTTCCTGGCAATGCATAATTACTGAGAAGTCACATTATAAGCATCAAATGCCTAGTTATGTATAAAAAGACAAAGTTTCTGCTATCTGGGAAATCATGCTACTATAACATAATAGTAAACAGGTAGAAAAAGTTGGCTTTCATATAGCAAAAATCAGCAAAGTGTGATGGGAGGCCTTCATTTTAAATGAATGCTGCATGTTCAGTCCAAATCCCTCTAAACATAACTGCTGTCTCTTATACACATCTAGATGTGTATAAGAGACAGCCTCTAAGCATAATTGACATACAAATTGATATCGTACTAGATATTTCTGGTTTTGAGTGTCAGCATAATTTTGAATAGAGAAAAAATACACATACACCTTTATCTGTGGTGAGATGCTCCCTCTCTCTATGGAAAGAAAATTGAAAATGAATTGTGTTGTTTCAGAAAAGTAAGATTAAATTTCTTTGGTTTAATAAATGTAAATTATTTACTCATTGGAAGTAGGTAAAGGGAAGATCGTGATCACAGCTAATGATTATTGAGTCCTTGAAAAATACCAGATACTCTTCACTTAAATCATTTTTAGATTAACTGGCATTATTATAAGCCTGCTTTACCAGCATAGACATTCTTGTAGTCACCTGGCCCTTAATGTGCCATATGCTATATAGTCAAGATTTGAACCCAGTGAGATACAGCAAGGGCAGCATGCTTCTGCTCACTACACCATGATGCCTCCATAGAACCCCACGGTTTTCATTGGTGCTGCTTGTTCTCTTTTCTCAACTGTGAAAACATCTGAGACTTTGCAGTTGACTCAGAGAAGTAGAAAAGAAATTGCAGTCCCTTTCCGGATAATACTAGGGATAGGAAAGTGACTGCAAACATTGAGCACAATTTTAAGAGTAAGAAATGCTTGGACTCACTGTTTCTTGAATCACATAGTGCAGAATATGAATTCAGGCAATGGTTGACTTTGTCCTTCAACTGTATAAAAAAGGTGGTAGACTCCAGGAGGGAATCTGAGATAAGTTTTTTCTTTTTTTTTTTTAATTATTAGTTTTGTAACCTGTGACACATGGATGTGCAATTTCTGTGGTCCTCTTTAACCCTAAACAGATTATGGAGTTGATAAATAGTCCATCACCTAGAAAACAGTTATGAAGAACAGGCCTCATCTGTGAAAGAAAACAAAAATCAACTTCACTAATGTCTATAGTTTTGGAAAGGAAATTCTCCCTTATGTTTTTCACAGTTATAGAAATCTCAGGTACAAAAATAAGCCTTCTCATATACTTCTCAGAAGTATTAGTATATACATTTTTTAAAATAATGAGAATGTTTTAAATGTTACAATGAAACAAAATATAAGAAGACATGATAGTTATATTTCAATAATACAAGTATGTACAAACTAGTAAAAATCATATTGTAACAGATGGGACACGGTATTTTGGTTCAAAGTATTTAGAGCATGTTCATTAATCTAGATTAATACAGTGTATATTTTATTGAGATAGAAATAATATTTTTATTTAATAATTATATAAGAACATAGCTATTTTTCAGATTTATACATTATTTCCTCAGAATCTGAAACTAAAATTTAGTTTTAACTGTATTGTCAGCTTAGCTTTTCTTTTCAGAGATATGTACTTTAGGTCAGCTTAGTAATATCCAGAATTTGTACATGTAAAATTTAGCAGGATTTTAAGATATAGAGATATTCTCAATAGAGTATTAAATAAATGATAAAGTAATGAAAATTAATGATAAAAATAATACTAACAATAATCATGGAGACTTATTATCTTATTATCCTTGAAATACCAAAGAATTGGCACAATGATGGGATTTTTTAGATTAAATGATTTAAATAATTGCTTCAGTCTTCTATTAGACTTTCCTAAACTAGGTTCTTAGGACTTTATGATATGTTGCAGTTAAGAGTATACAGAATGGAAGAAATAACATCCAGTAAGTTGTTTGTTTAACATACTTATCATAGTTCTCACTTATAAGCTAATTTAAGCAATCATTTTTAGGTATACATGTTCTAAGCTAAATCTATCATGATTTTATTTTCTGACCTCAAAGAAGATAAACCTTAATTCTACTGAAGATATTGTTATCAATATTACTGTCTCATAAGCTTGCTAATATTTAGATATTTTGATAGATAGATAGATACATACATACATAAATAAATATTGGATAAAATATAGGAATAGACATACCTAGAAATAGATCTTCCTTTTTTAATGAGGCTTTAGCTCATGGCAACTTGAGCACAAAAAAAGGATGACTGTAGTATCCATAGTAATAATATACAGGAGTAATCCTACTTCACTGAAGTACATTTATGAAAGGATAGCATTAAACTACATTAAAGGACATAAATTATGATGATACTGGTGAATGGATTTGTTAGAGAAAATATGTAAAATGGTATTCAATATATGAGAATCATTTAATACTCAAAATTTTATTTTTTCACTAACTTCTACGAAACTTTCTATTATTTTTGTGTGTGTGTGTGTTTTTTCTTTTTTTTTTTTTTTTTCCTGAAATTTGACTTCTCCATTTGGGGAGCTGTCATTTTGACAGGGGTTAACACTAAAGATCATCTTTCTGGAGGGTCATTTTACTAGAAAGCTTGAAGACAGCTGTGGTGGGATTTGCTTCATATTAAACCCAGTTTAGAGGAGAATACAAAGTCCCAAGGTATACTGTTAAAGCAGGGCATTTCAAAGTAATATCTTGCTTGGTTGCCACTTTGAACTGCTATATCTTTATATTGTTGAAGCAGTTTTCTTTTCCTCTGCCATTAAAGGTATTAATTGTAAATGCTTGAGAAGCACTTGTAACAAAGCACCTCTGCTTCTATTATCATTTATTTAGTTTTAGCTTTCAAAACACAGAGAAATAACTGTTGTTTTACTTTTTATATAACAGCACTTTAAAATGTTTATTTGTATGCTTTCCTAAACAATGTCAAAAAGCCATCTCCATCAGAGATCTTTCTGCTTATTGCAAACATCAAAAATTGTCCATATGTGCTGAATTACTTTCACACTATATGAACGCTTCAGATTTTCCTTACAATTTTTCCCAATCTAGAATTTTGATATATTTACAGCGACAAAGCAGGATGTGGATATGCATGTTCTTCTTTCTAAATTGAAAAGATTAAAAATCTACATGGTTTAAGTAGCCCAGACCTTTGGTATCCAAATATAGATGAATTAATCATCGATGACTAATATATATATTATATAGTTTGAATTTTATTAATTTGTATAATGAAGGGAACTTCAGACTGCTGCATTCCATGGAAAATCAATCATCTTATGTGCAGTGTTTACTTCCCAGCTTTGCAACTATAGTGACTGGAAATGATAAAGTAGTTCCCAGAATTTCAGTGTTAATTACAGTGTAGTACATCATTGGGGCCCTTGTTTTAGAAAAGAAAAGCTTTTCGAGATTTGTATTACATTGCCATCTACTTCAAATGCAGTTTAATTGTATAAGAAACACATTTTTTTTCCACAATGTTGATTTCGAGTATTTTCTTACTAAACTATATCAAAGATATTTAATGTTTGCTTATAAAAACATGTTTTGAAAGAAATGAAGAAATGAATCACCCTAATAAATATTTTTAAATTGTTTTGCATCTAGGATATTGTAGCTGTTATCATGATACTCTGTCAGTTTTCTCCTTTGGGACCTCCAAGAAATTCATTTTCCAGTTTATGAGGAAGGCCATTTACAGCTTCATCGCTCAATTGGGAATTGCCCTCAACCACAGGAAACTTCATAGGTCAAGAGTATGCCCATTGTGTGAATGCATCCTGAGGTCCATTGTTGTTCTATGGTGGGATACCAAAGTTGAACCCTATGACTCAATTTGGAACAATGTTGAAGGCTCATTTTAAGTCCAGAGCTGTTTATAGAATCAGCAGAATCCTCCATTGTCACCTTATTGTTTGGCAGCATCCCCCTCTGTCTAATCGTACATTTTTCACTTCTTTACAGGTGTATATCTCAAGAGCACTCCACAACAAAGATTCTGCCCGCAATCCTCCACTTCAAGGTCTATTTCAGGGAACCTGTTTAACACAGTTATGGATAGAGTGGTCTTAGGAAGCTGACTCTAACATGAAAATTTAGAGTTGGATCTTTTGCTGACATACTGAATATTCATAAGAGCATATGATACATTTGTCTACCATAAACATGTCATTTCAAAA
>NW_012103188.1:432306-436431 GCF_000951045.1 Mandrillus leucophaeus | reverse complement strand
TTTAACAAAAACAATAAGAGAAACAGAAACCACCATTTATTAACTGACGCTTACTGAAAGCTTTAGAAGGATTTTCTTATTTAATTTTCAATCCAGATTTTCATGGACATTTTTGTTATTGACAATTTTAATTTATCAAATCATCACAGAAAATTATAGATGCCACTATTAACAGATTTTTTAAAAAACCTCATTCATAGAAAACGTTAATGATATGGTTTGGATCGTTGACCCCATCAAATCTCATGTTGAATTGTAATCCCTAGTGCAGGAAGTGGAGCCTGGTGGGAGGTGATTACATTATGCTGGTGGAGTTCTCATGAATGGTATAGCACCATTCCCTTGGTGCTGTCTTGTGTTGAGTTTTCATGAGATTTAGTTGTTTAAAAGTTTGTGGCACCTTCCCCATCTCTCTCTTGCTCTTCCTGTAGCCATGGGAAGGGCTGTTCCCCCTTTGCCTTCTGCCATGATTGTAAATTTCCTGAGGCCTCCCCAAAAGCTGAGCAGATGTCAGCATCACGTTTCCTTAACAGCCGATGGAATTGTGAGTCAATTAAATCTATGTTCCTTATAAATTACTAGTCTTCGGTTTTTCTTCATAGCAGTGAGGAAATGAACTAATTCAGCTAGTAAATCACAAATGCCATAAAAATAGCAAATAGCTTAAGAAGATATCTAACCAAGATTAGGGGACTCCAGAACCTAAGGATTTCTGAAAGCATAGGTTTTAAAGAGTGTAAAGAAACTAAGTCTGGGACACATTTAGGAACTCAATTACATAAGAAATAAAAATAATATATAGACTATTTAAATTTAGAAGAGGGGAAGGAGAGGAGAAAGACAAAGAAGAGGAGGAAGAGGACGAAGGGGAAGACATTCTAGTTTAGCACATTTACTGCAGTCTACAGGGAAAGCTCAGTTATACCACTTCCCCACTAACCCTAAGAGGAGCTCTAATATTCATAAGGGGTTTTCTCAAGGATGGAAATAAATCCTCAGGGATACAAAATAGGGTGGGATAACAAGCAATAGAGGGGTGTGTTTGTGTGTATGTGTTGTGTGTGTGAGACAAATAGATGAAAAACTTTATTTTCTTTTGAGACATCATTATTTTGTTTGGAATCTCTCTCTCTCTCTCAATTTTCTCTTTCTCTCCCACTCTCTTTCTTTTTCTTTCTCACTTTCTTCACTTCACTTCATGAAACACACACAAGTATCAACAGATGAATCAATCAAGTAGAAAGAATATCATTAATTGAAGATCAACTTAATGAAATAAAGTGAGAAGACAAGATTAAGAAAAAAAAAGAATAAAAAGGAACAAACAAAGTCTCCAAGAAATATGGGACTATGTGAAAAGACCAAACATACATTTGATTGGTGTACCTGACAGTGACAGGGAGAATGGAACCAAGTTGGAAACACTCTTGAGTTTATTATCCAGGAGAACTACCCCAACCTAGCAAGACAGGCCAACATTCAAATTCAGGAAATACAGGGAACACACAAAGATATTCGTCAAGAAGAGCAACCCTAAGACACATAATCCTCAGATTCACCAAGGTTGAAATGAAGGAAAAAATACTAAGGGCAGTCAGAGAGAAAGGTCAGGTTACCCACAAAGGGAAGCCCATCAGACTAACAGTGGATTTCTCAGCAGAAACCCTACAAGCCAGAAGAGACTGGGGGCCAATATTCAACATTCTTAAACAAAAGAATTTTCAACCCAGAATTTCATACACAGACAAACTAAACTTAATAAGTGAAGGAGAAATAAAATCCTTTACAGACAAGCAAATGCTGAGAGATTTTGTCACCACCAGGCCTGCCTTACAAGAGAGAGCTCCTGAAGGAAGCATTAAACATGGAGAGAACAATTGGGACCAGCCACTGCAAAAACATACCAAATTGCAAAGAACATCAGCAAGATGAAGAAACTAACGGGCAAAACAGTCAACTAGTATCATAATGACAGGATCAAATTCACACACAACAATATTAACTTTAAACATAAAGAGGCTAAACTCCCCAATTAAAAGACACAGACTGGCAAATTGGGTAATAATTCAAGACCCATCAGTGTGGTGTATTCAGGAGACCCATCTCATGTGCAAAGACACACATAGGTTCAAAATAAAAGGATGGAGGAAAATTTACCAGGCAAATGGATTAAAAAAAAAATGAAAAATGCAGGAGTTCCAATATCATTGATTGAAGGTCAACTTAATGAAATACAGTGAGAAGACAAGATTAGAAAAAAAGAATAAAAAGGAACAAACAAAGACTCCAAGAAATATGGGACTATGTGAAAAGACCAAACATAAGTTTGATTGGTGTACCTGAAAGTGATGGAGAGAATGGAACCAGATTTTAAACTAGTGAACATCAAAAGAGACAGAAAAGGACATTACATAATGGTAAAAGGATCAATACAGCAAGAAGAGTTAAATATCCTAAATGTATATGCACTCAAAACAGGAGCACCCAGATTTATAAAGCAAGTTAGTAGAGACATACAAAGGGACTTAGATTCTCCCACAATAATAGTGGGAGACTTTAACACCCCACTGTCAATATTAGACAGATCAATGAGACAGAAAATTAACAAGGATATGCAGGACTTGAACTCAGCTCTGGATCAAGTGGATCCAATAGACATCTACAGAACTCTCCACCCCAAATTGACAGAATACAGATTCCTTTTAGCTCCTCATCTCACTTATTCTAAAATTGACCACATAAAAAATTGGAAGTAAAACACTCCTCAGCAAACGCAAAAGAATAGAAATCATACTCCCAGCGCGAGCGACACAGAAGACAGGAGATTTCTGCATTTTCAAGTGAGGTACTGGGTTCATCTCACTAGGGAGTGTGGGACAGTCGGTGCTGGTTAGCGGCTGCAGCCCGACCAGCCAGAGCTGAAGCAGGGCGAGGCATTGCCTCACCTGGGAAGCGCAAGGGGAAAGGGAATCACTTTTCCTAGCCAGGGGAACTGAGACACACAACACCTGGAAAATCGGCTAACTCCCACCACAATACTGCACTCTACCAAGGATCTTAGCAAACGGGCACACCAGGAGATTATACTCCACACCTGGCCGGGAGGGTCACACGCCCACGGAGACTCCCTCATTGCTAGCACAGCAGTCTGCCATCTCGCAGCAAGGCAGCAGCGAGGCTGGGGGAGGGGCACCCGCCATTGCTGAGGCTTAAGTAGATAAACAAAGCGACTGGGAAGCTCAAACTAGGTGGAGCTCACAGCAGCTCAAGGAGTCTTGCCTGTCTCTGTAGACTCCACCTCTGGGGACAGGGCACAGCTAAACAACAACAACAACAACAAAAAAGCAGCTGAAACCTCTGCAGATGCAAACGACTCTGTCTGACAGCTTTGAAGAAAGCCGTGGATCTCCCAACAGGGAGGTTGAGATCTGAGAATGGACAGACTGCCTTTTCAAGTGGGTCCCTGACCCCTGAGTAGCCTAACTGGGAGACATCCCCCACTAGGGGCAGACCGACACCCCACACCACACATGGTGGAGTACACCCCTGAGAGGAAGCTTCCAAAGCAAGAATCAGACAGGTACACTCGCTGTTCAGCAATATTCTATCTTCTGCAGCCTCTGCTGCTGATACCCAGGCAAACAGGGTCTGGAGTGGACCTCAAGCAATCTCCAACAGACCTACAGCTGAGGGTCCTGACTGTTAGAAGGAAAACTATCAAACAGGAAGGACACCTACACCAAAACCCCATCAGTACGTCACCATCATCAAAGACCAGAGGCAGATAAAACCACAAAGATGGGGAAAAAGCAGGGCAGAAAAGCGGGAAATTCAAAAAATAAGAGCGCATCGCCCCCTGCAAAGGAACCCAGCTCATCGCCAGCAATGGATCAAAGCTGGAAAGAGAGTGACTTTCACGAGATGAGAGAAGAAGGCTCCAGTCCATCAAACTTCTCAGGACTAAAGGAGGAATTATGTACCCAGCACAAAGAAACTAAAAACCTTGAAAAAAGAGTGGAAGAATTGATAACTAGAATTATTAATGCAGAGAAGGCCATAAACGAATTGACAGAGATGAAAACCATGACACGAGAAATACGCGACAAATGTACAAGCTTCAGTAAC
>NW_012103188.1:430469-431044 GCF_000951045.1 Mandrillus leucophaeus | reverse complement strand
TCTCTGGGACACATTTAAAGCAGTGTGTAGAGGGAAATTTATAGCACTAAATGCCCACAAGAGAAAGCAGGAAAGATCTAACATTGACACTCTAATATCACAATTAAAAGAACTGGAGAAGCAAGAGCAACACATTCAAAAGGTAGCAGAAGGCAAGAAATAACTAAGATCAGAGGAGAACTGAAGGAGATAGAGACACAAAAAACCCTCCAAAAAATCAATGAATCCAGGAGTTGGTTTTTTGAAAAGATCAACAAAATTGACAGACCGCTAGCAAGACTAATAAAGAAGAAAAGAGAGAAGAATCAAATTGACGCAATAAAAAATGATAAAGGGGATATCACCACTGACCCCACAGAAACACAAACTAACATCAGAGAATACGATAAACACCTCTACGCAAATAAACTAGAAAATCTAGAAGAAATGCATAATTTCCTGGACACTTACACTCTCCTAAGACTAAAGAAGGAAGAAGTGGAATTCCTGAATAGACCAATAGCAGGCTTTGAAATTGAGGCAATAATTAATAGGCTACCAACCAAAAAAAGACCAGGGTCGGATGGATTCAAAGA
>NW_012103188.1:423930-427236 GCF_000951045.1 Mandrillus leucophaeus | reverse complement strand
GAGTTGATGGGTGCTGACGAGTTGATGGGTGCAGCACGCCAACATGGCACAAGTATACATATGTAACAAACCTGCACATTGTGCACATGTACCCTAGAACTTAAAGTATAATAATAATAATAATAATAAGTAAAAATAAAACTGTGTTCTCAAAATTGGAAAATACAAAAAAAAAAATAGAAATCATAACAAACAGTCTCTCAGACCACAGAGTAATCAAAATAAAACTCAGGATTAAAAAACTTACTCAAAATCGCACAATTACATGGAAACTGAACAACCTGCTGCTGAATGACTACTGGGCACATAATAAATAGAAGGCAGATATAAAGCTGTTCTTTGAAACCAATGAGAATGAAGACACAATGTACCGGAATCTCTGGGACACATTTAAAGCAGTGTGTGGAGAGAAATTTATCACACTAAATGCCCAAAAGAGAAAGCAGGAAAGATCTAAAATTGACAGTCTAACATCAAATTAAAATAACTAGAGAATTCAAAAGCTAGTAAAAGACAAGAAATAACTAAGATCAGAGCAGAACTGAAGGAGATAGAGACACAAAAAAACCCTTCAAAAAATCAGTGAATCCAGGAGCTGATTTTTTGAAAGACCAACAAAATAGATAGACTGCTAGCCAGACTAATAAAGACGAAAAGAGAGAAGAAGCAAATAGATGCAATAAGAGATGATATAGAGGATATCACCACTGATCCCACAGAAATACAAACTACCATCAGAGAATACTATAAACACCTTTACACAAATCAAATAGAAAATCTAGAAGAAATGGATAAATTTCTGGATATGTACACCCTCCAAAGTCTAAACCAGAAAGAAGTCGAATCCCTGAAGAGACCAACAACTAGTTCTGAAATTGACACAATTATTAATAGCCTACCACCCCAAAAAGTCCAGGACCAGAAGGATTCACAGCCGAATTCTACCAGAGTTAAAAAGAGGAGCTGGCACCATTTCTTCTGAAACTATTCCAAGCAATAGAAAAAGAGGGAATCCTCCCTAACTCATTTTAAGAGTCCAGCATCATCAGGATACGATAACCTGGAAGAGACACAACAAGAAAGGAAATTTCAGGCCACTATCCCTGATGAACATCAATGTGAAAATCCTCAATAAAATACTGGCAAACTGAATCCTGCAGCACATCACAAAGTTTACCCACAAGATTAACTTGGTTTCATACCTGGGATGCAAGGCTAGTTCAACATACACAAATCAATAAACATAATTCATCACATAAACAGAACCAATGACAAAAATCACATGATTATCTCAATAGATGCAGAAAAGGCCTTTGACAAAATTCAACAGCCCTTCATGCTAAAAACTCTCAATAAACTAAATATTGATGGAGTGTATCTCAAAGCAATAAGACCTATTTATGACAAATCCACAGCCAATATCATACTGAATGGGGAAAAATTGGAAGCATGCCCTTTGAAAACTGGCACAAGACAAGGATGCTGTCTCTCACTACTCCTATTCAATGTAGTATTGGAAGTTCTGGTCAGGGCAGTCAGGCAAGAGAAAGAAAAGGTATTCAAATAGGAAAAGAGGAAGTCAAATTGTTTCTGTTTGCAGATGATGTGATTGAATATTTAGAAAGCCCCACCGTCTCAGTCCAAAATATCCTTAAGCTGATAAACAACTTGTGCAAATACTCAGGGTACAAAATCAATGTGCAAAAATCACAACCATTCCTATACACCAATAAGAGACAAACAGAGAGCCAAATCATAGTGAACTTCCATTCACAATTGCTACTAAGAGAATAAAATACCTAGGAATACAATTTACAAGGGATGTGAAGGATCTCTTCAAGGAGAACTGCAAACCACTGCTGAAGGAAATAAGAGAGGACACAAATAAATTGAAAAACATTTCATGCTCATGGATAGGAAGAATCATTATCATGAAAATGGACATACTGCCCAAAGTAATTTATACATTCAATGCTATCCTAATCAAGCTACCACTGGTGTCTTCACAGAATTGGGAAAACCTACTTTGAACTTCATATGGAGCCCAAAAAGAGTTCGCAGAGCCAAGACAATCCTAAGAAAAAACAACAAAGCTGGAGGCATCATGCTTCCTGACTTCAAACTATATTACAAGGCTACAGTAAACAAAACAGCATGGTACTGGTACCAAAACAGATACATAGATCAATGGAACAGAACAGAGGCCACAGGAATAACATCACACATCTACAACCATCTGATGTTTGATGAATCTGATAGAAAGAAGCAATGGGAAAATGATTTCATATTTAATAAATGGTGTTGGGAAAACTGGCTAGTCATATGCAGAAAACTGAAACTGAACCCCTTCCTTACACTTTATACAAAAATCATCTCACGATGGATTAAAGACTTAAACATAATACCTAAAACCATAAAAATACCAGAAGAAAACCTGGGCAGTACCATTCAGGACAAAGGCATAGGCAAAGACTTTATGTCTAAAACACCAAAAGCAATGGCAACAAAAGCCAAAATTGACAAATAGGGTCTAATTAAACTAAAGAACTTGTGTACATCAAAAGAAGCCATCATTACAGTGAACAGACAATGCAGAGAATGTGAGAAAATTTTTGCAATCTATCCGTCTGACAAAGAGTTAATATCCAGAATCTACAAAGAACTTAAACAAATTAAAAAAAAAAAAAAATTCAAACATCCCCATCAAAAAGTGGGTGAAGGATATGAACAGACACTTCTCAAGAGAAGACATTTATGCAGCCAACAAACACATGAAAAAGAGCTCATCATCACTGGTCATTAGAGAAATACAAATCAAAACCACAATGAGATACCATCTCATGCCAGTTAGAATGGCGATCATTAAAAAGTCAGAAAATAATGATGCTGGAGAGGATGTGGAGAAATAGGAATGCTTTTACACTGTTGATGGGAGTGTAAACGAGTTCAACCATTGTGGAAAGCAGTGTGGTGATTCCTCAAGGATCTAGAACTAGAAATACCATTTGACCCAGCAATCCCATTACTGAGTATATATCCAAAGGATGATAAATTATTCTACTATAAAGACACATGTACACGTATGTTTATTGAGGCACTATTCACAATAGCAAAGACTTGGAACCAACCAAAATATCCATCAATGATAGACTTGATAAAGAAAATGTGGCACATATACACCATGGAATACTATGCAGCCATAAAAAAGATGAGTTTGTGTCCTTTGTAGGGACATGGATGCAGCTGGAAACCATCATTCTCAGCAAACTAACACAAGAACATAAAAACAAACACTGCATGTTCTAA
>NW_012103188.1:407628-423880 GCF_000951045.1 Mandrillus leucophaeus | reverse complement strand
CCATGGAATACTATGCAGCCATAAAAAAGATGAGTTTGTGTCCTTTGTAGGGACATGGATGCAGCTGGAAACCATCATTCTCAGCAAACTAACACAAGAACATAAAAACAAACACTGCATGTTCTAACTCATAAGTGAGAGTTGAACAAGGAGAACACATGGGCACAGGGATGAGAACATCACCTACTGGGGCCTTTTGGGGGATTGGGGGCCAGGGGAGGGATAGCATTAGGAGAAATACCTAATGTTAATGGGTGCAGCAAACCACCATGGCACATGTACACCTATGTAACAAACCTGTACATTCTCCACATGTACCACAGAACTTAAAGTATAATTGAGAGAGAGAGAGAGAGAGAGAGAGAGAGAGAGAGATTAGAATCTTCTATTTCCTATCCCTTGGAAGACTTGCTTTTGGATACTACCACTATGCCATGGAGAATATAAGATGTTCTGTACAGACTCTCATTTGGACAGGAAGGGAGACTCCTGAAGGACAGATATGACTGAATTGCCAACTGACGGCATCCATCAACCACATCTGTGAGCTATCTTGAAAATTATACCTGTAGCCCCAGTTGAATTTCCTCAGCTGACCTGATTGACATAGAGAGAGATGAGGCCTTCACACTGGGCCCTGCCCAAAATTCAGTTTCAGAAACAAGATAAATTATTTTGTTTTAAGCCATGAAACTTGAACAGGGCAATTTATAACGAAGAAGCAAATAACAACAAGGATCTACCAAGTTAGAGAAAGAGCCCACATTCATTTCACTTTGCTTCATGCTGCGATTTTTCAGCTCTATCAGGTCATTTATGTTCTTCTCTAAATTGGCAATTCCTCTAACCATTTTTCAAGATTCTTACCTTCTTGCATTGGGTTAGAACGTGCTCCTTTAGCTTGGAAGAGTTTGTTAAATTACCTACCTTCTGAAGCCTACTTCTGTCAATTCATCAAACTCATTCTCCCTCCACTTTTGTTCCCTTGCTGGCCAGGAGTTGTGATCCTTTGGAGGAGAAGAAAGGCATTCTGGTTTTTGGAATTTTCAGTCTTTTTTGCTCTGGTTTCTCTCCATCTTTGTGGATTTATCTACTTTTGGTCTTTGATGTTGGCGTCCTTCGGTTGAGGTCTTTGGGTTGACATGCTGTTCTTTTTTATTTTTTATTTTTATTTTTTTTTTTCTTTTTTGAGACGGAGTCTTGCTCTGTCGCCCAGGCTGGAGCAGTGCAGTGGCGCGATCTCGGCTCACTGCAACCTTCGCCTCCCGGGTTCACGCCATTCTCCTGCCTCAGGCTCTTAAGTAGCTGGGACTACAGGAGCCCACCACCATGCCTGGCTAATTTTTTGTATTTTTAGAGGAGACGGGGTTTCACAGTGTTAGCCAGGATGGTCTGGATCTCCTGACCTTCAGATCCGCCTGTCTTGGCCTCCCAAAGTGCTGGGATCACAGGCCTGAGGCACCGTGCCCGGCCACTATTCCTTTTTGTTTGTTAGTTTTCCTTCAGACAGGCCCCTCTGCTGCAGGTCTGCTGGAGTTTCCTGACCCTGTGCCCTGGGTATCACCAGCGGAGGCTGCAGAACAGCCAAAGATTGCTGCCTGTTCTTTCTTCTGGAAGCTTTGTCCCAGTAGGGCACCTGCCAGATGCCAGCCAAAGCAGTCCCATATGAGGTGAGGTGTCTTTCAGCCCCTACTGGGGGGTGCCTCCCAGTCAGGATACACGGGGGTCATGACCCACTTGAGGAGGCAGTCTTGGGAGGTGACAATGTGCTAGTAGCCCTCACTTTTTCAGCACCTCCTCAGCCTCCGGCCTCCGCGTCCACTCTGGCGGCGCTTGAGGAGCCCTTCAGTCCGCCACAGCACCATGGGAGCCCCTCTCTGAGCTAGCTGAGGCCAGAGCCTCCTCCCTCTGCTTGTGGGGTGATGTGGAGGGAGAGGCAAGAGTGGGAACAAGAGCTGCGCTGGCGGGCCATGTGAGTTCAGGCGGGCGCGGGCTCCGCGGGCCTCGCGCACAGAGCACACGGCCAGCACCGCAGGCCCAGGGCAGAGAGGGACTTAGCACCCAGGCCGGCAGCTGCGGAGTTTGCCAGGGGTCCCTCAGCAGTGCCGGCGCACCGGCGCTGCACTCAAATTCTCCCGGGACTTAGCTGCCTCCCTGCGGGGCAGGGCTCTGGACCTGCAGTCCGCCACGTCTGAGCTCCTCCCCTGCAGAGGGCTCCTGGCGCAGCCTGAGCCTCCCCGATGGGCGCCGCCCCTTGCTTCTTGGCCCCCTGGACAGCCCAAGGGCTGAGGAATGCAGGCGCGGTTAGGGACTGGCGGGCAGCTCCCCCTGCAGCCCTAGTGCAGGATCCACTGGGTGAAGTCAGCTGGGCTCCTGAACTGGATGGGAACTTGAAGAACTTTTATATCTAGCGGGAGGATGGTATGTGCACCAATCAGCACTCTGGGTCTAGCTCAGGGTTTGTGAATACACCAGTTGGTACTCTGTATCTAGATAACCTAGTGGAGACTTGGAAGGCTAGTACTCTGTGACTCTGTGTCTAGATCAAAGATTGTAAATGCACCAATCAGTACTCTGTGTCTAGCTCAAGGTTTGTGAATACACCAATTGGTACTCTGTATCTAGCTAACTCTGTATCTAGCTAACTAGCACTCTGTGACTCTGTGTCTAGCTCCAGGATTGTAAAGTACCAATCAGCACTCTGTCAAAATGGACCAATCAGCTCTCTGTAAAATGGACCAATCAGCACTCTGTCAAAACAGACCAATCAGCTCTCTGTAAAGTGGACCAGTCAGCTCTCTGTAAAATGGACCAATCAGCAGGATGTGGGTAGGGCCAGATAGGGGAATAAAAGCAGGCTGCTCAAGCTTGCGGGCAGCAACCCAGTAGGGTTCCCTTCCACACTGTGGAAGCTGTGTTCTTTCGCTCTTGGCAATAACTTGGTGCTGCTCACTCTTTCAGTCCATGCTGCCTTCATGAGCTGTAACACTCACCTTCGCTGCAGTTTCACTCCTGTAAGCCGGCGAGATCACGAACCCACTGGGAAAATCGAACACCTCCAGAGGTGGCCTTTAAGAGCTGTAACACTCACTGGGAAGGTCTGCAGCTTCACTCCTGACAGTGAGACCATGAACCTACCGGAAGGAAGAAGGTCCAGACACATCTGAACATGTGAAGGAACAAACTCTGGACACCCCATCTTTAAGAACTGTAACACACCCCGCCAGGGTCCACGACTTCATTCCTGAAGTCAGTGAGACCAAGAACCCACCAATTCTAGACAGTCTCACCCTTAGCGTAGCTTGAACTCTGTGCTGGGAGGTCTGCTCCTCTCTTCAGAGTGGTGAGGCAGGGACATTTAAGTCTACTGAAGATGCGCCCACAACTGCCTCTTCCCCCAGGTGCTCGGTACCAGGAAGATGGGGGTTTTATCTGTAAGTCCCTGTCTGGGGCTGCTGCCTTTATTTCAGAAATGCCCTGCCCAGAGAGGAGAAATGTGGCAGTCTATCCACAGCAGCCATGCTGAGCTGCAGTGGGGCTCGGCCCAGTTCAAACTTCCTGGCTGTTTTGTTTACACCGTGAGCCTAAAACTGCCTTCTCAAGCCTCAGCAATGGTGGACACCCTTCCCCCCACCAAACTCAAACATCCGATGTTGATGTCAGACTGCTACTGTGCTGGCAATAAGAATCTCAAGCCAGTGGATCTGAGTTTATTGGTTCCGTGGGGGGTGGGACCCCCGCGAGACAGACCACTTGGCTCCCTGGCTTCAGTACCCCTCTCCTGCAGCGTGAATGGTTCTGTCTCACTGTCATTCCTGGCGCCGTTGGGGTATGGAGAAAAAAAAAAAAAAAAAAAAAAAACCTGCAACTAGTTCGGTGTCTGCGCAAATGGCTGCCCAGTTTTGTGGTTGAAACCCAGGGCCCTTGTGGGGTAGGCACCAGAGGGAGTCTCCTGGTCTGCAGGTTGCGAAGACCGTGGGACAAGAGCAGTATCTGGGCCAGAGTGCACCATTTCTCAGGCTGAGTCTCTCATGGCTTCCCTTGGATAGGGGAGAAAATTCCCCCCACCCCTTGTGCCTCCCGAGTGAGGCAACGCCCCAGCCTGCTTTGGCTCCTCTTCCACGGCTGCACCCACTGTCCAAGCAGTCCCAATGAGATGAACTGGTTACTTCAGTCGGAAATGGAGAAATCACCCACTTTCTGTGTCGATCTCGCTGAGAGCTGCAGACTGGAGCTGTTCGTATTGGGCCATCTTGCTAGCAATCCCCCGAAGATGCTAATATCTTAAGACCTGGAACCAGAAACTGGCACAGCTTAGCTTCTATCTTGTTCCATTTGTCAAAGTAGTAACAGAGACTGCCTATATTTAAGAAGAGAGGTGTAGACCAAATTTCTTAATGTGAGGAGCGTCAAAAAATTATGCCTATTATTAATCCACTAGACCAACAAGGTTAAATATTTATTGGGATATATATATGTGTGTGTGTATATGTACACATATATATTTACTGAGATATAATATACAAGCACAGTATGTGTGTATATTATATATAAGCGGGAATTACAGAAATCATCCTGGGTTCTTAGTCTTACTTGGAGAAAGAATTCTGCCAAGTGACTGATTCAGACAAAAAGAAAATTTACTGAAGGAATATAGAGAGCAGAGTTATCTAGGGAGACAGTACACTCTGAAAAGACGTGGCAGAGCAGGCTGTTGAAGGGTGTGAGCCAACAGCCTTCCAAGAGATCGGTGTTGGATTTTTATGATGTTGAATTTTTCCTTGAAGTTCCCACCTCTGTCTTAAGTCTCTGCCTTTTTTCTTTTTCTAGTTTTTCCATTCCTACATTAAGTCCCTTCCTTTTCCCTGCCTTGTTCCCACCCCAGGCTTGTGGGGCCATCCCTTACTGCTAGTTGGTGCACATGTGCCAGCCAGTGTTGGGTACTAATTGTGTCATGTGTCTTTTAGGAATTTCCCCTTAGCCCTCTTCCCCCTTGTTACCATGTACCTAGCTACATGCTAACATTTTAACTGCAGAGTCAACAATTACTGGGCATCTTAATGGGCACTCCTTCCTGAATAGGTATTTTCCCTCCTCTCTGCTAATATCTAGCATGCATATTTTCGCTGATTTGTGGAAGATTTTCCAGATTTCACTTTTATCGGAGGGTCCCCACTCCTGCTCATGTCTAGCTATCTGCCTACTCAACAACATATATATTTTCAGATCATATGCACATTTGGGGAGATAAATGCCTTATACATCTCTGCTTCTTCTCTGTGTCTTAGACTCATTTTATTCTATCCATCTCTCAAAAGTTAAACTGGTATACGACTTATAAAGCCAATATTATAGGTCTAGGCTAAAGAGGTTAAGTAGACTGTTTTCACTGTGTCTAAACCTGGAAATAACAAAAGTAAGCCTTCAAACTTCCCCTAAATTTGGAGAGTTCTTAAGTTTAGTATTCCATATAAAGAAAGGGTTGTGATTGAAAAGTTCTTTAGGAAAAGAAAATAAAGGTGGCAGATAAAATTTATCTAAATGGCAGAATATTTTAAACTTTACATTTAATATCCTCATGAAGCATAAATTATCCAGGTCACCACAGGATTTTTACTTTGAAATGTTATGCACCTGGTCCTTTCATCATCTGCCTGGCTTCTGAATGCATCTATGTTTGCCATCCCTGTCACTGTACTATAATGTCTAAGCACTATCTATTCATATGAGGTACCAGGTATGTCACGTGTGCATAGAGCACTTGGAAATTTATGGCCATAATAGGAGTGAAGAATTCAAATTCCCTGGCCCTGAAAACCCCTTCCTTGAAAACAGTCATGGCAATTGTCATATACGAGGTTGACTCAGACATCTTATTTGCTAAGAGACTTGTATTACTGCGGGTTTGATCTGAGTTATAAATATATAGTGAGCAGTAAAAATGACTTTAAATCAGGATTCACCATGTTTGGTCTTGATGTATAGACATTTTCTAAATAAATACACTAACTCGCCAATAATTATTTCGACAAAACCAGAAGTTTTTCAAGGAACAGTGGTCTTCATATCGTCTAGTCAATTTGTTTTATTTTATAGGTGATAAATATAAGGAACAAAATCAAATGACTTGTCTAATCATGTAATTTATGGCAAAGGCAGGAATAAAAGTTAGGTACCGTATTAACATTATGAGCTTATAAGGATAAAGCTTAATATTTCAATATATTAATATTGAAACACCAAAACAATTTGTATGGCAATATCCTTCTAATTTTGAAGTACAAAGTTTGGACCATCAGTCCCTTTTACAGAGACATATTTTGGGAGTAGTGTAGCTTCTTTAGATATAATGTTTTCTATTTCTTTTTAATAATATGTTATTCCAAAGAGAGAGTGTAAATTTGAGAAAATCAGCATTTCCCAAAACTAAAGTAAATCTGAAAGGGAGAGAAAGTGTGTATTTCTCCACCTTACGATTTTCACATTTTCATGAAGTCTGAAAAGCAGCTTTATAGAATTTATCTAGCTTCTAATTACTTTGATTGCAACTAGTGATATGTAAACTATGCCTTTTTTTTATGAGTAGCAAGAAGATATTATGTACAGATTGAAATCACAGGGAGTTGGATTTAAAACTAAGTAACCTCTGTGCTTTTCAGTTTTTTTGCCTAGCATAAGTGTTTGGAGATTAGGGATACTATATCCATCTCACCTGAAATATCAGATGCTTTTAAATAGATAATAGTTTTTTGCCATTTATTCTAAAAAAAAAAAAAAATGAAATTGGCTAAGCAGATTGTTTAAACCCTCTAAGGTATTTAATACAGAATATATACCAACATGAAGCCACATTAAAAAACAGAAATACAGATAATTGAATGGCTACATCTTCTAGGAACATCCAGCCCTGCATGCAAAAACAGTAATCTTTTTCTTACATGATGCCCTTAAATTGTAGTTCTTACGCTGATGTCCTTTAATTTAAGAACTAGCTGCTAATAATGGTAGTTCTTAAATCGTAATGGCTTCAGAAATCACTGGTATTTGCTTCAATCAGTGAGGTATTTCTCAAATAGATACAAGTTCCAACTTTCTCAGATAGATAACAATGAGGTCTTTCTCAAATAGATGTATTAATCTCTGTGCTAATGGAATTTTAGGAAAAAGCTGATTAACCCTTCAATGCTTTTAAGCCCTATAACGCTGAAGTTAAGTCTAACAATGATCACTGCCAGCTGAAAGTATTATGAAAAATCAAGTTTCTGATTATGACTTTGTAGGAGTAAACTATTCACTTAATTTATGTTTTTAAGGATGAAAATTTTGTATCTGCATCTAAATTTAAGAACATTTCTAAGTCTTTTGAGTTGATTGAAGCTAGATTATGGAAGTTATGTCAACTAATTGTTAGAAAAAATTACAATGGCTTACATCTTTAAGTGAAGACACTTTAAATTTAAAAAAGCACTCTAACAAGTAAAATGTCCTTTCATAAGCATTTATGGCCTCAAGGTGACCAGCAATGGTCTCTGGAGATACTGAAACATTATTTTAATAAATAAAGATAAAAATTCAGCTTTTTAAACAACAAAAGAGAAAGTATAGAAGTAAAAAAAATTGATAAAAACTAATTTAAGTGTTTTGTCTTTCTTTATAAGTCAGAGTAATAATTGTAATAATTAATCCACAGTTTTTAACTCTCAAAGCACTTACATCAACAGCTCCTCACATTTGCAAGTTTCCTGCTAAACTAAGGAATTTTGGAATAGAATTAAAGGTATTTGAGATATCTTGTGTATTTTTTAATATAATAAGGGTAGATGATGGCAAGATTTTTTTCTAAACTCTGAATTCTGCCATCGTACTCAAAGATCTCTTCTAGAGCATGTATATAAATTTCAAGACTGACTTTTCCTACATAACACATTTCTTTCAAACATTTTGTATAATTATTGTTTTTATTAGACTAAGAGCTTAAACAACAACTATATGACTTTATTTCAATTTTCAATGCCACATACATATTAGTTGTGTTCTCATTTGTTTAAAAACTAAATTCACAATTCTGCCAGCCTTTTAAAGGCTAAGTAATCAAAACTCTGAAGCCAAACTGTCTTGGCTTATATCCCATATCTCTTAGATATCTGTCTTAGTTTACTTACCTGCAAAATATTAATAGAAACAGTAATAACACAAATTTCTTAAGGTTCTGTGAATATTTAAACTGTTAATACCTGTAAAAATATTGAGAAAAATGTGGGTTACCCAGTAAGTATTCAATGAAAGTTGGGCAGTGGAACATAGTGGTTATGAAAATGAACCTTGAAAACCAGTGCCTGAAATTAATCCTAGTTTTACCATGTGCTATGTGTGTTATTTTATGCTACTTAATCTCTGTGTGACTCAGTGGTCAACATGTATCAAATGGAGAAAATAGTAATATTCCTACTGCTCAGAAAAATATGTGACACCTATCATTTTAAGGATTAGCTATATATCTCAAAGGATATACCAGGAAAAGTTTTTGTTATAACAACTGAGGCCATTCCCTTCAAACTCCTTTATAATTTGCTACCCCAGTGCACTGGGCTGAGGTTATGAGAACTAAGAAGTTATCAACTCTATCTAAGTAAAAGAGGGCTTCTTTATCCTTTCATCTCATTCCTGCCAGGCTTTAAAAGTAGGGCTACTTCTTTCACAGCATGATAGGATCCACTAAAGTGACTCCAAAAATGAATAGTCTGCAAGATCATGCATCTTAAAGGAAGGCCAAAATTGAATTGTGAGTTCAACAGGGAGAGGGAGTCGGAGCCAGAAAAGAAGAAGAGGAAGATGAAAGGAGGAGGAAGAGGAGATACAGACAGACAAGAGAGAGGAGAGAAAGAGAGACAAAGAGAGAGAATGATGGAATAAAAAGATATTTAGAAAATTTAATATTTACAGCAATTTTCTTTCCTCAAATAAACAATCTACCCATAATGTTTTATGACTACTTTATTCTAAGAGTTTGCAAATATATTTTGGTTACTAGACACTTATTTCCCAAAATCAGTGGAAAAGGATCTCTAATATTTTATATTGTTTCTTTCTTTCTTTTTTTTTTTTTTTTTTTGAGACGAAGTCTCACTCTTGTCCCCCAGGCTGGAGTACAATGGTACAATCTCAGCTCACTGCAACCTCTGCCTCCTGGGTTCAAGTGATTCTCCTGCCTCCCGAGTAGCTGAGATTACAGGTGTGTACCACCATGCCTGGCTAATTTTTGTATTTTAAGTAGAGACGGGGTTTCACCATGTTGGCCAGGCTGGTCTCGAACTCCTGACCTCAGGTGATCCACCCACCTCGGCCTCCTAAAGTGCTGGGATTACAGGCATGAGCCACTGCACCCGACCATTTTATACTGTTTCTAAGGAGGCACGGATGACATGTAAGTCTCCATTGCCAATCTGGCTGGTCATTTACTTCAATAGTCAGAACCTTGGAAGAGGCAGCATAAGGTTTGGAGATGATGCAGGCCCTGGGAAGAAAGTGTCACGAAACTCATGATTGGACCCAATCTAATGAAACTGCAACCTGTTATCCTGTTTGACATCTGAATCCCTTGTCCAAATGCCCTCTTTTTTTTTTTTTTTTTGGCTTTATCTTTGATGCTGTGCTAATTTTGCATGTATTTATCCAAATATTGATTCCTGATTTGACTCCATTAATGTACTGACTGCCTTGACCATCTGGCAATTTTCTATTCTCTTTTCTGACCATTAATTCAACAGAATTACAGTCTATTATTAACTCTGACAACCTGTTATGATGCCTTTCTTCTAAGTTTATATCTGTTTTCCTTTATGAGTCTTCAGTGGGGGATATTATATTGAGTTTACGTGACACTTTTATTCTAGGGGAATATAACAATAGGCAAGTCAGTCAAATGGTGAGCAAATGAATTCCCCCATGAAGGCATTCCTAAGCACACCAGGGAAGCATAGACACTTGTCAGCTGTGTAGTGGTTCCACAGTATAACAAGTTAAACAGAGCAAAGCAATCATGGTGTTAGTGTTGAAAGAGCAATGGAACGGATTAAAAGAGTTTTCTTTAATTACCAACTGTATATGAGGCATTCCTGATTGAGCTACAACCTTGAAGCTCACCTGAAATTTAAAATTCCATATCATCACTGAACATTGTGCCTTTTCTAAGCCCTACCATATGTCTGAGTCTTCACATATTCCTGAGTCCTATCCCATTCTCACATCCACTGTACTAGCACGACTAGTCAGTGGTACTAAGAATTGAAACTGAAAGCATACAATCGCCTTTATAAGCTGCATTTAAATGTCCATGAACAAAATCAGTAGTATCTTAATGGCCAAATCAAACTGCTAAATAGCTTTTCAAATGAGATACCAAATTCTGAAGTAATACCTTATCCCTGTTTGTCATTAATATGATAGCTGTCCCATTTCTTGAACAAAAGGATTATCTGCCTGATTTTTTTTTCGTTTCTTTTTTTTTTTTTTTTTAACAAAGTTATTATTCTCATTTACAATCATGATGACTATTAAGCTCAGATTTTAAAAACCTTTTCATACAGTTTATATCTTGCAAAATTAAATTGAAAGGTCAACTGAATATGTTTAATCATTTAGACAAAAATTCTTATGTATAAATTACATGAATAATAGATTAAAATTAATTCTCAAATGGAATTACCTGTGGACGAACCCCTGAACTCTTCAGAACTAGGCTTAGTTCTTTCAATTATTTCAGATAATTTACAAACTCATTGTTAGGAAAAATCCTGCCTGTGTTTTTTTGCGGGTGACAGAGGAACTAATGATCTTTTCCAAAGTGAATCATTGATGTATAGCATTGCACTGCGCCAATGAAACTCCAGCTGCTTTCTCAGACCCACTTTTTATGCTTATAATTTTTCTTTGTTTCTTGTCTCCTTATCAGTAAAAGTGAATATTTCTCCAATTCCTGTGCCTTTTCTCACCCTCTCTCTTTGCCCTTGGAACAAAGTCCAGAGAATAATGTATGAAATAGTGTGTTGAATATTTGCAACACTTTTAATTCATCACCTGTAAAATAGATAGTTGAGGGAAATGTCCGACAGCTGACAAAGCTTTTCTTATCTTCAGTCCCATGGCACGATTCTAACGGTTGCAGTTTTCCCAGATGTATATGGATGCTGACTGTGCTAGTTCACATGCTGTTCTTAGCAAAATGCAATGTGTTCAATCAAGCTGGTAAACCCAGAGTCCATAAATTTATCATGCAAATGTTAGTGGTGAGAAAGCCTTCTCAAATGATGCTTACGCACGAGAGCCACATTTGGCATCTCTTTACAACCCTGAAGTTTATGCAGTAACACTATTTTCCTGAGCACCACTCTGGCCGAGTTTCTCATAGGCATTCACAATACCGGTAGAATTTTATTTGCAATGTATAATTATAATGAAAAATTTTTAATTTATAAAATGATCACACATACCAACAGCAGTTTTTCAAGCATGATATATGATACTACATTATTAGAAACTATACTAGAATAATACTTAGTGTATTCTTGTAAATGAGGGCATGATGTGGGATATATGTAGAAATGTTCGAACACCACTAAATTACAGTAGTGGTAATAATGTAATAATTCAGTTTATTTACTAGTATAAATGACTGATGTTTTCCAAAGAACAAACATCTATATAAGATTGTTTATTTGCTGAATTTCACATAGGTAAATATCAAATTTGTAGCGTATAGTCTATTGTATTTCTTATCTATACTGCCTAGAGCACCCAAGACCGAGGACTCCTAGAATCTCCCATTTGTGTAAAATCAAATCAAAATAAATGAAAATAGTACATAGTGAACATAATTTGTATCATAGTTAAATGTTTTAAATTCCTTCAGAGATATTTTCAGTTTTTAAATAGGTGAGAATTAGGTAAATCACTGATTTTAGTATCTTTTATTAATATTCATATATTGCATTTGTTACATGTCCATATAAACTAACAGTTTTTTGAGATCTTTCCATATGTCTGGTGCTAGGACATGTAAAATGTTTCTATTTCACTCCTTACTAGAAACTTCTGATGTAAATAATTTTATTCCCAAATTTTCTCAGTTGTCTTTTCTGACTCTTTCCTCTGTCATTTTCATTATGTTCATGAAAAGGTCCAATGAGTATTTGTCCCTTTCTTAACCGTGTGACATAATTCCACTGCTGGTGCTTAACCCTACAGAAATGAAAATATATGTTCATACAAAACCTGTTCTTTAATCTACTCTATTCACAATCACTCAAAAACGGAAAGAACCCAAATGTCTTTCCACAAGTGACAATACACCATCTCTGCTACATCCAAATAATGGAATCCTCCTCAGAGAAAGACAATAAACTATGAATACATGCAACGACTTGAATTCACCTTCAAGGCATTATATTGAGTGAAAGCAACCAGTTTGGTAAGATTATATTATTAAATGATTCCAAATATATTACAGACTCAAAATCACAAATACATCAGTATTAACCAAATACTAATATTCGGTTTAGGTATTGGGAGCTGATCTAATTTTAGAGGAATAATGTGAGGAAGTTTTTTTGGGGTAATGGAATTGTTTTTTATTCTCATTATGCAAGTTCATTTCATGACTCTCTGTATGCTTTACATTTAATAGAAATGTACACCAAATAGTACATTTTAAAATATGATAATTATTTATTTATTTATTTATTTTTTTGAGATGGAGTCTCGCTCTGTTGCCCAGGCTGGAGTGCAGTGGCCGGATCTCAGCTCACTGCAAGCTCCACCTCCCGGGTTCACACCATTCTCCTGCCTCAGCCTCCCCAGTAGCTGGGACTACAGGCGCCTGCCACCTCGTCCGGCTAGTTTTTTGTATTTTTTAGTAGAGACGGGGTTTCATCGTGTTAGCCAGGATGGTCTCGATCTCCTGACCGTGTGATCCGCCTGTCTCGGCCTCCCAAAGTGCTGGGATTACAGGCTTGAGCCACCGCGCCCGGCCCAAAATATGATAATTTAAAAAAGACTTGAAAAACACAACAAATGTAAAATAAGGTTCACAGAGTCTGGAGATTGTTTTCCTGGAAATAAGAATTTTATGAAAATTATAGTAATCTTTAATATTTTAAAGGCTATTTTATGGCTTACGCAAAATTATTCAAGTTAAGAACCTTTAATTTATTTAAAACCATTACTTGCTTCTCATAATATCATTTATCTCATCTTGGTATGCACACTCATTTACAATTATCCTTCTCTTTTCAGCCTGGTCAGTAATCTAATTTTGTTAATTTAAAACCCAACAATTTAGGCCAGCAAGTACAATAAAGATTCCATTAATTTTAGTTTATTAAAAGAATCCTTAGTATTGTTGGTCATTTAGGGAGGTCACAAACCAAAGGAAGATTAGTAGCTGGATTCTTTTTCTTTTCTATAGAGTTGTAAGTCGGCTTCTAAGTTTATTTAGTGACTGAGAGCTGCCAAAATCTTCAGTGTGGAAATTGGTGATACTTAATGCTTGAGCACATGGCTCAACATTAACATTTTAAACTTGGCATAAGTTTCAGTCTCAGAGAGAAACAGCTGCTTTGCTAAGCATTGGGGGAAAAATGATCATTAAAAGTTTAAAATAAGTGGAAAATTCTATTCTGCCTGATCATTAGGAAGTTTTGTGAAATGTTAGGAGTTGAAGCAAAGCTACCCCCACTTCAAGAAATTATATGGTGAATATTATAAGTGAATCAGAAAAAAAAAAAACCCAACACACACACACACACACACACACACACACACACACACACATTCTGTCATGTATGGTATTAAAACAGAAATGTATAATGTAAGCACAATAATTCTTACTATAATTTGTTACTACACTTCAATTTGAATGTAAAAATTTACTCTTGTGGGATAGTTAAAAGGTGGCCTACCTCTTACTATTTGATGTAGTCCTATACACTAGGGGTTGAACCATCACATTTAACAATTACCATCTGAGAACATTCACTTTGAAGTATTTATCCAAAAAAGTTTCTCATGTTGCAAGCAATAAAGAAAAAAATAATTGTTTCTCAGTAAAGTAAGAATGACATAAATTATTGAGGCGCGCTCTCTCTCACTTTCCGTCCTCCTTTTATTTTGTCCTTTCTGCCTTTATTTTATGATTTTTACTTTAACATACAAGGATATGGAAACTTCAGTCCTACAATAATGGTACAAATAGGGAAAAAAGGAAGAGATAAAAAGTAAAAAGAAGCAGAGGCACCTCAAGGGCAAGAAGTAACAATGATCGTGTACACATTTTCCTTGTACTCTTAAACCTGATATCTCAAGTTGGTTTCACTAGCTTCTACAATTCAGACATAATTTTCTATATGTACTTCATAGCTATTAATTTATATGTAACTTCCTTGCTTGAATTTTATCTCTGACAAGAAATTTTATGTTAGATAGAAATAATCTAGATTTTCATCACTGAGTGAGTTCATTTTCTATTTTGGTCTTGAACATCTTACTCCATATCCAGTTCCATTTCATTTACAGTCTTTTGAGAATTTCAAGTATATTCAGACTCCTAAAACTCAGAGAAAGAAAAATGTCAATTCCTTCTCAGAAATCAGTGCAAATTCACTCATTCTCAGAAAGCGTATGTAACCTGTCAATGCATTATCCAAAGTTTAATCAACTGGCACATTTTAAAACACATATTGTCTTAAACTGAAAGCATAACATTTTATTTGGAACACCATTTAAAATACATTACTATGCTTTGCATCTTTTTTTCACTTTAGTAAGAAAAAAGTGCTTTTGTAAGGACATTGTGACAAATGATGAAAAAAGAGTGTTTATATATTAGATGAACAGTTAATATCTTCCAGTTTCATACAACAAATCGGTCTGAACATTTGTCACAGTCATAGACATTCACCTTCATTTCGAGTCTTTCTTATATTGAACTCAAATGAGAGCATCCTAAGGCTAAAAGAAAACATATAATGGCAAAAATTAGATATCCTCCTATACAAATTCCATTGAAAAGATAATTTTAAATATATGTATATTTTGGATAAAGACAGTTATAATAAAACAATTGTAGTGTTTTAGTTTTATCATTTAAGTTCTACTTTTCCTTCAGGAATAAAAAAATATTTTCAGTACACACATTCTTATTTTTTCACTGTGTTGTGTTTGGAAAAATAAATCAGCTAAGGAGTAACTCTTCCTTTCCCTATATTTTGTATGTAATAGAAACAGTAATTCAGTAAAGCTCTCCTGGAGAACTAATAGAATCTCATCCTATGTCTCCTCTGATCTGTATCTTTTTAGAATTATACTTTAAGAAAGACAACAACATCCAGATAACTTCCAAAAAGGTACAAGTTACCAGTATTTTTATTTGAAGGAAGTTACTCTTCCATTTTCTCTTGTATATATTATGTTTAACACATCACGTTGAGTGTCTGTTATATGTGCAATAGTTTGCATAGATAATGCCTCTTACTTTCTAATGAGCCTCTGATACCTCTCTTCCTGTCCACTCAATATTAGTGAAAATAGTGAGCAATGAATCTTTACTTTATTCATTGAGAAACAATTATAATGTTAAGCAAGTTTTACAACCGCGATTTTGAGTTTCAGTTTAATCTGCATTGCTAGCATGCTCCAATTAAGAGAATTATTTTACCGTTTATTATTGGCTTAAGTGTGTAAAAAGGGCTATTCATTTTTTTAAAAAAATTACACAATACACAAAAAGATCAGAATCTATAGTGCTTTCATGGTTTCCCCTGTTTTATGCTGTAACTGTTCATAATTAACAAGTACATGTAAATTGGTTAATTTCACAAGGTAATATGCTAGAGCACTATCAGACTGAACACTATTCATTTAGTCATGAGTTTGCAAAACAATATACTGAATAATTGGCTAGAGTCCACAGACTGAGCTAATGAGAATGGCACCCAAGAAAAATCCAATTATCTCAAAATGATCTCATGCGAACATAGGAAAAATTTATCCAGGTAGAACTTTTGACTTTGAGATGGCAAAAAGAAATCATAATATCAAATTTTATTAATATTATTGTTAATATTGTGACTCCCTAAGTCATTTTCTTTTTTTTGTTTGTTTGGTTTTTTTTTTTTTTTTTTTTGAGACGGAGTCTCGCTCTGTCGCCTGGGCTGGAGTGCAGTGGCCGGATCTCAGCTCACTGCAAGCTCCGCCTCCT
>NW_012103188.1:400419-406508 GCF_000951045.1 Mandrillus leucophaeus | reverse complement strand
TTAATATTTGATCCAGCATGTAAGCTAAATAACTTTATTATATAAAGCAATTAATTTATCTTTATGGATATTTATGTGTGAAATTAAATATTTCATACATTCATTAATTTTATAATTTTAGGAACCAGCCACTCTGAGGTGCACTAATCAACTTTTCCATTTGTATGAAAGCTAATTCTTTAATGGGCAGTAATAATTTTCTCTGCCTAATGAGTCATCATGCATGCCCTGCATATTGAACACTTAAAATAGTCTTTTTATTTTCGTCATCATCAACAATATTAGACTTTGTCACTCAGCATAAAAATTTTGATCCTTTGAATTAGGTATTTAAGTCCTTCTATTTATTTTAACTAAGTTATTAAACATTAACATAATTTTACCCTTTGAGAGGCCAGTCATCTTCTTATGAATTCATGTTCTTCTGAAAGTGCCCTTGTTTGTTATTTATTAATTCTCATTAAAAGCCTGCCAAAGTCATAGAAATAGGACGAATTTCTTGAGATAGAAGTGTAAGATGACTTACTTTTAGTGACATTTGTATATAGATGCAATAAAACAAAATTTATCAATATCAAGTATAGCACATACATATACTTGTTTGCCTCCTGGTAAATTTAGTACTTTCATAAGTGAAAGGTGAATTCACTGTGATTTTACATGAGCAACTGTGACAACAGAAACTCTAGTAGCAAATTTTGTTAAGCTTGTAGCATCTTCCAATATTCAATCATTTTATAGGAAATATGAAAGAAATTCATTCTCCAGTAAGACAAAATCAAGATTATTTATTCCCTAGGGAAAGTATTAACCAAAGTAAATGCATTGCAAAATTTAATTAATATGAGCATATGGTATAAAATAATATTTCTCTTTCAATTGACCAATGTTCAACTGCATACTAAGGGATCTGAGTATATTATACAATCAATGAAGTTTTGATATGATTATTTAACCCCCAGTTGACACTAATTTCACCTGTATCATTACCTTTCCCTCAGATAAAACACTAAGTAGAAAACAAAAGAGAATAGTCTCAGTGGTGTCTTCCTTTGGATATAATGGTAAAACAAATTCCGTTTTCTCCCCCCTTAGTTTCTTCAATCTGGCTCACTACACGAATTTGTTGCAGTATGATCAATCAATAAGATAGTTATCAAAACTGTTGTGCTGCTTCGATACACAAGATATTTCATAATTACCCCAATTAAAATAAACACACAACTATCTACTTGGGAAAAACATTCCATTATAGCTAATATGATAAACTGTATCACACAGATTTATTAGTATTTCCCTATTGATAAAGAATACTTGTTTCTTATAGATATAAAGCCTCAGATTAAGCACAATTTTTTGAAATTAGTTGATTCTGCAACATTGAAAATTAAATTACTGACCATAATAATGTTAAATATTTTGATAATATAAGCCCCATTCTGCACTTCAATAACTCCATTGAATCCAGGAAACGTTAGTTCACCATCGATTATCCTCACTTATATGTCTATGTCATTACACAGATATCTGTGTGATTAGAAGAAACGATTATTAATTTTGAATTTTCTACAAGAAAAATGTTTACTCATTTTTCCTAACTCCTCCACAATTTTGCACTGCATTCCTTTTCAGCATAATGTTAGGTTTCCCACAAACCATGTTCATTAATAGATCAATGCTGACTGAGACCTCTTTCAGAAGAAACTTACGATGTCCAGCTGTCAACTCCATGTGTCGAATCGACCAACTTAGTGTGTAGGAGTTTGAGGAGGGAAGGTGGTAATATCAGTTTTTACATGTCCAAACTAATGGTTTAATTTCTATAGTTCTTGGCATAAGTTAGTTACTTAAAAGAGAAATTTCCTCCAATTTGTCTCTGTCTGTCCTGCTCCAACATTCTCATTTGAGCTCCATGAGTATTTATTTTTTTCCATATTGGAACTCTTACCACCTAAGCACTTACCAAAGTTTTAGATTTGCTTCAACATATAATTAGCCTTTCAAAAAATAGTTTAAACAATTTAGAATGCATTTGTCACTAAATGATGAACAAAGAAAAGATTATTTCTACTATAATTTGAGTATCTGAAAAAATGATACCAAAAAATCAGAAATTAGTTTTTATAATTGCGTTTTTAGAGAAAATTAGTTTGGCAATGTTCAAATTAATTTAAAATTTTAATTATACTTTGCCAAAATGTGTTTGCCTCTATTGCATTAAACATTCTTCTCTTTTAATTTATGCACAGAGATAAACGCAGTTGTAACAAATCCCTCAAAATATGTATTTTTATTCCCCAGTTCTACAGGATTAATAAATTAACCAGCAAGCCAATTGCCTGTCTTTGAAAATAAAGTTTTATTGAAACAAAGGGATGCCCATTTATATACCTACTGTCTGTGACTGCTTTCCTGTCACAATAACGAATTAGTTGCAATGGACTCCATATGGTCTAAAAAACCCAAAATATTTACTATCTGGCCCTTTAAGAAAAGTTTGCCTAGTAAATATAATGAAATTCTTGCTTGAGGACCGTTTCTAAAATAATTTATCCTACAATATATGTTAATTTTCCATTCTGCATGCTGTATAAGGAGTAACTTCCAAGGATAGCTGTAGCAGAAGCCTTGTAGTTCCTACTTGGCCAATGCCCCTTTTTCAAGAACTTTCCATAATCCATCCACTGATGATCCCCTTTCTGTAATTCTTCTTTCAAATGTCCTACGTACAAGGTGACACTAACTACCTACATCTAGTTTAATAGATACATTTCCCCAAATAGGTCAATCTGGTTTTTCCCCAGGTAATATATAATCAGTTAATTTTCTATGAGTTCTTAGTCTGTAAAATGATATGTATTTGAAAGATAAGGCTGCCATGGATGCAATTTTAAAACATATAAGATTTTGAAACAAATGGAGAGATAAACATAGAGAAAAAAGAAGAGAAGTGAAAAGAGAGCCAAAAAGAAAGAAAGAAAAAAAAAAAAAAGACTCATGTAGAGTAAGAGAAAAGACACTGCCTGGATTATGAAAAATTACTATTTCAAGATATTTTTGAATCCAGTCTATTGCAGTCAGAAAATGTTGAAATTACTTTACCTATAAAAATAAAAAGACATAACTTACAATAAAGAATTGGGTAATAAAAATGTGTGTTAATAAATTATACATAAAATTATGAAATAATAATTTATAAAAATTGGGAAGATAATGTCAAGAAAAATAACAAAAGTAATGAGAAAGAGGATAATTTTCAACAGGTCATGTTCTTATAATGGTGCAATAAAAATAATATATATTTGAGAAACTTAAGACTATGCTGTAAATAAGGAGTAAACTGTAAAGACAATGGAATTGAGGAGAGAATGGAACCAAGTAAGAAAGAAATGAAGGAGAGTCCCAGAATGACACCTATGCTAAAATCTTCAAAGATAAGCTATCAGATGTGAGAGGGAGAATGTAGGCTTCTACAAAGGAGGCCTCTGTTGAAAATATATTTTTTTGTGTGTGTGAATGTATATACATACATAATAAGAGGAATTAACTAGTGTTGGGGAATTTTTTGAAAAATAATTGAGAAGATAATGCAGATGAATAATGTCAGAAAATTGAAGCCATATAAAATTCTATGAGAAAGTTATGTAAAAAAAAAAAGGAAATCTAATCACAGCAAATAATTTGAACAGTTATATAATAAAAATAATATAAATGTTTGAATTCCAAATGTTATAATTAGATGAAAAGCAAAGCCAAAATGACTAAATAAATTTTATAGAACAGAATGGAGTTACTTTTAAATTTGGTAACCTAAAAATAAAAATGACAGAAATTTGTAAGTGGTATTAAGAAAATTCTTAGTCATTTGTGTTGCTATAACAAAATATCAGACACTGGGTTGTTTAAACAACAGACATTTATTTCTCACAGTCTGGAGACTGACAAGTCCAAGATTAAGGTGCCTGCAGATTGAGTGCTAATGAGGGCTCTCTTCTTGGTTCTTTCTGTATCCTCATATGATAGAGACAAAAAACTCTTGTGTCTCTTCCTCTTCTTTATAAAGGCATTAATTCCACGATAAGGGCCCCACCATTATGTCTGCCGAGACCACCTCAGTTGCAGAGACCCTAACCCAGCAGCGCTAGAGGAATTAAAGACACACACAGAAATCTAGAGGTGTGAAATGGGAAATCAGGGGTCTCACAGCCTTCAGAGCTGAGAGCCCCGAACAGAGATTTACCCACATATTTATTAACAGCAAATCAGTCATTAGCATTGTTTCTATAGATATTAAATTAACTAAAAGTATCCCTTATGGGGAATGAAGGGATGGGCCCAATTAAATGAATAGGTTGGGTTAGTTAACTGCAGCAGGAACACGCTCTTAAGACAGAGATCGCTCATGCTATTGTTTGTGGCTTAAGAATGCCTTTAAGTGGTTTTCCACCCTGGGTGGACCAGGTGTTCCTTGCCCTCATTCCTGTGAACCCACAACCTTCCAGCTTGGGCGTTAGGGCCATTAAGAACATATCACAGTGCTGCAGAGATTTTGTTTATAGCCAGTTTTGGAGTCAGTTTATGGCCAGATTTTGGGGGGCTTGTTCCCAACTATGTCCTAATCTATTCCTAATTACTTCTCCAAGGTCCTACCTCAAAACACCATCATATTGGGGATTAAGGCTTCTACATATGAATTTTGAGGGGAACACTAACTTTCAGCTCATAACAGGAAGAAAACATCATATTCTCATGTTACAGACTGAGGACTCCTTAACAGATACTGCCTATGCTTGATGAAACAATATTAAAACAATAACAACAAAAGCTCCTATAGTTATAAAAGCAATCAATACAGGATTTAGAAGTAATACTACTACTTCTAATTGTGTGTTGGGAGAAAGGGATTATCAGTATGTGAATGAATATTGCTAAGTTATCTAAATCTTAACTTTCAAAGGAATGTGTCCATAGATAAATATGAAGTTGATATGACAAAAATTAATATAAGAATATTAATTAATAATATGAAAGTATCAAAAATACAAATAATATTGACTTGATGATTGTTTTATTTAATCTCTGATACTTTACCTTGGTCTCCTTTGTTGTCTTTCCTTCTCTGTCGAATCTCTAAATGTTATAGATTTGATGCTGGAAATATTTTGCTACCTTTACACATCCCCACCTTTGGCAATCACATCGATAATCAATGCTTCAAATATGACATATGTGCTGATGAATCAAAAAAGTGCATGGTTGCCTGATATATAATATTTTATATACAGTCAACAACTTGATATTTTTACCCACTGTCTTATAAACTTGCAAAGGAGAAACATGGTAATTATCAATGATTTGTTTTCTGTATGCTCCAGGAATATTTAATCCATCAGTGAAAATTGTGTGTTCTACTTACAAAATTATATTAATCTGACCCTCTGCCTGTATCCTAGAAAAGATGATATCATCTCTCACCTCATCTTCTTTAACTATCACCTAATCTTTTAAAATTATGAGTAGAATCAAGTATTCCTCATCTGAAAGCCCTATAATGAGTTTCTATTTGGTTCTACTGAAATATGAACTTCTTGCGTTAACCTATCTTTCCGACATCGTCTCACCTCTATCTCACCTTAGAATATTCTCACATTCTACATTTGCTCAGTCACAGGTCTGCCTTTTAGTTATCATTATTTCCCAAAGTTTTATTTTACTTTTGCTTCATCTTCTGGAAATCTGAAGAGTTCCTGGAACCACCATTACTTTGGCTCCATGCCTTCCTTCAGTTATTCTTTCGAAACTTATTTTTTTGGTGTGGCCTTCCCTCAGTTACTAAGCCCAACTACATTGCCTCATGCTGCGCCTGTCTTCTCACACCCCTCTCGGTTTCTTCATAGCACGTGACCTTCTAAAATTTATATTTATGTGATGTGTGTTTGGTTTTTTATCAGAATCTGTTGTCCTTACTCAATTCTGTCCCCAATGACTGATCATAAGCACTATATATTAATTTTCATTAATCTCACTTCCACACATCTCATAAAGCCTGAAACATGGTAGGCATCATTAAGCATTAGTTTTATTCACCT
>NW_012103188.1:398415-400369 GCF_000951045.1 Mandrillus leucophaeus | reverse complement strand
CATATTCTCATGTTACAGACTGAGGACTCCTTAACAGATACTGCCTATGCTTGATGAAACAATATTAAAACAATAACAACAAAAGCTCCTATAGTTATAAAAGCAATCAATACAGGATTTAGAAGTAATACTACTACTTCTAATTGTGTGTTGGGAGAAAGGGATTATCAGTATGTGAATGAATATTGCTAAGTTATCTAAATCTTAACTTTCAAAGGAATGTGTCCATAGATAAATATGTAGTTGATATGACAAAAATTAATATAAGAATATTAATTAATAATATGAAAGTATCAAAAATACAAATAATATTGACTTGATGATTGTTTTATTTAATCTCTGATACTTTACCTTGGTCTCCTTTGTTATCTTTCCTTCTCTGTCGAATCTCTAAATGTTATAGATTTGATGCTGGAAATATTTTGCTATCTTTACACATCCCCACCTTTGGCAATCACATCGATAATCAATGCTTCAAATATGACATATGTGCTGATGAATCAAAAAAGTGCATGGTTGCCTGATATATAATATTTTATATACAGTCAACAACTTGATATTTTTACCCACTGTCTTATAAACTTGCAAAGGAGAAACATGGTAATTATCAATGATTTGTTTTCTGTATGCTCCAGGAATATTTAATCCATCAGTGAAAATTGTGTGTTCTACTTACAAAATTATATTAATCTGACCCTCTGCCTGTATCCTAGAAAAGATGATATCATCTCTCACCTCATCTTCTTTAACTATCACCTAATCTTTTAAAATTATGAGTAGAATCAAGTATTCCTCATCTGAAAGCCCTATAATGAGTTTCTATTTGGTTCTACTGAAATATGAACTTCTTGCGTTAACCTATCTTTCCGACATCATCTCACCTCTATCTCACCTTAGAATATTCTCACATTCTACATTTGCTCAGTCACAGGCCTGCCTTTTAGTTATCATTATTTCCCAAAGTTTTATTTTACTTTTGCTTCATCTTCTGGAAATCTGAAGAGTTCCTGGAACCACCATTACTTTGGCTCCATGCCTTCCTTCAGTTATTCTTTCGAAACTTATTTTTTTGGTGTGGCCTTCCCTCAGTTACTAAGCCCAACTACATTGCCTCATGCTGCGCCTGTCTTCTCACACCCCTCTCAGTTTCTTCATAGCACGCGACCTTCTAAAATTTATATTTATGTGATGTGTGTTTGGTTTTTTATCAGAATCTGTTGTCCTTACTCAATTCTGTCCCCGATGACTGATCATAAGCACTATATATTAATTTTCATTAATCTCACTTCCACACATCTCATAAAGCCTGAAACATGGTAGGCATCATTAAGCATTAGTTTTATTCACCTTTGCACTCACAGCAAAAAGCTCACCTCTTATAAAGGTAAGAATCAGAAATTGCTGAATAAATTTTTAAATAGGAATTTGCAAATAACTGATTACTATTTAATGTATATGTTTTAAAAGATATCTAAAAGATGGTATCTTATGAATGTTGAGATCATTTTCCTTTTGTGGTTTATCCTTTTACCATATGAGTATTTGGCAGGCAAATAGTTTATGATTTTGCAATAAAATTTTAGTAATAGTGAATGTGAACAAGCAGGTAAAGAAATGAAGAGGGATTATTTTGCCTATCCGATTTTAAAAGCATTTTGTTTACAAACAATATTATTTATCTTACTTGAAGTATTAGAATTTCCTATTACTTTGTGTGTGTGTTTTCTATTACAGATGATAATTGTAAATATGAAAATTGTAATGATCTTGAACATGATAACAAAAAGGGGTGCCAATGTCAAATTATTGTTCAATCTACTAAATGGGAAAATTAATTTGGTAACATGCACCTTGTATAAACATGGTTCCATATTTGGAAACATTAATGCTGTCTTAGATCAAATGCATGTTAGTACACACAATTGAACAAATATTGAAAAACAAAGGATTATAA
>NW_012103188.1:394328-396880 GCF_000951045.1 Mandrillus leucophaeus | reverse complement strand
ATTAGGAGGCTATAGCAAGATTTTAGACAAAAATGACTATTGTTGACTAAGTCAGAGGAACAGCTCATTTTTAGGACATCCATTTAGGAGGCAAACTGGCAGTACATCACAGACAGTTTTAGTACTGAAGTCAAAGTTAACATATCAAAACTGGGTTCTTACTTAATGTACCTATGACCTCCTATTTTTAAAAAAATTGATGGCAGTGACTGCTCTAGATAGCCTCCCTCTGCCTTCAAGTTGGAGGCATTTAAGGCTGCATGCTCCATGTAGGTAGTGGGAGTCACACCCCTTCCTAATTGTGATGGGAGCTCCACAGTTGTCCTGGGAGCTCCACAGTTGCTGCTGCAGCTGCCCAAACCACTGTTGCAGACCCAGGCCTCCCACTCCACAGAGTAGGCAGGATCCCCATCCTCCTGGGTGGGGCTGCAGCCACCCAAGTGGTGACTGTGGATTGGAGTCTCTGTGTGCTCTTGGGAGGCCTGGAGCCAACAGGAGTCCTGAGCTCCTGGGCACAACTGCAGCTGCCAAAATGGTGACTGCAGATTCAAGCATTCCTGAGCCCTTGGGAGTGCAGGAAGATCTCCCTGCTCTCACAGGCTCCAAAGTGCCAGCTTGCATTGCCTGGCTCCTTCCTACTGTCAGTACCCACTCCTATCCTGGGGTAAAGTGAGGGCTGAGCCTGAGCACTATAAATAGTGGCAGGAGGAAGACAGATTCCTGGGCAGAAGGAGGTGAGTCCCCATTGAGGCCTCATCTTCAGGCCATGGTGGTCCTGATGACTGGGGTTCTGACTGCCAGACCGACAGACCACAGTGGGAACATGTGGTGCCTTTGCAGCCTGCCCACGGATCAATAGAGGTGCATTTCCTTTCCCCTGAGGCCTATAAAAGCCCCAGGCTCAGCCAGAGCTGAGTAGATGAAGGGATGACCAGCTGCACAGAGGAGCTAGCCTCTCTGCTGAGAGCTTCAGAGACCTGCAGAGATTTCAGAACTACCAGCTGCAGACAGGAGCTACCCTCTCCAGGGCCTCCTCCAGGGCTGAACACTCGATGGGATGACCTGCCTACAAAGAGGAGCTACCCACTGCGGGTCCTCTCTGAGCTGTTCTAACACTCAATAAGCTTCTCTTTGTCTTGCTGACCCTTCACTTGTCTGCCTACCTCATTCTTCCTGGACATAGGAAAAGAACTTGGGCAAAGGCACCATTGGGCAGAGAGATTTCCAGCCAGAAAAATGACACTCCAAAGATCCTGTAACAAAATGACAACAACAAAAACTTTTTTCAGTGTGAGAGAGAAATAATCTCCAATGATATTATCAATAATATAAAATAACTTTACAAATCACAGATATTTTTTATATTTCAAATAATTTCTATTGTTGAAAGAAGATATTAATAAATGTACTTCAGGATAAGTAATTAGGTAAGTATATTAAAACTTGACAGCAAACTTCATATATTTATCTGAAAACAGTACATGGCCAATGCATTATATGACTATAAGTAGTAAGTAATTATAAATATTAAGTAAGTAAATTAAACCTGATAGCAAAGTTCATGTGTTTACTTAAAAACAATACATGGCCATTGCATTATATGACTATAAACAGGCTATATAAAACATGTTATTTATGAATAGTGTCTGTATTGTTATGCATTACATATACTTCATGTTTTTATTCTTGATATAATTCTTTATAAAATATACATTCTGTTATTATTCTTTGAGTGCTTTTTTCTTCTCAATGTAATATATAGATAAGCACTGCCAAATAAAATAAAATAAATTTGGCACTTCCCCATGACTAGCCAACCTTCATAGATTTCTAGTTTTAAACAGTTAAGTATTTTCTCAAAATAACGAAAACAAATTTTTTTCTTCATCATTAACTTTTCAAAACCTGCTGGCTTTTGTGAAATCACTGCAGCTAGGTTCAAATGGTGTGTGAAGTGAACATTTCCTGCCTAGCCATTGCACATAGGAAATATCATGACAATGTCTTGCAGTCAATGTTCTGCTCGCTTACTTTTTGTAATACCGAGGTCATGGAGTAAAACAAACTTACTGAGGAGGAGGAAAAGAACCACTGAAAAACTTTTCTTTAAATGTCATTTTGGCCTGCCCCCTCTTCCATATATGCTTAACTGGAGATACTAAATCAACTTGAAATACAATACTGCTTTCAATCGAATCTTCATGGATGCTCCAGTCCCAAATATTAAATATAAACCAAAAATTTGTATATAAATTGTCTGTAGTTGGTTAACAACAGCCATAATGGTTATGTTGTAATGAACACCTCTATAACCCTGAAGGAAGTTTAGCCCTTTTGTATCTTTTGTGTATTTATAATGGCAGCTTTAGAACACAGGCATCTTTCTTGACATATCTTAATTGTTGTTTAGGTTAAATGACATGCTGGTAAAATGTGGATACAAGCTGTCTTGGTTTATTAAGAGATTTGGCAACAGCACAAAACACAGAACATAAACTCCCACATAAAAATGTTTCTGTTTCCTCTTACAGTACTCATTTCATTTTCCTTTC
>NW_012103188.1:383942-393663 GCF_000951045.1 Mandrillus leucophaeus | reverse complement strand
AGGCTCAGTGTAAGATCATAGTTTGGAATTCAGAAGAAAATTGTTTCTATGAACTGTGGGTAAGTTATTAGACAAGCACACAAATGCCAATTTTGCAATTCATTTTATGTTATTATTTCAAAGAACACTGGGCTAAGCATTATAAAACATGATTCAAATTTCTTGTTTCTGCTTGCTGTGTGACTTTGTGTGACTCAGTTGATCTTTGTGAGTTGCACGATTTAAGGCCTATGGTGACTGAATAAGAAAACAGTTGATGTACTGAAAAGGGCTTTATTCGTTACATTAGTGTCCTAGGGGTACTATTAAAAGCACCACACGTTGAATGAATTAAAATTATATAAACTGATTATATTTGAGTTCTGAAGGTTAAAAATCCAAAATCAAAATTTTAGCAGGTTCATGTACCCTCTGAAATGTGTAGGGGAATCATTCTTGTTCTTCTAGTTTTTGGTGGTTTGCTGGCAGTCTTCAGCCTTCTTTGTCTTATAGGGACATCACTCCAATTTTCCATCTTCACACGGCATTCTCTTTGGGTCTTTCTCTGTCTTCCTTGGCCATCTTCTTATAAAGACACAAATCATATTGGACTAGGGACCCTCTCGACTACAGTGTGACCTCAACTTATCTAATTACAATTGCAATAACCCTATCTGCAAATAAAGTCACATGCTGAAGATAAGGACTTCAACCTAACTTCTTTGGAGGAACACAATTCAATGTATAACATAAATATTTAAATACTATACTGATTACTAGTGTTTAAATTACAGTACTACATAGTTAAAGTGTTCCCAATAGGAAAAAAAAAAAGTTTGTCAAAAGAAACTACTTTTCTTTGTTCCATACCTACCGTCACCATCACTAATTTGATGAATACATACTAACTGCAAATGACTTTTAACATACAATGTTTGTTAGAAATTAGGAAGTTCACATTTTGTAATGTATTTCGTATCTTCTTTACCTGGCTTCATTCCTATAATAACCCTGTGAGGTATTCCTAGAACCTTTTTTTTTTTTTTTTTTTACCTAAGTAGACTGAATCTCAGTAAGGTATTGACTAATTTTATTGACATTATAAAACTGGTAAATGGAAACTAGAACCCTTTCAACTCCAGGTATAATAAGAGCCTAACAATATTTTCATTAGAACTCTGCTCTCTTCTCTTGTCATTCTGTACATACTGTTGGATTGCCGTCTTTCACATCCATTAAATTAACTACTACCCTCACACTGTTGGTGGTGTTTAAAAAACAAAACAAAACAAAAAAAACCTTTTGGACTTCCTGCCTATTTCAAAGGTTCTTGTGAAATTATCCAAAATGTCCTGCAGACACTAAATTGGACATGTTTAAAAATTATTTAATAAGTTATCTTCCTGCTTCATTCTCTATGCCTGTTAACAGGGCAACTAAGCAACTACTAATTCAGAAGAGAAACTTGTAGATTCACCCTTGAGTTCTCACTCCCCTCTGCCCATTCCCATACTGAAACAATAACCAAGCTTTAAAATATTTTCTTATGGAACTACTCTTGTTCTACAGATTTTCTGTATTTGTCATGTTACCTAAATCATGGAAAGTTTATCTGATTTTCCTATTGGCAGCATTATTTTTTTTTTCTCTCTCTCTCAGAAATATACTGCCATTTAGTACCACCTGAATTATCTGACTAAAATATATCATGTCACTTCATGTTTAACAAATATGTATACAAATCTTGTTCTGTTCAATATAATATTCAAAAGCCTTAATAAAGAATACAACATACTTTATAATCTAAGTTATATTCTACAACTTCTATCTCTCTTGTTACTTCTTTCTCCTTTTATCCCCTTCTGCCATTGACCTAAATCTAGGCTCTTGCTGGTGCTAATGCTTTCTGTTTTCCAAATGTATCTGTCAGAATTTCCTAATGATTATATGTTGACATTTAATATGTTTCAGATACTATTTTTAGCATTTTTAATGTTTTGATGTATCCCCACTCCCTCAACAACTCCTGAAGGTGGTTACTATTATTATTTTAATTTTATACATTTGGAAAGTATCTTTTAGAGGGATTTTAATGACTTTGTTAAAGATACACAGAAATAAAGTCTTAGAGGGATTTTAAACTGTCTCCAGAGTCCAGTCTCTTAACAACCTTGCTAAGCTTTACCACGTTGACATTGTTTAAGCAACATGTTTGCATCAATAATTTTCTTTTACACTCTTCCCCTATTCCTGAAAAGTTCTTGTCTCTCTGGGAAATGCTTTCTCATTATTCAAAATCTGTAAAAATTACATTCCCCTTTCTCATATAGCCTGTTCACACAAAAGAAAAATATAATTTATCTTATATCTTTTGGCATATGAAAAATTATTATAGCTTTTACAACTATATTTCCTGAATTTTTCAGAACATCACTATTATAAATATTTCATTCTATTGTCCTACATGTCTAAATTTTTGTTTGAAAACACTTGGCCCTCATAAATATAATATTATGCTGTAGTTTATTAGTTTACGTGTTTCTCTTCCTCTTCTACTGATCAGGTTCTTGAAAATAAATGTTCTATTTTACTTGTCATATTCTCCTTAAACCCTAACGTAGGCAAGATCTCAAATTCAATGGTTGATTTGAATTGAATTGAGAGATTTATCCTTATGCTTCATAACAGATAAGGAACTATTTACTCTGTATAATCTGGGGAGGGGTAACATTAATTCTCATTCATAAAATGACATAAAAAAGATTTTAATGTTGAGTAAATGGAATGTTAATAAATAAGTATGTATATTTGCAAATATCTAAAAAATATCTTTTAAGAAATAATTTCAATCTACCCTAGCCTGTGAGATGTGGCATATTAATTACAATATTTTAATATTGTAAAGATTCTGATATAATTCCTTTTTATTCCTAATGTATCTTTAATAATAGATAAGCTGTAGAGCTTTGACTTACCTACCTCACACACTTAGTGGAAGTGAATATGCCTGTTTGCACTCATTATTCAATAATAATTGTGAAAACACATTACCTTTCAGCATCGAGTATGCTGATCTAAACCAAAATTACTCAGTTGTTCTGGAATTTGGGGATTTTTTAATTTATGATCTTTGAATTGGAAAAAAATGATTTCATTTTTCTACATGCCAGCATATTCAACTGTGAACTCTAGACAACAGTGATGCTAAATCTAACCTAATCATTTCACGTAAAGGCCAGCATAGATGTTTAAAAATGTTAAACCACTTAAAAGACATGAAGTAGCACTGTTTTTAAAAACCAGGCAACTTCTCAAATTAGACTGTCCTATGTTATTGTCTACAGCTGCTTAAAGACCTCTTTTAAATAATGAATAGTTTGTAATTACCATATCAGTTCATCATTCTGTTCTCTATACAAATTTTGAAGTACAAAAAGTTTTCTTGACAGTCACTATGTTTAATTTTTGTAACTTTTTACAGGCAGAATGTAATAAATAATATGTTTATAGTGGTATCCACTTTAGAAATTTTAATAATACATTCTTGTGGTTACTTTCATCTTTAATACTTAAAAGATGAAGAGCTAAAAATATTAGAAGAGAACCATTTTGAAAGAAATCACACCTTCCATCTCTAAAATGTATAACATGAGGAACCATCAGTTTCTCATCAATAGTCTTGTTCTTTTCTTCCATGTGATATTTTCTAGCTCTCCTTCAGTTATTTATGGCCACATGACAGAGTTTTAGTCAGAGAAAAGATGCAGTGCGCATCGATTGTAGACCTGACCTATAAAAACCTCTTTTGTGCTTCTTCATGTTCTTTTCCACTTCTAACTGGAATGGTGACCTTGAAAACCATCGGCTAATGAAGCTAGAACTTTCCTTAGCCTTGATCTCTTCAAATCAGCACGGAGAAGAAACATCTGCCAAACTGATTAGTCTCCAATTAGTATGTATTTCTCCTGCCCTAGATACCCCTGAAAATACACTCAAAGGGTCTTTATGTTTTCAGAATATTGTTGCTTATCATATGGGGAAATAGATTACTGCTAAGAAATTTATGCAAAAAAATGCAAATACCTCATTTTGAATGCCTATACATTCTGAGTTCTTCAACCTTTTATTGGGTACTGCAGACTAAGCAAGTCCAGTTATCCATGTGTCTTTGGTACTTGTTTTATTTGTTCGTTCAATATGCACATCATCAAGTGTATATTTTGGGCATGCCTCTTAGTTTCCAAGAGCTGAGTATTGGAATTCATGTCATTTCCTCTTCTATTTAGATGTACTTCATATTCACTCTTAATGTTCTAGAATAGAGGCTTTCTTCAAGTGATTATATGTCCGCAAGCTGAAATGAAAGATCTGTTAGAAATTCAAATCAGATCCACTGAAACTGATCACATTCCTAGAGGAACAATCATCCTGGAGTCAACAGCATTTACCTAATTTTAGTGGCTTGCCTCTTTATGATATTGTTCCTAATTTCATATGAGAACCATACACCTACATGGCCTAGATGCTCTTTTGCAATAATTTCATGATAACTTCAGCTAATTTAAATGTAAATAATAATAATAATAACCAACACATTTTAGTTGCTTACAATGTGCCAGTTAAATGCTAAGCACGTGGATGAAGTATATTCTTTAATACTCATAACACCCCTATAAGCTGTATACTTTACTTTTCCCAACTTTATGGGTGAAAAAACTTTATGGAGATAAACAAAATTATTATCCTATTAATAGGATAATAATTTATTCAATACTAACAGGCAGACTCTTTACAGAGCTGTAATCTGTACATAGATAGTATGACCTTGTATAAACTTTTTACCATTCACCCTTGACTATGCCAGCCTTTTATTAAATTGTTTAATTACATCAGGATATTTTTCACAATATGCTACAGAATAATGTAGAGAAGGATCCAATACAACAAAAACGGAAGAAATGCATGAAATATATTTGACTAAAATATATCATGTCACTTCATGTTTAACAAATATGTATACAAATCTTGTTCTGTTCAATATAATATTCAAAAGCCTTAATAAAGACTACAACATACTTTATAATCTAAGTTATATTCTACAACTTCTATCTCTCTTGTTACTTCTTTCTCCTTTTATCCCCTTCTGCCATTTACCTAAATCTAGGCTCTTGCTGGTGCTAATGCTTTCTATTTTCCAAATATATCTGTCAGAAATTCATAATGATTATATGTTGACATTTAATATGTTTCAGATACTATTTTTAGCACTTTCAATATTTTGATGTATCCCCACTCCCTCAACAACTCCTGAAGGTGGTTACTATTATTATTTTAATTTTATATATTTGGAAACTATCTTTTAGAGGGATTTTAATGACTTTGTTAAAGATACACAGAAATAAAGTCTTAGAGGGATTTTAAACTGTCTCCAGAGTCCAGTCTCTTAACAACCTTGCTAAGCTTTACCACGTTGACATTGTTTAAGCAACATGTTTGCATCAATAATTTTCTTTTACACTCTTCCCCTATTCCTGAAAAGTTCTTGTCTCTCTGGGAAATGCTTTCTCATTATTCAAAATCTGTAAAAATTACATTCCCCTTTCTCATATAGCCTGTTCACACAAAAGAAAAATATAATTTATCTTATATCTTTTGGCATATGAAAAATTATTATAGCTTTTACAACTATATTTCCTGAATTTTTCAGAACATCACTATTATAAATATTTCATTCTATTGTCCTACATGTCTAAATTTTTGTTTGAAAACACTTGGCCCTCATAAATATAATATTATGCTGTAGTTTATTAGTTTATGTGTTTCTCTTCCTCTTCTACTGATCAGGTTCTTGAAAATAAATGTTCCATTTTACTTGTCATATTCTCCTTAAACCCTAACATAGGCAAGATCTGAAATTCAATGGTTGATTTGAATTGAATTGAGAGATTTATCCTTATGCTTCATAACAGATAAGGAAATATTTACTCTGTATAATCTGGGGAGGGGTAACATTAATTCTCATTCATAAAATGACATAAAAAAGATTTTAATGTTGAGTAAATGGAATGTTAATAAATAAGTATGTATATTTGCAAATATCTAAAAAATATCTTTTAAGAAATAATTTCAATCTACCCTAGCCTGTGAGATGTGGCATATTAATTACAATATTTTAATATTGTAAAGATTCTGATATAATTCCTTTTTATTCCTAATGTATCTTTAATAATAGATAAGCTGTAGAGCTTTGACTTACCTACCTCACACACTTAGTGGAAGTGAATATGCCTGTTTGCACTCATTATTCAATAATAATTGTGAAAACACATTACCTTTCAGCATCGAGTATGCTGATCTAAACCAAAATTACTCAGTTGTTCTGGAATTTGGGGATTTTTTAATTTATGATCTTTGAATTGGAAAAAAATGATTTCATTTTTCTACATGCCAGCATATTCAACTGTGAACTCTAGACAACAGTGATGCTAAATCTAACCTAATCATTTCACGTAAAGGCCAGCATAGATGTTTAAAAATGTTAAACCACTTAAAAGACATGAAGTAGCACTGTTTTTAAAAACCAGGCAACTTCTCAAATTAGACTGTCCTATGTTATTGTCTACAGCTGCTTAAAGACCTCTTTTAAATAATGAATAGTTTGTAATTACCGTATCAGTTCATCATTCTGTTCTCTATACAAATTTTGAAGTACAAAAAGTTTTCTTGACAGTCACTATGTTTAATTTTTGTAACTTTTTACAGGCAGAATGTAATAAATAATATGTTTATAGTGGTATCCACTTTAGAAATTTTAATAATACATTCTTGTGGTTACTTTCATCTTTAATACTTAAAAGATGAAGAGCTAAAAATATTAGAAGAGAACCATTTTGAAAGAAATCACACCTTCCATCTCTAAAATGTATAACATGAGGAACCATCAGTTTCTCATCAATAGTCTTGTTCTTTTCTTCCATGTGATATTTTCTAGCTCTCCTTCAGTTATTTATGGCCACATGACAGAGTTTTAGTCAGAGAAAAGATGCAGTGCGCATCGATTGTAGACCTGACCTATAAAAACCTCTTTTGTGCTTCTTCATGTTCTTTTCCACTTCTAACTGGAATGGTGACCTTGAAAACCATCGGCTAATGAAGCTAGAACTTTCCTTAGCCTTGATCTCTTCAAATCAGCACGGAGAAGAAACATCTGCCAAACTGATTAGTCTCCAATTAGTATGTATTTCTCCTGCCCTAGATACCCCTGAAAATACACTCAAAGGGTCTTTATGTTTTCAGAATATTGTTGCTTATCATATGGGGAAATAGATTACTGCTAAGAAATTTATGCAAAAAAATGCAAATACCTCATTTTGAATGCCTATACATTCTGAGTTCTTCAACCTTTTATTGGGTACTGCAGACTAAGCAAGTCCAGTTATCCATGTGTCTTTGGTACTTGTTTTATTTGTTCGTTCAATATGCACATCATCAAGTGTATATTTTGGGCATGCCTCTTAGTTTCCAAGAGCTGAGTATTGGAATTCATGTCATTTCCTCTTCTATTTAGATGTACTTCATATTCACTCTTAATGTTCTAGAATAGAGGCTTTCTTCAAGTGATTATATGTCCGCAAGCTGAAATGAAAGATCTGTTAGAAATTCAAATCAGATCCACTGAAACTGATCACATTCCTAGAGGAACAATCATCCTGGAGTCAACAGCATTTACCTAATTTTAGTGGCTTGCCTCTTTATGATATTGTTCCTAATTTCATATGAGAACCATACACCTACATGGCCTAGATGCTCTTTTGCAATAATTTCATGATAACTTCAGCTAATTTAAATGTAAATAATAATAATAATAACCAACACATTTTAGTTGCTTACAATGTGCCAGTTAAATGCTAAGCACGTGGATGAAGTATATTCTTTAATACTCATAACACCCCTATAAGCTGTATACTTTACTTTTCCCAACTTTATGGGTGAAAAAACTTTATGGAGATAAACAAAATTATTATCCTATTAATAGGATAATAATTTATTCAATACTAACAGGCAGACTCTTTACAGAGCTGTAATCTGTACATAGATAGTATGACCTTGTATAAACTTTTTACCATTCACCCTTGACTATGCCAGCCTTTTATTAAATTGTTTAATTACATCAGGATATTTTTCACAATATGCTACAGAATAATGTAGAGAAGGATCCAATACAACAAAAACGGAAGAAATGCATGAAATACATTTCTCAGTGTAGGCAACATGTGAGGGCAATAAATATTTGTCTATGTGTTCAGCCTTATTAGTGATTAGGGAAAGATATCTCTGCCACAGTAATTTGTATTTAACTTTTTGTTCAAAACAACAGCAATCTAGCAATAGCATGTTTTTGAGAATCCGTAGATCAATGTTTTCTTTTGTTGTGTTACTTAAATTATAATCTATTGCTTTTTTAAAAAAACAAACTTAATTCAGGATGTTACTCAATCTGTCTAGAGATAGACAAGAATATATGATGACTGAAGAGCACATGAGTAAATATAAGTGAATGTTACATTCTACAACCCTTATTAGGCAGAAAAGGCAGGATGTTGTCAGGTATCTATTATTGAAATATATAAGCAATTTATTTTAAGCAGATAAATGAAGATCTATTGAAGAAAAAAATAATCTAACTGCAATAAAAAAAAGTGAGGGATTAATAAGTAAGAAATGGAGAGAACTCTATATTCTGTGGAAAGACCAACTTAAAGATCATGGAATGTTGCTGGCTGAGTTGTCAAAGCCCCAGCAGCAGAGTGTGGTTGGCTAGTGGGTGGTAAAAACAATTTACCAACAACAGCGCCAGTTTGAAAAGAAAGTTTTATTACATAGAAAGAATGTCGCAGCAGAGTGCAGCTGATGCTTCAACAAGAGAGGACCTTAAAGTGGGAGCTTAGAGGAAATTTGGACCATATTAGTCATGTAGGTATGGGTAAATGATTACATTTGTAGACAGTTTGCTCCCTTGAGATTAGCAAGGGTGGCACAATAAGTTCCAACACACATGCATTCTGGAGAGGTACAGGCATTCTAGCTACATACAAATTTTGGGGAAAGAGGCCTGCTACCTTATGCTGGCATTAGGTAAAAGGGACCTCTAATTACTTCTCAATTCTTCAGATATGGAGTTTTGCATATGTATAGTCTGTTTGGTGGTTACCAGGTGATCTCTGCTCTCCGCAAATAGGATTTGAACAGATAGTGCATTTTAATATGTGAGTATAGTGCTATGCCTTTGGTATGCAATGATACACAGCCCTATGAGGAAAAGTGTTATTTTATATGATACTCTCCCTACCCTGTACAAATGCATACACAACCTGTCCCACACCCAAAAACACTAGTCCTGTTTACTCACATGGAATCAAAGTAGTATAGATGAGCTTTGCATCTGTACTCTCTCTGGAGACTGTAATACTGGAATTTGATGAATAATTCTCTGTATATTAATGGCTGAGGGTGCAAATTCTGGAATCAGATTACCTGGTTTTAAATCCCAAGTCTTGAAGATGGCTGAATAGGAACAGCTCCAGCCTCCAGCTCCCAACGTGAGCAACACAGAAGATGGGTGATTTCTGCATTTTCAACTGAGGTACCGGATTCATCTCACTGGGGAGTGTCAGACAGTTGATGCTGGTCCGCGGGTGCAGCCCGACCAGCGAGAGCTGAAGCAGGGCGAGGCATCACCTCA
>NW_012103188.1:380169-381382 GCF_000951045.1 Mandrillus leucophaeus | reverse complement strand
AAAGAAGACTAACTCCAGGACACATAATTGTCAGATTCACTGAAGTTGAAATGAAGGAAAAAATGTTAAGGGCAGCCAGAGAGAAAGAGCACATTACCCACAAAGGGAAGCCCATCAAACTAACAGCAGATCTCTTGGCAGAAATTCTACAAGCCAGAAGAGAGTGGGGGCCAATATTCAAGATTCTTCAAGAAAAGAATTTTCAAACCAGAATTTCATATCCAGCCAAACTAAGTTTCATAAGTGAAGGAGAAAGAAAATCCTTTATAGACAAGCAAATGCTTAGAGATTTTGTAACCACCAGACCTGCCCTACAAGAGACCCTAAACGAAGCACTAAACATGGAAAGGAACAACTGCAAAAATGAGCCACTGCAAAAACATGCCAAAATGTAAAGACCATCGAAGCTAGGAAGAAACTGCAGCTAATGAGCAAAATAACCAGGTAATATCATAATGACAGGATCAAGTTAACATATAACAATATTAACTTTAAATGTAAATGGACTAAATGGTCCAATTAAAAGACGCAGACTGGCAAATAGGGTAAAGAGTCAAGACTCATCAGTTTGGTATATTCAGGAGACCAAATTCAGGAGACTCATCTCACATGCAGAGACACACATAGGCTCAAAATGAAGGGATGGAGGAAAATGTACCGAGCAAATGGAAAACAAACCAAAAAAAAAAAAAAAAAAAAAAAGCAGGAGTTGCAATCCTAGTCTCTGATAAAACAGACGTCAAACCATCATGGATCAAAAAAGACAAAGAAGGTCGTTACATATTGGTAAAGGGATCAATTCATCAGGAAGAGCTAATTACCCTAAATATATATCCACCCAATATAGAAGCACCCAGATACATAAAGCAAGGCCTTAAAGACTTACAAAGAGACTTAGACTCCCATACGATAATAATGGGAGACTTTAACACCCCATTGTCAACATTAGACAGATCAACAATACAGAAAGTTAACAAGGATATACAGGTATTGAAATCAACTCTGCACCAAGTGGACCTAAGAGCCATTTACAGAACTCCCCAACCCAAATCAACAGAGTATACATTCTTCTCACCACCACATCACACTTATTTCAAAATTGAGCACACAGTTGGAGGTAAAGCACTCCTCAGCAAATGTACAAGAACAGAAATTATAACAAACTGTCTCTCAGACCACAGTGCAATCAAACTAGAACTCAGGACTAAGAAAC
>NW_012103188.1:375535-377224 GCF_000951045.1 Mandrillus leucophaeus | reverse complement strand
ATGGGTGATTTCTGCATTTTCAACTGAGGTACCGGATTCATCTCACTGGGGAGTGTCAGACAGTTGATGCTGGTCCGCGGGTGCAGCCCGACCAGCGAGAGCTGAAGCAGGGCGAGGCATCACCTCATCTGGGAAGCGCAAGGGGGAAGGAAATTTCTTTTCCGGGCCAAGGGAAATTGAGACACACAATACCTGGAAAATCGGGTAACTCCCACCATAATACTGTGCTTTACCAAGGGTCTTAGCAAACGGCACACCAGGAGATTATATTCCACACCTGGACGGGAGGGTCCCACGCCCACGGAGCCTCCCTCATTGCTAGCATAGCAATCTGAGATCTAACTTCAAGGCAGCAGCGAGGCTGGGGGAGGGGTGCCTGCCATTGCTGAGGCTTAAGTAGGTAAACAAAGCCGCCTGGAAGCTCGAATTGGGTGGAGCCCACCACAGCCCAAGGCGGCCTGCCTGCCTCTGTAAATTCCACCTCTGGGGACAGGGCATAGTTAAACAAAAATCAGCAGACCCTCTACAGATGTAGGAGTCCCTGTCTGACAGCTTTCAAGAGAGCAGTGGTTCTTACAGCATGGAGATTGAGATCTGAGAACGGACAGACTGCCTGTTCAAGTGAGTTCCTGACACCTGAATAGCCTAACTGGGAGACATCCCCCACTAGGTGCAGACTGACACCTCACACCTCACACGGCTGGACACACCTCTGAGATGAAGCTTCCAAAGTGAGAATCAGACAGTAACACTCACTGTTCAGCAACATTCTATCTTCTGCAGTCTCCACTGCTGATACCCAGGAAAACAGGGTCTAGAGTGGACCTCAAACTCCAACAGACCTGCAGCTGAGGGTCCTGACTGTTAGAAGGAAAACTAACAAAGAGAAAGGACACCCATACCAAAACATCATCAGTATGTCACCATCATCAAAGACCAAAGGCAGATAAAACCACAAAGATGGGGAAAAAGCAGGGCAGCAAAGCTGGAAATTCAAAAAATCAGAGCACCTCTCCCCCTCCAAAGGAACAGAGCTTATCCCCAGCAATGGAACAAAGCTGGATGGAGAATGACTTTGATGAGTTGAGAGAAGAAGGCTTCAGTCGATGAAACTTCTCAGAGCTAAAAGAGGAACTACATAACCAGTGCAAAGAAACTAAAAACCTTGAAAAAAGAATGAATAAATGGATAACTAGGATAATCAATGCAGAGAAGACCTTAAAAGAACTAATAGAGAAGAAAACCACGACATGAGAACTACGTGATAAATGCACAAGCTTCAGTAACTGACTCAATCAACTGGAAGAAAGAGTAACAGTGATTGAAGATCAAATGAATGAAATTAAGTGAGAAGAGAAGTGTAGAGAAAAAAGAGTAAAAAGAAATGAACAAAGCCTTCAAGAAATATGGGATTATGTGAAAAGACCAAATCTAAGTCTGATTGGTGTGCCTGAAAGTGACGGGGAAAATGGATCCAAGTTGGAAAACACTGTGCCGGATATCATCCAGGAGAACTTCCCCAACCTAGTAAGGTAGGGCAACATTCAAATTCAGGAAATACAAAGAATGCCACAAAGATAGTCTTCAAGAAGACTAACGGCCGGGCGCGGTGGCTCAAGCCAGTAATCCCAGCACTTTGGGAGGCCGAGATGGGCGGATCACAAGGTCAGGAGATCGAGACCATCCTGG
>NW_012103188.1:368240-373200 GCF_000951045.1 Mandrillus leucophaeus | reverse complement strand
ATGCAAAAATCCTCAATAAAATACTGGAAAACCGGATCCAGCAGCACAGCAAAAAGCTTATTCACCATGATAAAGTGGGCTTCATCCCTGGGATGCAAGGCTGGTTCAACATACGCAAATCAATATACATAATCCAGCACATAAATAGAACCAAAGACAAAAACCACATGATTATCTCAATAGATGCAGAAAAGGCCTTTGACAAAATTCAACAGCCCTTCGTGCTAAAAACTCGCAATAAACTAGGTATGGAACGTATCTCAGAATAATAAGAGCTATTTAAAAAAAACCCACAGCCAATATCATACTGAATGGGCAAAAACTGGAAGCATTTCCTTTGAAAACTGGCAAAGACAGGGATGCCCTCTCTCACCACTCCTATTCAACATAGTGTTGGAAGTTCTGGCTAGAGCAATCAGGAAAGAGAAAGAAATCAAGGGTATTCATTTAGGAAAGGAATAAATCAAATTGTCCCTGTTTGCAGATGACATGATTGTATATTTAGAAAACTCCATCATCTCAGCCCAAAATCTCCTTAAGCTGATAAGAAACTTCAGCAAAGTCTCATGATACAAAATTAATGTGCAAAAATCACAAGCATTCTTATATACCAGTAACAGACAAACAGAGAGCCAAATCATTAATGAACTCCCTTTCACAACTGCTTCAAAGAGAATAAAATACCTAGGAATCCAACTTACACGGGATATGAAGGACCACTTCAAGAAGAACTACAAACCACTACTCAGTGAAATAAAAGAGGACACAAACTAATGGAAGAACATTCCATGCTCATGGATAGGAAGAATCAATATCGTGAAATGGCCATACTGTCCAAGGTATAGATTCAACGCCATCCCCATTAAGCTATCAATGGGTTTCTTCACGGAATTGGAAAAAACCGCTTTAAAGTTCATATGGAACCAAAAAAGAGCCCGCATTGCCAAGACAATCCTAAGACAAAAGAACAAACCTGAAGTCATCATGCTACCTGACTTCAAACTATACTACAAGGCTACAGTACCCAAAACCACATGATACTGGTAACAAAACAGAGATATGGACCAATGGAAGAGAATACAGCCCTCAGATATAATACCACACATCTGCAGCCATCTGGTCTTTGAAAAACCTGGCAAAAACAAGAAATGGGGAAAGGATTCCCATTTAATAAATGATGCTGGGAAAATTGGCTAGCCATAAGTAGAAAGCTGAAATTGAATCCTTTCCTTACTCCTTACACAAAAATTAATTCAAGATAGATTAGAGACTTACATGTTAGACTTAAAACCATGAAAACCCTAGAAGAAAACCTATGTAATACCATTCAAGACATAGACATGGGCAAGGACTTCATGTCTAATACACCAAAAGTAATGGCAACAAAAGCCAAAATTGACAAATGGGATCTAATGAAACTAAAGAGCTTCTGCACAGCAAAAGAAACTACCATCAGAGTGAACAGGCAACCTACAGAATGGGAGAAAATTGTTGCAGTCTCCTCATCTGACAAAGGGCTAATATCCAGAACCTACAAAGAACTCAAACAAATTTACAAGAAAAAAACAAACAACCCCATCAAAAAGTGGGCAAAAGATATGAACAGACACTTTCAAAAGAAGACATTTATATAGCCAACAGACGCATGAAAAAATGCTCATCATCACTTGCCATCAGAGAAATGCAAATCAAACCCACAATGAGAAGCTATCTCACTCCAGTTAGAATGGCGATCATTAAAAAGTCAGGAAACAACAGGTGCTGGAGAGGATGTGGAGACACAGGAACACTTTTACACTGTTAGTGGAACTGTAAATTAATCCAACCATTGTGGAAAACAATGTGGCGATTCCTCAAGGATCTAGAACTAGAAATACCTTTTGACTCAGCCATCCCATACCCAAAGGATTATAAATCATGCTGCTATAAAGACCACAGGCACATATATGTTTATCGTGGCACTATTCACAATAGCAAAACTTGGAATCAACCCAAATGTCCATCAGTGACAGACTGGATTAAGAAAATGTGGCACATATACACCATGGAATACTACGCAGCCATAAAAAAGGATGAGTTCGTGTCCTGTGTACAGACATGGATGCAGCTGGAAACCATCATTCTCAGCAAACTATCACAAGAACAGAAAACCAAGCACCGCATGTTCTCACTTACAGGTGAGAATTGAACAATGAGCTCACTTGGACATAGGAAGGGGAACATCACACACCAGGGCCTATTGTGGGGAGTGGGGAGAGGGGAAGGATAGCATTAGGAGATATACTTAATATAAATGACGAGGTAATGGGTGCAGCACACAACGTGGTACATGTATACATAGGTAACAAACCTGTAATTTGTGCACACGTACCCTAGTAACTTAAGGTATAATAAAAAATAAAAAAATAAAAATAAATAAATAACAAGTCTCCAATTTATTATCTGCCTAGTAAAACAGGAAAAAAATGAATGTTACTACTTCATCGTATATTGTGACTGTTAAATTTCATAATCCATAAAACATTTTGAACATAACCTGGAACATAGTAAGTGTTCAGTATATGTTAGTTATATTAATAATTTTCATTTTTCATATATATATTTCACTATAGGTGTGACACATGCTGTAAAGTTTTCCTGCAATCTTAACTATTACAAAAGTATACAATTTAAAAATGTGCCTCTCTACAAAACATAGGGTTTTATTTAGTGAGTAATTCAGTAAGTTTTCCTAAATTGTGGCACATAAAATGGAAGTTCAAAAATTTATTCTAATATTTCTAATTTTAAAAGTCAAGATGTTTGTCATTCAACACATATTACTAATTTAATGTATTATGTGTTTAAATAACTGTTTCAATTAAAATTAAGAATATTATGTACTTGCTCATAATTTATAAATGCTCATACATTTGTTTTGTTGGCAAAACCAATAAATTTAAATTAATATTAGACTTAGTTACACATACATCCTATTTGTTTTTTATAATTTTATAAATATAAACTGAGAAATCATAACACTGTTTTTAGAATTATAATTTTTTACAGAGTCTAAATGAGGTACATCATAAAATACAAACATAATACTTGGGCCGGTATGTAGTGATATTTCAATTATTTAGATAGTGCTTAAAAAGATATTTAGATATGCCACCTAACCATAAATTTATTATTTTTAACTTTCTTTATGCTATGGACCAAAAACTCAGTAGTCATAGTTTGAAACTGTCATATGCTATTTAAATTGTCTTCAGACTTTATATGTATATGGCGTGAGAATGGACATAATAACATACATTGAACTACTTAGAGGTATAAAAAAATAAAAATAAAAACAGACAGAAACAAATACCATGAACCTGTATAGTGTTCTATAACATGTTGGACTAAGGACACTTTGAACATCAGGTACAGATTCATAGAGATCTTTTAAAGCACTGTTAGAAAATATTTTAATTTATGAATATCTGTGAGTATATGTACATTTAAGTAACATACAAACACATCCATTTGTATATTACATTATTTATTAAACTCATATTAGAAAACCTGTTTTTTGTTCGTTTTTCAGTACTCTTTTGGGCTGCTAGAAACTTATCATTTTTATTTGTTTCCATAGAGCAAAGTTAAACTTGGCCCACCTGAGGATTTACCATCATTCTTATACATATTCCATTAGCACGTATACTATCTCGTGTGAATGTATTCTTTTTAAAAACGATCAAATCCAAAATTTTTTAATTAAAAATTGGCATATGACAAAGACCGACATATGATTTTCAAGTATTTAAAGCATATTCAGCAAATACCATCCTTGAAACCACTCTCCATTGTGAGCTAGATAATTTTATGTAAGATTATAGATATAATAGATGTTTGCTTCAGGAATACGAAATTATGAAATTGAATGTATTACTTGATTTGGCCACCAATAAATACTGGGTAGTGAATAATTTTCTTTTTCATTGTAATTTCAATGTTTCAACTTGGGCTAGTTGTGCAGGATCGTTACTTGGGATATTGTGTGACATTGGGGTTTGGAGTTTAAATGATCCTTTCACCCAGGTAATCAGCATAGTAACCAATAGGTAGGTTTTCAACCATTGCCTCCCTCCTTCTCTCTGCCTACTAGTAGTCCTCAGTGACTATTGTTTTCATATTTATGTCCACGTGTATCCAATGTTTAGTTCTCATTTATAAGTGAGAGCATAGAGTATTTTGTTTTCCATTCCTACAGTAACTTGATTAAGGATAATGGTCTCAGTTGCCTCCATGTTGCTTCAAAGGACATGATTTCATTCTGTTTTATGAATGCCTAGTATTCCATGGTGTATATGTACCACATTTTCTTTATCCAATCTATCATTGATGAGTACCTTGGTTGACTCCACATCTTTGCCCTTGTGAATAGTGCCCCAATGAACATATGAGTGCATGTGTCTTTTGGTAGAAAATGTATTTTCCTTTGGATATTTATTCAGTAATGGGATTGCTGGGTCAAATAATAGTTCTAAGATCTTTGAAAAATCTCCCATCTCCTTCTCTCTGTGGCTGAACAAATTTACATACCCATCAACACTGTGTAAGCATTCCCTTTTCTCTGCAACCTCACTAGCATCTGCTATTTTTTGAATTTTTAATAATAGTCATTCTGACTGATGTGAAATGGTATCGTTGTGATTTCGATTTGTATTTCTCTGATGACAAGCAATGATGAGCATATTTTATGTTATCTGCTGCTTGTATGTCTTCTTTTGAGAAATATCTGTTCATCTTCTTTGCCCATTTGTATTTTTTTATTTATTTTTATTTTTTTATTATTATACTTTAAGTTCTAAGGTACATGTGCATGACGTGCAGGTTTGTTACGTATGTATACTTGTGCCATGTTGGCGTGCTGCACCCATCAACTCGTCAGCACCCATCAACTCGTCATTTACATCAGGTATAACTCCCAATG
>NW_012103188.1:363571-363925 GCF_000951045.1 Mandrillus leucophaeus | reverse complement strand
GTGCTATAAATTTCCCTCTACACACTGCTTTAAATGTGTCCCAGAGATTCTGGTATGTTGTGTTTTTGTTCTCATTGGTTTCAAAGAACATCTTTGTTTTTGCCCTCATTTCGTTATGTACTCAGTGGTCATTCAGGAGCAGGTTGTTCAGTTTCCATGTAGTTGAGAGGTTTTGATTGAGTTTCTTAGTCCTGAGTTCTAGTTTACACTGTAGTCTCAGAGACAGTTTGTTATAATTTCTGTTCTTGTACATTTGCTGAGGAGAGCTTTACTTCCAATTATGTGGTCAATTTTGAAATAAGTGGAATGTGTTGCTGAGAAGAATGTATATTCTGTTGATTTGGGGTGGAGAGT
>NW_012103188.1:345959-363130 GCF_000951045.1 Mandrillus leucophaeus | reverse complement strand
CATCCCTTTATTTTGAGCCTATGTGTGTCGCTACATGTGAGATGGGTTTCCTGAATACAGTAAACTGATGGGTCTTGACTCTTTACCCTATTTGCCAGTCTGTGTATTTTACTAGGACCATTTAGTCAATTTACATTTAAGGTTAATATTGTTATGTGTGAACTTGATCCTGTCATTGTGATATTAGCTGGTTATTTTGCTCGTTAGTTGGTGTAGTTTCTTCCTAACCTCGATGGTCTTTACATTTTGGCATGTTTTTGCAATGGCTGGTACCGGTTGTTCCTTTCTATGTTTAGTGCTTCCTTCAGGGTCTCTGAAGACCTGAAGGTCAGGCCTGGTGGTGACAAAATCTCTAAGCATTTACTTCTCTCTAAAGGATTTTATTTTTCCTTCACTTATGAAACTTAGTTTGGCTGGATATGAAATTCTGGGTTGAAAATTCTTTTCTTTAAGAATGTTGAATATTGGCCCCCACTCTCTTCTGGCCAGGAGAGTTTCTGCTGAGGGATCTGCTGTCAGTCTGATGGGCTTCCCTTTGTGGGTAACTCGACCTTTCTCTCTGGCTGCCCTTAATACTTTTTCCTTCATTTCAACTTTGGTGAATCTGACAATTATGTGTCTTGGAGTTGCTCTTCTCAAGGATTATCTTTGTGGCATTCTTTGTATTTCCTGAATTTGAACATTGGCCTGCCTTACTAGGTTGCGGAAGTTCTCCTGGATGATATCCTGAAGAGTGTTTTCCAACTTGGTTCCATTTTCCCCATCACTTTCAGACACCCCAATCAGACATGGATTTGGTCTTTTCTCATAATCCCATACTTCTTGAAGGCCTTGTTCATTTCTTTATCCTCTTTTTTCTTTAGACTTCTCTTCTCGCTTCATTTCATTCCTTTGATCCTCAATCGCTGATACTCTTTCTTCCAGTTGATCAAGTCAGTTACTGAAGCTTCTACGTTTGTCACGTATTTCTCGTGTCATGATTTTTATCTCTGTCAGTTCGTTTATGGCCTTCTCTGCATTGATTATTCTAGTTACCCATTCATCCATTCTTTTTTCAAGGTTTTTAGTTTCTTTGTGCTGGGTACATAATTCCTCCTTTAGCTCTGAGAAGTTTAGTGGACTGAAGCCTTTTTCTCTCAACTTGTCAAAGTCATTCTCCATCCAGCTTTGATCCATTGCTCACGATGAGCTGTGTTCCTTTAGAGGGGGAGATGTGCTCTTATTTTTTGAATTTCCAGCTTTCTGCCCTGCTTTTTCCCCATCTTTGTGGTTTTATCTGCCTCTGGTCTTTGATGATGGTGACCTACTGATGGGGTTTTAGTGTGGGTGTCCTTCTTGTTTGTTAGTTTTCCTTCTAACAGTCAGGACCCTCAGCTGTATGTCTGTTGGAGATTGCTGGAGAGGCTCCATGGGCGTGAGACCCTCCCATCCAGATGTGGGATATAGTCTCCTGGTGTGCAGTTTGCTAAGACACTTGGTGAAGCGCAATATTGTGGTGGGAGTTATTCAATTTTCCAGGTGTTGTGTGTCTCAGTTCCCCTGGCTAGGAAAAGGGATTCCCTTCACCCTTGAACTTCTCAGGTGAGGAGATGCCCCACCCTGCTTCAGCTCTCACTGGTCAGGCTGCAGCAGCTGACCAGCACCAACTGTCTGGCACTCCCTAGTGAGATGAATCCGTACCTCAGTTGAAAATGCAGAAATCGGCCTGGCGCGGTGGCTCAAGCCTGTAATCCCAGCAATTTGGGAGGTTGAGATGGGTGGATCACGAGGTCAGGAGATGGAGACCGTCCTGGCTAACACGGTGAAACCCCGTCTCTACTAAAAAATACAAAAAAGAAAAGAAAGTAGTGGGGTGAGGTGGCAGGCGCCTGTAGTCCCAGCTACTCAGGAGGCTGAGGCAGGAGAATGGCGTGCACCCAGGAGGCAGAGCTTGCAGTGAGCCGAGATCACGCCACTGCACTCCAGCCTGGGCCACAGAGTGAGACTCCATCTCAAAAAAAAAAAAAAAAAGAAAGAGAAAAGAAAATGCAGAAATCACCTGTCTTCTGTGTCGCTCATGCTGGGAGCTGGAGACTGGAGCTTTTTATGTGTTTTCACAGGGCATGAATGCAGGATATTTCTTCAGAAAATTGTGGCTATATTTGCAAAACAATGCAAGGGTGAAGAATTTTCATATAAAATCCAAAAAGTGCCAATCACTCCTCTAAGATTAGCATAATAAATATTTTAAAAGTAAATTTTAAATCCAGGGGTTTAAATACATATCAAATTCTATGGCATAAGCCACACAAAATAAGGCCAATATGCTCCATTTTCTTACACCAACTAACTAAAAGTTCTTTTGTGGTGGTTCTTCATTATATACTGTCAATCTTCATGATGTCACGGTTAGGGATGGGGTGATAGAGTGAACATAATCACACACCCTAAGCAGTTTCATTCTTTGTGAATGGTGCCAATTCACCAATAAATATTAGTGTTTTTTTCACATGCAAAATATTCTCCTAAGATAATTTTCATGGCACAATACATAAATAGTGAAATCCACCATTTAAATGGAAACCTAAGATGCAAACATTTGATGAATTAAGTTCAAATATTTATGATACCAACACAAAACAACAGGTGACATGCACTACTTAGGTGGAATAAATTATGAGTTAACAGCAGTCTATTGAAGAGGAAGTGGAACAGCAAGCAGCTCAGGGAAGTTTACTTGATGTTTCTGTGTGTGTGTGTGTGAGATATATATTATATATGAAACTATATGTAAGTATAAATAAATGTATATCATATTACACATATTTGTGTGCATATATATGCACACTTATTTATTTATAGTCTCAGATATAATGTATAATTTGTATATATAGATATATATACACTCCATATGTATACACACACATATAAATATATGTAGAGAGAGTATATATGCACGTATATGTGTGTGTGTGTGTGTGTAAATGTGTGTGTGTATACATATATAGAGAGAGAGAGAGAAAGAGAGAGAGAGAAACAGTGAGGAGAAGAGAGGCTATTCTCTCTGTCAGTACTTTCTCTGTTGCTAATTTTTGTTGTATCTGTGTGTGCTAGTTCAGTTCACTTCAATTACTTCAGCATTTCTTGACTACCATATGTATACTAAGCACTTGTTAATGATAGATGTATGTTGATGTGAAGAGGATGGATGGGAATGATGAATACAATGTTACTCACTAAAATTGTTAGGTAGGTAGATGGATGGATGACTGGATAGGAAGGTAGATTGATGAATAGATGAATAAACTGATAGATGATTGATAAATCAAGGAAGAAAGGAAGGAAAAGAGGGAGAAGGGAGGGAAGGAAGAAAGAAAATTTGAAAACTTTTAGCTGTGTGTGTGTGTATGTGTGTGTGTGTGTGTGTGTGTGTATGTTCTAGTGAAGTACCTGGCTGGAATCTGTCATTAAAATTATATAAGACCCATTTTAGCATGCAGTTTTTCATGATGAATATAACTTGTTTTGTCCAAAAATTATAGTCTAAATTGGATGGCTCACCATTGCTATCTGGTATGGATTTCCTGTGAAAAAGATTAAACTCAGGGAAATTCAAATAAAAAACACAATGAGATACTATACCACACCAGTCAGAATGGTTATTATTAAGAAGTCAAAAAGGCCGGGCACGAGACCATCCTGGCTAACACGGTGAAACCCTGTCTCTACTAAAAAATACAAAAAACTAGCTGGGCGAGGTGGTGGGCGCCTGTAGTCCCAGTTACATGGGAGGCTGAGACAGGAGAATGGCGTGAACCTGGGAAGCCGAGCTTGCAGTGAGCTGAGATCCGGCCACTACACTCCAGCCTGGGTGACAGAGCGAGACTCCGTGTCAGAAAAAAAAAAAAAAAAGAAGAAGTCAAAAAATTAGGCTTTTGAGTAAAGGGAACACTTATGCATTCCTGATGGGAATGTAAATTAGTTCAACCACTGTGGAAAGCAGTCTGGAAATTTCTTAAAAAACTTAAAATAGAGTTACCATTCAATCCATTAATACCATTACTGAGTATATGTTCCCCCCCCCCACAAAAAAAATGAATCACTCTAACAAAAAGACACATGCACTTTTATGTTCTTTGCTGTGCTATTTACAATACCAAAGATAAGGAATCAACCCTGGTACTTATCAATAGTACACTGGATAAATAAAATGTGGTACATATACACCATGGAATACTATGCAGCCATTAAAAATACTCAAATCATGTCCTTTGCAGCAACATGGATGAAGCTGAAGGCTATAATACTAAAAAAAATTAATGCTGGAACAGAAAACCAAAACACTGAATATTCTCATTTATATGTGGGAGCTAAGCATTGAGTACACATGGACATAAATATGGGAACATAAATAGATACTGTGGATTATTAGAAGGTAGAGATAGGCAGGAATGGTTTTTAAAAACTACCCATCAGGTACTATGTTCATTAACAGGGTGAAAGGATCCATACTCTAAACATCAGCATTACACAATGTTCGCATATAATAAAGGTGCACATGCACCCCTGTATCTAAAATAAAGGTTGAAACTTAAAGAATGATTAAACTATATTCTTGTTATCTTTGATTTTATATTTTGAGCAACTAAATTATCTTTTCTTTTCTCTCTAACCTTATGAATAAAATACACAAAGCAATTCTTATCTATTCCATTAGGAAATTATTAGGAAATCAGTTGAATTAATGTCTATAAATAAACATTAATTATTCTGGATATTTTATTCAGCCTTCTTAATTCAAATCAAAGTCATATTATGTATGTGATATGTAAACTATGAGTTATTATTTTTGATTTCCTCTTTCTCAATAATGTGTATGATATTTCTTCAAGGTGCTGTTTGAGAATGTGAGGGAAGAGTATTTTAGCCAAATACCTGTGGAGAGGGTGGTGATGACTCGTGTCTTCAAGATAATGCCAATGAGCTTATCATCCATCTTAATTTCTCACGACATGTTTATCTACTTAATTCACTGTGGCATGAAGGAGAGATGAAGATTACGGGCATTAGGTAAGCTTGAAAGCACGCAATATCCTTTGTACCGTATTAACTCTGTGAATTTAAAACAAGAGGAAAGATAGAAAATAAGGAGATAAAAACTCTGTCATGAAAATAGCCCCTTGAAAATTTTCTGTTTAAATCAATTACAGATTACTGAGATTTTCAAGAAGGGGAAAAAGTAGGAATGCACCAACTACCATAGGTCAGAAACAATCTGCTACATATTTTCTTGCCCTTTTTAAACAAAATTATAAAACGTTACTATTATCACAACTAAGTTTGATTATAATACTGAAAAGATTATAAAAATTTTGTTTTAAAAGGGCAAAATAATATCACAATATTATACATTTTAAATAGATTTGATAATATTATATAATAATATTATAGTATTATAATCACAACTTTCTTAATTATTTGCCAACCAGCAACTTTGTGGGGAATTAAAGTACAATAACCACTAAAATATAAACAAAGAGCAGGACTATAAGAATATTTTGAATTAATCTATTACTTTAAATTCACCACAAATAATGTGTTTTATTCACTTAGAGAAAGGAATGCATATCATTTATAGATGTCACATCTGAAAGCACTCAGGATTATCGTAGAAGCTGACTAGTCTCAAGAATAATAAAAGTACCTATATTCACCAAAATAGAATATGGTAGAAAAACTATAGATCCATTTTAACAAACTGGAAGTTCATACATATTTTATCTAAAATCACCTTCTTAATAATTTTTGGTTTCATGATATTCTGAGTTGTTTTAGTGCAATAGAATATTTTTAAACTGTTTATCTGTTTCAGACATTCACATAATTTTACTCTGTTACAATTTATGTGTAACAGGTTACTGGATACCCCTACCTCCACTCCATTATACAGAGCTCCCTCTTCTATATCAGTACCACTGAAAGAGCAATATTGCCTCTAGAAAGAGACTGAGCTCTCCAAAGCAATATATTATCCAGTGTTCGCTCTAGACACACAGGAAATAGGAACTTTAGTTTATCTATGGTTGATTGATACACCTAATGAAATCAAAGCAATTTAACTCTTGTTTGCCTTTCAATCTGGCTTTCACATCTTTATTTCCTTTTATATATTCAAATTAATGTTCTGAAAAATACAATAGAATCATGTACCTTATTTATTAAATCTAAAGTTATAAAAATGGAATTTTTGAGCAGGGGATGTGTAAGGATGGAAGAGCTTGGTAGAATATCTCATACACTCAGTATCATGTAAAAGCTTTAGCCGTGTAATCTGACAGACCAGGCCTAAAATTCTAGCTCCACTATTTACTAATTGTGTGAACCTACAGCAATTACTTAATTTCACTTATATTCCACTGTGTGACTTGTAGTGTTAGGGTGATATTTTCTATTTCAAAGGGTTCTGGTGCAAATAAATGAGATATTTTTTCATCTCAATGCTCAGCATAAATATATGCTGAATAAATAGTAGCTATTATTATCAGTTATATCCCTGTTATCCTCCAAAGATTATGTTTCTAAGGACAATTTAATGACTTTTTGAACTTTGTTTTCTTCTTTTCAATGATTTGTATACAGTCACAAACATGTAGATCCTTTTATTGTGAATGGTTTAGAATTTGGAAGATATACATAAAAGGAATGCAATTTCCTATCTCAATATACTATACAATGTCTTTTTCCACATACTTACCTATATGCCAATCATGTATCATTAATCTATATATAAGGGTCATGTAAATAGAAAATGACAGTATAATATTTTTAATGAACAGCTCACATTTTCGTGAGATACTTATATAATTCTGTAACTAGTCAAATTATTTAAAAATACTTCTACTTCTTTTCACTATTCTCATTAAGTGGGATAATAATTGAGTAACGTTAGGACCATATTTGTCAGCCAATGGAGAGGAATTGCTTATCTAATTCTGGGTTCTGTGTTGGACTCAAATAATCTAAATTAGCCTTGTCATAACATTTCATTATTAGACATGGACAAATCAGTTGTCTCTCCCAGTTGTCTAATTTGTGTAACTGATTTTGTACATGAACTAAAGTCATGTAAATCCCTAGCATCAAAATAGCATACTAGGAAAATTAGCTTTTTCTGTTTTAGGGGACAGGTTTTTAATGTATGAATTTCTATCATAATATTTGTAAATTAAATGGGCCTCATAACCCACAACTAATAAAGTCTTAAAACTGTTTTATCACTGAAGTTAAACTCTGAAAAATCAGACTCTCAATTTTTAGTTCTTTCTGAAGAAGTATGTTTGGTTTCCCAGCTTGTTTTAAAGAACAGTAAAGTAAATACGTCTTAACTGATCACTATTCCCGAATTTGTATTTAGACACAATTTTCTTTCAGAACAAAATAAATTAAATATACAAAGATTGAAAGATGTATTTTTAACCCTGTAATTCATAGATTCGTGTTATATGTTGGTCTTTAAATTTCAAAACAATCTCTTCAAATGGAATAGGATTTTTTTTCAATGTGTAATATAAGCAACATTAAGACATTTATTTCACATATGAGTAAACACTCTGTATCAGTTGACAAGATTTGTCATAACCAAGTACCAAATATTTAGTGGCTGAAGCAACAGAAATTTGTTTCTCACAGTTCTGGAGGCTGAAAATCTAGAATTAAGGTGGCAATATGTTTGGTTTGTTCTGAGTCCTTTCTCCTTGGCAGGCAGGCTTCTCAGTGTGTCCTTGCATCATCTTTCCTCTGTCAGTGCACATACCTGATGATTCCTTGTGTGTCAAATGTCTTCATCTTATGAAACCACCAGCTTGATTGAAACAAAGTCCACGTGTAAAGCCTTCTTCTAAGTTAATCACATTTTGAATGGTCCTTCTACAATACAGTCTGTCTTAGTCTACTTGTGCTGCTATTACAAATGCCTGAGAGGGGAGTTTATAAAGAACAGAACTCTATTTTTCACAGTTCTGAAGACTAGCAGGTCCAAGATCAAGGTTCCAGCAGGTTCGGTTGTCTGGTGAGGACTGTTCTCTGCTTCCAAGACAGTATCTTGATTCCCCATCTCTGATGGGGAGGAATGCTGTGTCCTCACATTACAGAACGTGGAAAGTCAAAAGCAATTAACTCCTTTTGTCAAGCCTTTTTGTAAAGGCATTCACAAGGGAGGAGTCCTTCTGGCCTGATCACCTCTTAAAAATTCCACTTCTCTTGTTAATGTTATCACATTGGCAACACCTGAATTTGAGAGGGGAGCTATTCAAACCATAGCATATTCACATTCTGAAGTACTGGTATTTAGGGCTTCAAAACATGAATTTTGGGAGAACACAGTTCAGTCCACAATATAAAATATAATTCCAAAGACGTTAGAGCTGGTGTTTAATTTTACATTGCAACATTTATACAAAAATGAAAATAGATACATTGTTAAAAACAAACGTCAGAGTGCTTTGGCAGAGAAGACAAACTTGATGGGTGAAGGATGAATTGACATTGTTTTTAATAGCTCAGTTTCATTATTCTAGGCATGCAATACATTTTTAATAATCTAATGAACAATTGAATTAATGTAATTTATGTCTCTTGTTACTTGTTCATGTTACAAATAGCAATTATTTAAAAAATTATGAGTTAGATATTTAGAAGACACCGAACTGCAGGGGAAATGATTTACTTCTCATATTGATAGTATTATGTCTTACACCCCCATTGATAATATCCAAATAATTCACTCTGATTAATGTTAGTATAATGAGAAGTTAGTAAAAGAGAAGTAATAGTGATTTGTCAGTCATTACAAACTATTATTATCATTTAGGAGTATTATTACACTCGAGCGCTATTACATTTCTCATAAATTGAATAAATTAAAATATAATTTAGAACAAATATGACTAAACTAAATAGTATGCATTTTCTATGTGATTTTTCTATGTTTTTTTCCATTTATATTAAATTTAATATTATTGATAGCTTTCAACTTGATAACTTAGGCAAGTGATGACCTGTGTGTATTCTTTGAAGAGTTATTGAATAGGTACTAGTCATCTTTTAAATAACACCTTGCAGATATGTTTGTATCTGAAAACACATCAAGCTGCCTACTTTTCATATCAGTTTATAAACTACTCTTTCTTTTGAAGTTCTGGTACATGGCTTATTAAAAAGTCTTAGTAGCAGATATGTTTAATAATTCATATTCTTCATAAATGTATTTAGTAATACACTTCATAAAGTATATTACATACTCTAGTTAGTAAATTTGTCTTCTGCTTGGTATGAAATTAGAAGTCTGAAACTATTTTATGTATATACTGCATAAGCAAACACATAAAAGCATTGTAGATAGTAAGAAATGTGACAAAACCTTGTCTCTACAAAAATAAAAAAATTAGTCGAGTTTGGTGACATGCACCTGTAGTCCCAGCTATTCTGGAGGCTGAGGTGGGAGAATCACTTGAGCCTGGGAGGTGGAGGTTGCAGCAAGCTGAGATCGCACCAATGCACTGCAGCCTAGGCAACAAGGTGAGACTACATCACAAATAAAATAATATAGTAAAACAAAATAAATAAGAAAGAGATAATAAAAAATGTTTCTCACTGTTAGAGAAAGAAGTTGTAAGTAACAAGGGAGGGGATACTAAAATAATTCCTGTGATACTGAATTAGAATCCATAGTATCAACATGAAATCTTATGTGTCTTTATCTGGATATTTATCTATCTATCTATCTATCTATCTATCTATCTATCTATCTATCTATCTACCTAGTACATATGTAATTTAATAGGCAGGAACTTCATATAGATGTGTTTACAAGCAGTTTTGTGTGTACATACACCAAGACACTATCTATGGATTTCTAAGCTTAATCTTCTGAAAGTACCCAGGACAAAAGATACTCCTATAACAGTAAGAAAATTGGTGCCTAGATCCTGGTTTCTAAATAAATTTTTCAATAGAAAGAAATGGGGCTCATTAGAGAAATAGTTGATTATAGAACTTTTGTAGTGAAAATACAAGGTAAGATAGAACTATCTTGTGGTGGCAAAAACACAAAAGTGTTTCTAAAAATGGGATTATGTCACAAGAACAAAGAAGACAACATGAAGAAACTTCTGAAGGACAAAGCTGAAACAATTTAAGTAACAAAATAAATAACTGTGGTATTGAATTATAATCCAGAGAGTAAAATGAACATTGATCAGCTCATAATTATATAAAAATAATAACTGAATAATAGGTAAATAAAGGAGAGAAGAAGCAGTTCTCTATTATACAAATATTCAAATCAATAAACATTGAAGAAATGAGGCAAAAATAAAATTACTAATAAGCAAATGCCATATGAGTAATTATTTCAGGCAAACTCTACTTACGAGTGTTAAAATCAGTGGGAGATATCTGAAAATAGGATATCTGTATAATCTCAATGCATCTCCCGAGAGGTATGTTTTAATTATGAAAGAAATAATAGCAACTTTATGTTGGCGAAATCTGGCAGAAAACACCTTCAAAATTTCAACAAGTTTAGCATCACCTGTAATAGACATGTCAAGGTCATGTATCATCTAAAATGCACCGGGAAAGACATACATCACTTTTGTCTTATTCTTGTTAGAAGTACCAAAATTCAATCTAATTGGAATATACCAGACAAATCCAAAATACTTCCTCCTTAGTCCTCTTCAAAAATTTAAAGATTATGAAAGAACAGAAAGACTGGGAAACCATTGCAAATGTCACAGATTTCATTGGGAAACACTACAATGAAATATAATGTGGATTGCTGGATTACATTCTTAAAAAGACAAAGGACATTAGGAGAAACAAAGATGATATCTTCGTAAGGATTGTTACTTAGTTTATGGCATTGCTCCAAACTCACTTTCCTGGTTTTGATCATTATACAATAGTTATATATAATCAATTGTTAATAATAAAGAAAGGGATGAAATGTATAGGTGAATTTCCTGCACTGATTTATTTTACCAAATTAATTTTTTTTTTTTTTTAAGGAAAATACAAGAATGGTCACTCTCAATGTGAATGTGAAGATATGCTTAGTGTCCTAGGCTTTAAGAGTCTCTGGTCTTCAGGAGCTAGATGTTGAATAAAAAAAAGAAAAAAAATTCATGGTAGTCCAAAACTTTTTGCTGTTATTATCCATTAGGTGTTGCTACAAATGCTTGAGACTTTGAAGAACTACTTTACAAATCAATTTAAGTGCTCAACAATGGTATTAAATTTTTGTAAATTAATCCTTGGAGTATTGGTTGCATTTTGCTAAAAAATATTTGGAAATATTTAATCCCAGTGTTCAGCAATTGTTGTGCAAGGACAATTCAGTCTCCAATATTTTTAGGGAAATGCAATTATTGACAAATAATTTTTTAAGCAGGCAGACATTGTAATATATCTCTGCAAAAGCAAAGGAGCTAAACAAATAAAATAATGAGAGTTCCAAAGTTACATAGGGTTTAATTAGAAATTAAAAATTTGAAATTTGAAATATGTCAACATCTAGTGAAAATATATTGATGGAGTTTATATTTCTGAATGGATACATTTACATCCTATGGTGGAGTTGAATAAAATTGAGAGGGCCTGTTATTTGCTGTACCTAAAGTGAGTAAAATATAAGTAGTCATAGAGAAAATGGTTTTATGAGATTTGTCTTACAAAAGTGCCTATTGAGGAAAGATACTTTGAATGGGAGCCAAAAAGTACTTTGAGTTATCTATGAAAGTAGACAATTGGATAGACATATTTATGCATTCAAAAATATTAGAAATATGTTTATTTTTAATTTCACAGAATATACTCTGAGTTTACCAAGCACCTCAGCATCTGAAAAGAGTATTTATCGGTTAATACTATTTGTGTCAACAGAGAAGAATCAATCAATGGTATCTATAATATCAAATTTAGTAACCATAAAATTTAACTTTGAATAATATTGCAGGTAATTATACAGGGTCTATTGAAAAATGTACCCTTCAGGGAAATAATATGGTGTTGATGATATGGCATTAGAAGTAGATACAACTAAGAAATATAGTGAATATGCAACAAAATGTTTATACTTCTTATATTATTTTGAATGTTTGCTCAGTAAATAAAAATGTTTTGTGTTAATACACATATTTCTTACTTTTTATTATTTAATACAAATTTGTATTTGTTAAAATAGTGTATGAATAAATTATCAGTTTGTCGGTCATTACAAGTCTTCCAAAAAGTATAATGCATAAAATTTTTTTGCTTCCTTTCTACTCACAAAAATATCCGTTGGATAATACATGTTGTTAAATAAAAAAACATTTTTTTTTTTAATTTCCATAAGTTATTGGGGAACAGGTGGTGTTTGGTTACATGGGTAAGTTATTTAGTGGTGGTTTGTGAGATTTTGGTGCACTCATCACTGTAGCAGTATACACTGCACCCTATTTGTGGTCTTTTATCCCTATTCCTTCCCACTCTTTCCCCTGAATCCCCAAAGTCCATTGTGTCATCCCTATGCCTTTTCATTCTCATAGCTTAGCTCCCATTTATGAGTGAGAACATACGATATTTGGTTTTCCATTCCTGAGTTACTTCACTTAGAGTAATAGTCTCCAATCTCATCCAGGTTATGCAAATGACATTAATTCATTCCTTTTAATGGCTGAGTAGTATTCCATCATAATGTGTACACATGTATATACACACACATGTATGATGAGTGTGTATATATGATGAGTGTATATATAGATGAGTGTACATATGTATGAGTATATATATGATGAGTGTGTATATATGTGTGTATATATATGAGATGAGTGTGTGTGTGTGTATATGTATATATCAGAGTTTCTTTATTCACTCATTGATTGATGGGCATTTGGGTTGGTTCCATGTTTTTGCAATTTCAAATTGTGCTGCTATAAACGTGTGTGCAAGTATCTTTTTGGTATAATGACTTCTTTTCCTCTGGGTAGATACCCAGTAGTAGGATTGTTGGATCAAATGATAGTTCTACTTTTATTTCTTTAAGGAATCTTCACACTGTTTTCCATACTGGTTGTACTAGTTTACATTCCCACCAGCAGTGTAGAAGTTTTCCCTGTTCACCACATTCACACCAACATACACTATTTTTTATTATTATTATTATGGCCATTCTTGCAGGAGTAAAGTGGTATTGCATTGTGGTTTGATTTGCATTTCCCTGATCATTAGTGATGTTAAGCATTTTTTCACATATTTGTTCACCATTTGTATATCTTCTTATGAGAATTTTCCATTCACGTCCTTAGCCCACTTTTTGATGGTATTGTTTGTTTATTTCTTACTGATTTGAGTTCTTTGTAGATTCTGGATATTAGTCCTTTGTCATATGTATTGATTGTGAAGATTGTGAAGATTTTTTCCCACTCTGTGGGTTGTCTGTTTACTCTGCTGACTGTTCCTTGTGCCGTGCAAATCTCTTTAGTTTAATTAAGTCCCAGTAATTTATCCTTGTTTGTATTACATTTTCTTTTGGGTTCTTGATCATGAAATCTTTGTGTAAGTAAATGTCTAGAAGGGTTTTTCCAATGTTGTCTTCTAGAATTTTTGTGGTTTCGCATCTTAAATTTATATCCTTAATCCATTTTGAGTTGAATTTTGTGTAAGGTGAGAGATGAGGATCCACTTTCATTCTCCTACATGTCGCTAGCCAATTATGGAGATAAGGTTGGAAAAGTAGCCTGTGAACATAGAGGTCTGTTGTTTTAGTCCAGTTCCCTGGGAAACAGACCCTGAGACAGACAATTTCATTTAGGAAATTTTCTGGAGAATGTTCTTGCTAACAACTGCAGGAGAGTGAAGAAAGCACAGTTGAGCATAGAGAGAAGTTTAACTGCTATACAGTTCCAATAGAGGCTTTATTTGATCCCTTGAGGAGCTCTGGAAAACTCACAGGTGCCCTAAATTGCAGCAAGGGATCAGAGACTTTGCATCACCACAGTGAACAGTCACTGGTTTTGGGAAAGATTGTCTTGGGCAAGTTGATTTCTTAAGTTGACAGAGACTCAGATCTGATCTTCGCAGCTGGGGAAGCAAGTATTTTGCCCTATACTAAAAAACTGAAGAGTTTACTTCACCATCCATTTCATTTTTATATTATACACACACACACACACACACACATACACATACACACATATGTATATATATTTATGTGTAATGACCATTGAAGTGTTTCAAGCAGGATAATAACATGATAAGATTATTACTTTAGCTGTTACATGGACAAGAAGTTGAAAGTAAGGCAATACGTTAGGATTTTCCAGAGAAACAGAACCAGTAAGATATATAGATATAAGATAGGAGCTTTGTCATGGTAATTGACTTATTAAATTATGCAGGCTGAAAAGCTCCATAATAATATGCTGTCTGCAAGCTGGAGAACAAAGGAGGCTTGTGGTATAGTTCAAGTCTGAGTCTGCAGGCCTGAGAACCCAGGGAGCCTCTGGTGTAACTCAGTCTGAGAATGAAGGCCCACAATTCTGAACATCTGAGGTCTGAGGTTAGCAAAAGATAAATGTCATACATCAGGAAGAGAAACAACTTGCCCTTCCTCTGCCTTTCTGTTCTATCTGGAAGATTGTGTTTGGATGATCATTGCCCACATTTGGGAGGACAACTTTTTCATATTTAGTCTACTGATTGCATTACTAATCTCTTCTGGAACCACTGTCATAGGTAGGCCCAGAAATAATGCTTTACCAGCTACCTGGGTATCTCTTAACCTACTCAAGTTGACACCAAAAATTTAAAATCACAGGCAATGAGGAAAGGGGGAGGAGAAATTGGGATGGTATTGTCATAGTCCAGAAAGAGCCTGGTGGTGATCAGCAGCCATGTTTGGAAAGAGAGAGAAGCAGATGTGAAGGAGGCTTGCCCCTGCCATCCCAGACCCAGTCAAAGAGGCACCAGAGGCTCACATACCATGCTTCTGAATATATAAGTATATCAAACAACAAGCTGCTAAGAAAAATGCATTATATCTTTCTACATTGACAAATACACCTTTATTATGATGAAATAAAAAAGCGATGTGTACAGGTATGGTTTCATATAACTAAAAGTCAGAAAAATAGTAAACACCTTAACTATTACTGCACATCACTGGAAGTTCTATTGTTGAGTAAAGTATAATTTGTAATCTACAAATTTATTGAATACAATGTATTTTTATTTCTGTTATGTTAGCAAACTTACCAATTATGTTGTTATAACAAAACCTATTAAAATATTCTCCAAAAATTGTCTTTCATTATTTTTGAGAATATTTTAATAGAAGCATAAAAATGAGCATATTTTATCAAACATTAAATACATAAAGTTTAAACATTAAAATTATCTTAACATATTGTTTTAAAATTGTTTTTCTAAATGTTTAAAATTATTAACTTAAAAAAAATTCTAATAAATGTTTCTTAATAACACAATAATTATATAATATATAATTATATTATATATTTAATGATATGATACATTATATAATAATTATGAGTAATAAATCTGTAACAAATATTATTTAAATAAAACAAATTAATTAAATGTTTTGAAAATTAAATTAAATTAATTTATAACAATAAATCAATTTACAATTCTGGAGTTTAATCTATATCTAGTTGTCAATGTAAGAAGTTGGAATCAAACAATGCCTGTCATTCATTGTTCTATCTAAATCTATCTGTATTAGTGAGGATTTCCAGAAGGACAGAACCAATAGACTATATGTGTATATAAAATGGAGTTTGTTAGGGACAAGTGACTCACATGATTACTAAAGAAAATCCCAGGAGAAGCTGTCTGCAAGCTGGAGAAAGAAAGAAGCCAGTAGCATGTCTCAGTGCAAGTCTGAAAAATCTCAAAACCAGGGAAACTGACAGTGAGCTCTCAGCCTGAGGTGAGGGTTGGATAGCCCCTGAAAAGCCGCTGGTCCCAATATCCAAAGTTCCAGAGGAGTCCAAAGGCTGAAGAACCTACAGTCTAATGTACAAAGGCAGGAGGAGAGGAAGCCAAGCGTCTGGCATGGCATGGGAAGAGAGAGCAAGCTGACTCAGCAAGCAAACTACTTATCTTCCTTCTGCCTTCTTTGATGTAGCTGGGTTTGCAGGCAATTGAATGGTACCCACCTTCATTGAGAGTGAGCCTTCCTGTCCTAGTCCACTGAGTCAAATGTCAATCTCCTCTGACAACAACGTCACAGACACACTCAGAAACCATGCTGATCAGCCATTTAGATATCCTTCAATGCAGTCAAGTTGATACCTAGTATTAACCATCACACTATCTTTCTAACTTTTAAGAGTAATTTGAATTGCTCAATATTATGAATGTAATAGTAGCTGCAGGACCACAAGTTGAAACAGGAAAAGAAGAGAAATAAGGACATTGGTACCATTAGGAGGTAATGCTTCATAAAGCAAGAAATGATTGCATTTATACTACTTAAAAGGACAGATACGACTAGTTAATTCTTTTGTCTTTTCTTTTACCTAAAGATGTCAAACTCTCAAGTCTATCTTGCTCACTGAGAGCAATATTAATGGCTTAAGTTGGCAGCTATACAACCCATAACACTTCAAGGCATTCAGTCACCTTTTATATCTAATTTTATATATAAAATTGGATTGGGCCAGGTGAACCATATACCTGTGACTGAACTAGTAGTGTTCCTAAGGGTGGCATTTAGGATTATGAGGTTACATTGTTCCCACGTTAAATGCCACATCCTAAGTGTCAGAGGTGGTTGTGTGTGTGTGCATCTGTGTGCATATACGTTTTAATCCTTTTAATATCTGAGACCTTCAAAAGAACAGAGGTCAGCACAAAGTTTTTTGTTTGTTTGTTTTCTTTATTGTAAGGGCAGAACTAGAATGAAGGAGAACATTCTTGGATCTATTTTGTATACTTGAGATATGTGCAATAACTACTTTTATAATCAATGATTGTATTTTTATTTACATTTTAAAATCCATTTTATTTACTTTACCATCTGTTTCTGTGCCTATTTTTTTTAAATTATACTTTAAGTTCTAGGGTACATGTGGATAATGTGCAGGTTTGTTACATATGTATACTTGTGCCATGTTGGCATGCTGCAC
>NW_012103188.1:303122-342759 GCF_000951045.1 Mandrillus leucophaeus | reverse complement strand
AGGTTGGGGAAGTTCTCCTGGATGATATCCTGAAGAGTGTTTTCCAACTTGGTTCCATTTTCCCCCTCACTTTCAGGCACCCCAATCAGACATAGATTTGGTCTTTTTACACAATCCCATACTTCTTGCAGGCTTTGTTCATTTCGCTTTTCTTCTTTTTTCTTTTGGTTTCTCTTCTCACTTCATTTCATTCATTTGATCCTCAATTTGTGATACTCTTTCTTCCAGTTGATCGAGTCGGTTACTGAAGCTTGTGCATTTGTCGCGTATTTCTCGTGTCATGGTTTTCATCTCTGTCCATTTGTTTATGGCCTTCTCTGCATTAATTATTCTAGTTATCAATTCTTCCCCTTTTTTTTCAAGCTTTTTAGTTTCTTTGCGCTGGGTATGTAATTCCTCCTTTAGCTCTGAGAAGTTTGATGGACTGGATCCTTCTTCTCTCATCTCATCAAGTCATTCTCCGTCCAGCTTTGATCTGGTGCTGGCAATGAGCTGCATTCCTTTGCAGGGGGTGATGCACTCTTATTTTTTGAATTTCCAGCTTTTCTGCCCTGCTTTTTGCCCATCTTTGTGGTTTTATCTGCCTCTGGTCTTTGATGATGGTGAAGTACTGATGGAGTTTTGGTGTGGGTGTCCTTCCTGTTTGTTAGTTTTCCTTCTAACAGTCAGGACCCTCAGCTGTAGATCTGTTGGAGATTGCTTGAGGTCCACTCCAGAATCTGTTTGCCTGGGTATCAGCAGCAGAGGCTACAGAAGATAGAATATTGCTGAACAGTGAGTGTACCTGTCTGATTCTTGCTATGGAAGCTTCCTCTCAGGGGTGTACTCCACCCTGTGAGTTGTGGGGTGTCGGTCTGCCCCTAGGAGGAATGTCTCCCAGTTAGGCTACTCAGGGGTCAGGGACCCACTTGAGCAGGTAGTCTTTCCGTTCTCAGATCTCAACCTCCATGTTGGGAGATACACTGCTCACTTCAAAGCTGTCAGACAGAGTCGTTTGGGTCTGCAGAGGTTTCAGCTGCTTTTTGTTGTTGTTGTTGTTGTTGTTGTTGTTTAGCTATGCCCTGTCCCCAGAGGTGGAGTCTACAGAGACAGGCAAGACTCCTTGAGTTGCTGTGAGCTCCACCAAGTTCGAGCTTCCCAGCTGCTTTGTTTATCTACTTAAGCCTCAGCAATGGCAGGCGCCCCTCCCCCAGCCTGGCTGCTGCCTTGCTGCGAGATGGCAGACTGCTGTGCTAGCAATAAGGGAGGCTCCGTGGGCGTGGGACCCTCCCAGCCAGGTGTGGGATATAGTCTCCTGGTGTGCCAGTTTGCTAAGTTCCTTGGTAGAGTGCAGTATTGGGGTGGGAGTTACCCGATTTTCCAGGTGTTGTGTGTCTCAGTTCCCCTGGCTAGGAAAAGGGATTCCCTTCCCCCTTGCACTTCCCAGGTGAGGGGATGCCTCGCCCTGCTTCATCTCTAGCTGGTCGGGCTGCAGCAGCTGACCAGCACGCATTGTCAGGCACTCCCCAGTGAGATAAACCCAGTATCTCAGTTTAAAATGCAGAAACCACCTGTCTTCTGTGTTGCTCGGGCTGGGAGTTGGAGACTGGAGCTGTTCCTATTGGACCATCTAGCTCCGCCCCCCTCTGTGCCTATTTTTATGGCTGACAGAGACTTGAGGGTGGAGAATGAAGAAAATAGGTTGAAGGTCATACGGTCTACAAAAGCTTTTTTCATTCGATGAAATATCTGTATATTTATAGTTCCAAAGAGAAGAATGACCCTCACTTGAAATATCACAATATAACCATTTGGTTGTCTACAACAAGAGATCTTTCCTGTTGGAATGTCAATCTTGCAAGAGGAAAGAGCTCTCATAAAAAATAATAATTCTAGTATTTTATTTCAATTAGAGGTGTCAAGAAAGCAGTTGCTCTTAAATTATGGAGAAATGAGAGCATGACTTTTGTTTTTCTGTTTGTTAATTGGTTTTTGAAAAATTGATAATTGTGATATTTTGGTACCAAATTAAAAAAAATTCTAAAGAAAGTTGGACAATTGTGTAGAGTCCTTACAAAGTCTATCATGTTAAATAATTTGCATTTTATTTTGATAAGAATGGGAAGGCATTTAAAACCACTAAACAGGATGTTGCTATGTCTTTTTATTATAAAATGGTCAATTTAGCAACAGTGTTGAGAAAAGTTTTGAGGGACGTGATAGTAGAAACAGAAAAACCAGTTTGGACATTGATGCTATAATCTATTTAAACTAAGTTGCTGTGAACTAAAATTAGCAGTAGGAATGGAGTGAGAAATACATACACTAGCATTAACGGTATGTACTGTGGGTACTATGCATGTGACAGGAGAAAGCAGGTACAGTTCCTGAAATGAGGGGTTAAGTTGGTAGCAGAGAAATTGACTAAGGTTAGGAATATAGAATGAGAAGCAGAATGAGGTTAGGTAATAGCTGAGATAAAAGCAGGTTTGATTACACCGCATTTGAGATTCTAGGTAGCACACAAGTAAAAGTTATTCAAGAATGAGTTGAATGTGTGGCAGTTGTGCTCAAGGAAATCATTTGACCTGAGAATAGAAATCCAGATTTCATCAATATTAACATGTGTATTTAATATAGGGGGAAAATGAGATATAAAGAAATGTGCTTTGAGAAGAGAATAATCAATATCAATAAATAAGAAAAAGGCAAAATAGAAGGATCCTGAAAATATTGGGGCCAGAGAATGTATGAACAAGTGTACTGAATATGTTTAGGAACCACATAAATATAAGTAAAAACTAAACTTTAAACATTTGTTTAAGGCACATTTGGTTTGATTTTTAGGTTCATCATCCTTAGAAATGATCTGTGGCTTTCTAGGTTTAAAATCGTGTATTCAGAGTGGTTCCAAGTTGGCCAAATAGGAACAGCTCCAGTCTACAGCTCCCAGCATGAGCGACACAGAAGATGGGTGATTTCTGCTTTTCCAACTGAGATACCAGGTTCAGCACACTGGGGCTTGTCAGACAGTGGGTGCAGTCCACAGAGTGTGAGCCGAAGCAGGGCGGGGCATCGCCCAACCTAGGAAGCACAAAGGGTCAGGGAATTCCCTTTCCTAGCCAAGGGAAGCTGTGACAGATAGTACCTGGAAAATCGGGACACTCCCAATTGAGAACAAAGACACAACATACCAGAATCTCTGGGAAACATTTAAAGCAGTGTGTAGAGGGAAATTTATAGCACTAAATGCCCACAAGAGAAAGCAGGAAAGTTCTAAAATTGGCACCCTAACATCACAATTAAAAGAACTAGAGAAGCAAGAGCAAACACATTCAAAAGCTTGCAGAAGGCAAGAAATAACTAAGATCAGAGCACACCTGAAGGAGAGAGAGACACAAAAAAAACCCTTCAAAAAATCAATGAATCCGGAAGCTGGTTTTTTGAAAAGATCAGCAAAATCGATTGACCACTAGCAAGACTAATAAAGAGGAAAAGAGAGAAGAATCAAATAGATGCAATAAAATATGATGAAGGAGATATTGCCACTGATCCCACAGAAATACAAACCACCATCAGAGAATACTATAAACACCTCTATGTAAGTAGGCTAGAAAATCTTGAAGAAATAGATGAATTCCTGGACACGTACGCCCTCTCAAGACTAAACGAGGAAGAAGTTGAATCCCTGAACAGACAACTAGCAGGCTCTGAAATTGAGGCAATAATTAATAGTCTACCAACCAAAAAAAGTCCAGGACCAGACAGACTCACAGCTGAATTCTACCAGAGGTACAGGGAGGAGCTGGTACCATTCCTTCTGAAATGATTCCAATCAATAGAAAAAGAGGGAATCCTCCCTACCTCATTTTATGAGGCCAGCATCTTCCTGATACCAAAGCCTGGCAGAGGCACAACAAAAAAAGAGAATTTTAGACCAATATCCCCGATGAACATCGATGCAAAAATCCTCAATAAAATACTGGAAAACCTAATCCAGAAGCACATCACAAAGCTTATCCACCATGATCAAGTTGGCTTCATCCCTGTGATGCAAGCCTGGTTCAGCATATGCAAGTCAATAAATGTAATCCATCATATAAAAATAATCAAAGACAAAAACCACATGATTATCTCAATAGATGCAGACAAGGCCTTCGACAAAATTCAATAGCCCTTCATGCTAAAAATGCTCAATAAACTTGGTATTGATGGGACATATCTCAAAACAATAAGAGCTATTTATGACAAACCCACAGCCAATATCATACTGAATGGGCAAAAACTGGAAAAATTCCCTTTGGAAACTGGCACAAGACAGGGATGCCCTCTCTCACCACTCCTATTCAACACAGTGTTTGATGTTCTGGCTAGGGCAATCAGGAAGGAGAAAGAAATAAAGGGTATTCAATTAGGAAAAGAGGAAGTCAAATTGTCCCTGCTTGCAGATGGCATGATTGTATATTTAGAAACCCCATAGTCTCAATCCAAAATCTCTGTAGGCTGATAAGCAACTTCAACAAAATCTCAGGATGCAAAATCAATGTGCAAAAATAACAATTCCTATACACCAATATACACCAATAACAGACAAACAGAGAGCCAAACCATGGGTGAGCCCCCATTCGCAATTGCTTCAAAGAGAATAAAATACCTAGGAATCCAACTTACAAGGGATGTGAAGGATCTCTTCAAGGAGAACTACAACCTACTGCTCAATGAAATAAAAGAGGACAGAAACAAATGGAAGAACATACCATGCTCATAGATAGGAAGAATCAATATCATGAAAATGGCCATAATGCCCAAGGTAATTGATAGATTCAATGCCATCCCCATCAAGCTATCAATGAGTTTCTTCGCAGAATTGGAAAAAACTGCTTTAAAGTTCATATGGAACCAAAAAAGAGCCCGCATTACCAAGACAATCCTAAGCCAAAAGAACAAAGCTGGAGGTATCACGCTACCTGACTTCGAACTATACTACAAGGCTACAGTAACCAAAAGAGTATGGTACTGGTACCAAAATAGAGATATAGACCAAAGGAACAGAACAGAGCCCTCAGAAATAATACCACACATCTGCAGCCATCTGATCTTTGACAAACCTGACAAAAACCCCAAGAAATGGGGAAAGGATTCCCTATTCAATAAATGCTGCTGGGAAAACTGGCTAGCCATATGTAGAAAGCTTAAACTGGATCCCTTCCTAACATCTTATACAAAAATTAATTCAAAATAGATTAAAGACTTACATGTTAGACCTAAAACCATCAAAACCCTAGAAGAAAACCTAGACAATACCATTCAGACCAAAGGCATGGGCAAGGACTTCATGACTAAAACACCAAAAGCAATCTCAACAAAAGCTAAAATTGACAAATGGGATCTAATGAAACTAAAGAGGCTCTGAACAACAAAAGAAACTACCATCAAAGTGAACAGAGAACCTACAAAATGGGAGAGAATTTTTATAATCTACCCATCTGGCAAAGGACTAATTTCCAGAATCTACAAAGAAATTAAACAAATTTACAAGAAAAAAATCAAACAACCCCATCAAAAAGTGGGCAAAGGATAAGAAGAGACACTTCTCAAAAGAAGACATTCATACAGCCATCAGACAAATGAAAAAATACTCATCATCACTGGCTATTAGAGAAATGCAAATCAAAACCACAATGAGATACCATCTCACACCAGTTAGTATGGCAATCATTAAAAAGTCAGGAAACAAAAGGTGCTGGAGAGGATGTGGAGAAATAGGAACACTTTTATACTGTTGGTGGGACTGTAAACTAGTTCAACTATTGTGGAAGACAATGTGGCGATTCCTCAATGATCTAGAACTAGAAATACCATTTGACCCAGCCATTCTATTCCTAGGTATATACCCAAAGGATTATAAATCATGCTGCTATCAAGACATATGCACATGTATGTTTATTGTGGCACTATTCCCAATAGCAAAGACTTGGAACCAACCCAAATGTCCATCAAGGATAGACTGGATTAAGAAAATCTGGCACATATACACCATGGAATACTACACAGCCATAGAAAACGACAACTTCATGTCCTTTGTAGGGACATGGATGAAACTGGAAACCATCATTCTGAGCAAACTATCACAAGGACAGAAAACCAAACACCTCATGTTCTCACTCACAGGTGGGAATTGAACAATGAGAACACTTGGACGCAAGGTGGGGAACATCACATACCGGGCCTGTCATGGGGTCGAGGGAGGGGGCAGGGATAGCATTAGGAGATATACCTAACGTAAAGACGAGTTAATAGGTGCAGCACACCAACATGCCACACGTATACATATGTAACAAATCTGCATGCTGTGCATATGTACCCTAGAACTTAAAGTATTAAAAAAAAAACCCTGTATTCAATCAACAAACTACTTCCACATAAGGTTAATTAAGAGTGTGTGTGTGTGAGTGTGTGTGTGTCTGTCTGTCTATCTGTCTTTTTATATGAGTTTGTGTGTAGATTATATAAAATAGATTATATGAGTTACATATATATATATAGTATGTAATTGGGTTATATCATGGGGAAAGAGATATCTGAAGTGTTATGTATTGGCTTTTACATGCTTTGGCGTCAAGCAAGACGAGTCATTCCTGTCCATCTCTATTGACTAGAAGTAATACCTTGCCCTACATAACTTCATGAAGCAGGGAAATGTGTAAGAAACAGACTGTGTGGTTCAGTTTTCCTCTGTGCTATAGGAGATAAAGTGTTCCACACAAGCTATATCTATCTACATCACTTACAGTAGCCTAATCAAGGTGTCAATATTTTTATGAGTCACCACACATGAGGTTAACATTAAATGATTAATCAAATTTGTAAGTAGAGGCTCAATAAATATGTGTTGAACTGAAAAATTCACATTTAAATTTTTATGTGTATTGGTTTTGTATCAATTTTAATTTGCTATGTTGTTTAAACAGTATAATCAAATTGTCTCCAAATGGATCTTCCTTGCAAAGTATTATTCCCTAAACCTTGAATTAATTAAAATGATAAACTTAAGTTTTTTATCCTCAAATAGTTATTTAATAAATGCCTAACTAGTTCTCTAGAAGGAAGGTAACAATAGATACCTATTATTTATTCATGAAAAGCATCCTCTTTTGGAATATTACCCACGTAGATCTATTCCTCTTTCATTTTACTGACATCTGAACACCTCTTGTGAGTCCAAGTAGAAGAGATGTTCTATTCATACTATACTTATGAAATGTTCTTGCCAACATATCTTTTATATTTTCTTTCTGTGCATCTGGTTCTGCTCCTTTCTCTATATCTTTAATTCAAGTGACTTTAACTTGTGGATTGCTTCAAAATAGGTCATAGTAGTATAGATGTAAGGAGTATAAACAAGCTAAATATACTTCATCAAAGTATAAAGGTTTTAAAATTCCATTGCTTCATTATAGCAAGAGAACATAGTAATTATTTTGATTATAATTATAATTGTGTTAATTACAATAATCTGTACAAATTTTTCTAAACCCCAAAATCAAAGTAATAAATATCCTGTGCTTAATAAGGCAGCCTCATTTAACTTTACCTGTTTCAAACACATTTTATTATATCTTTTTAAAATATAATTTTTGTTTGTGAAAAAAATAAAATTTCAGTTTTCATAAGCATTATAGCATGATTATTGTACTTGGTCAATTAAACAAAGTAACTTACAATAGGACTTGGGGTGTTAGTATTTTTCCAAGTGTTTAGGAGTGTTGAATTTAAATAAAATGAACAAAACCTTCTTATTTTCAGGCCTTTTCACATAGAGAAATAGAGATTAAGTTACAATATATATGAAACCAGGCCATTCCACAGACTGGGGTACAAGCTAATGGGCAGTAAGAGAGTGAGAAAAAATTATTTGAAACTAGCAGGAACTTTGGCACTACTGTGCAATATTTATCTCAAAGATAAGGAAACACCCTAGATTGATTTTAATAGTGGGAGAGGAAAGCATGAAGGAAGATGCAAAGATAAGCAGAAAAGAAATGACTGCTTATGAAATTCTTTCATTGTTTAGACTCAATCTTCTTTATTTTACTGAGTTCTTTCAACATTTGAGGTTGCTTTTATTCAATATTTATTTTATAAAACCTAAGGCTGAATTAAAACAAGTAACTTGCCATAAAGTTTTAGAGTGGTCAAAGCCAATATACAAATGATAGACACGTTATTTTCACAGTTTCCTTTGAGAGAGAATCATCTTGTTTAAGGAAAATATGTTTGTGGCCAATTGGGGTAGAAGACATTGTTTTAGGGAGTAGATGGAGGCAGGAGCTCAAACCACACACACAAAATGACACTTTTTATTAAATAAAGGGGGTTAAGGGATCATGACTTTGGTGTGCTGATTAAAGGAAAGTTAAAAAACAAAAATGACAACTACAAAAACAAAGATTCAAGCAAGCAAAAATTCAAAGTAGAGAGGTTTTGTGAAATTGAGTTTTCCATAAGCTAAAAATCCAAATTTCTAGATGCAAAGTGATCCAGCTTTGTGTTTCTCAAATCCTCAGTGAAGAATGATGTACATTTGGTTGGGAGTCTTGTTGTCATAGTTGTTGTAGTGGTTTTCTGAAATTTGAACATGGGTCTGTATTTCAAATGTGGAAGATGCATTATGGAACAGATAAACATGTAGAAAGGAAAGCCTTAATTAAGTACAAGGCCTCTCAATCTCACAGAATTTGGTTTTCTTGTCAATTTACCTAGATCTTAAAAGTCAGAATAGGTCATCTAATATCTCTCTTTCATTTGACTTGTTTTCTTAGCTGAGCATAAAACAAATAATGTATAAAAAAGCATGAATTAAGTAAATTTTGTGTGAATTACTACTGAAAATCTCCTGGAAATTCTGAGTGAATTAATGAAAATCTAAATATACATTTAAAGAAAGAAAATTATACAGTTCTATGTGTTTAAAATATATACTTTAAATTAAAGTGTTTCTAAGTAGGAGTTATGTCAACTTGTTTCAATAAGTAGATAAAATAAATTTGTAATTAGGAGCATCTGTTTGGTTATAAACATATGCTATAACCCATAAACCTAGATTTTTCTCTTAAGCAAGCCAAACACATTTCCTATAGTACCACTTACAATTTGAGTCTCTTTAGAAAGAAAACATCTTTCTAGATATATTTTGGGGGCATGCCTTCCATAGTGGTGAAGACCTTTGGATATACATTCAGGAGGATATGGTTCAATTCCTGACTCAGCCACCTCCTATCCATGTGGGCTTTGGCGAATTTCTTAATTTCTCTGAGCCTGTGTTTTCTCCATCTTCCAAACAGGGCATTTTCATCACTCCATCTCTGCTTGCCTGATGAAAGACTCTAAAACTTAGAGGTGAAAACTACAGCCATTTTAGTATGCTTGCAGTTCTATGAGAGAGAAATTTGGGCCTGACACAAGGATACTGTGGTCTCTGGTTTGCCACGTCTGGGACCTGTGTTCTGGTTTTCAGTTGGGTTTTGATGGCTTCTTCATGACCATGCCTACTAATTTAGTGTTCCTTGGCCTCTCATTCTTCATGTGTTTCATCCTTCATTCTAAGTGGCTTGGGTTTTTCACAACTTGGTGGTATCTGGAAAGTCACACAGCTTACATGTGATTGGTTTTGAAGTGGCGGGAAGTAAAAGCATTTATGGGCTACAACAAGAAGTGGCCACTCCCACTATGTTCTTTGATTAAAGAAGTTTCAAGTCCTGACCAGATTCAAGGGTATGGGGAGTAAACTGGACACAACTTGATGAGGAGTGGCAGAATCACAATGCAAAACAACATGTCTGATAGGAGATATGGTGCTGGCTGTTTTTAAGAAATATAACATGCCACACAGGATAATGATACCTTTCTTATGAAAGTTTTGTGAAGTTTAAAAAATGTATCAAGATCTGACACACATTCAGTAAGTGTCATCAGTCATATAAAATTGAATAAGTATAAAATTTCCACAATCTCAGTTCAGATTATCATAAATTCTCATGTAGTAAAACTGAATTTAGGACTGTTGGAAAAATAGTGTGATTCAACTACAGTGTTAAACCAAAATGAAAAAAATAGTAATGAAAATGATTGGATTCTTGTATATAAAATATACAAACTCACAGTACGATATTATTTTTCTTACAAATGCCATGCATTGACATTATCAACTCTTCTTTCTTGTTGTTCCAGTATCTGCAATAAACCTGAGGAGTTGGGAGGTAGACTTACCTACCTGGGAAGTTATTGAAGGATCAGGAGATAGAATATGTTTGCAAAAGCAAGATTTCTACAGGAGAAATATCAGAATAATGAGAACCAAGGAATAAGGAAATTTAAAGTCCTTTGATCAGAGCCAGTTGTAGTTTTTATACAGAAAATTTTCACATGCCAGTGTCCAGAAACTGAAGTGGAGTGAGTTGTTTAGAATTGACTTGAAATAGGTCTAGATGCCTTGGCCGTGGTAGTATGGTGATGATGAAACCAACTCTTATAAATAACATTGGGTCTTCAAGCTTACCTTTAGTTAATTGTAGATACATTTCTTTCTCCTTTGTTTAAGCCAACAATCCAGTCTCATGTAGAATTTAGCATAATATTCCCGAGTTGAAATACATACTTAGCAAAATGATAGCCTTGGGTTTTAGCCTATCCTATTTATTAACATCAGATAAACTGTTCCTTTCAGTTTTTATTGTTTTTGTGACCTCTTATTGATAATTTGTCAAAACGACACCAAACTGAAAGAACAAATAATATCTTGAATAATGTGAACTCTTCCATCTCCTCAAAGATTGAAATGGATGGAATGTTTATCTCTTAAATGTTTTCTGGTAAATCTGGGTAAAGGAAGGATATTTCAGGAGTGTGAGTCACACTTGTATTTATATCGGCATCTACATTTTTACTTGCATTGGCTTGCCACAGACTTAAGGAAGTGAAGCATTATTTGTTTCCAGTTTGGTGCTAATGTACATGACTAATGCACTAATAAATATTGCAAGCAAATCAATTGTACTTCCTAACAGTAAGGTGAACAGCAATAGCATTTTATGCAAGATCATAGGAGATTGAGCACTAAACCTGAAAAAAGATGATTCTAACCCTGACATTTCATTATTTCTTGGGATTTGTGCATCTCCCTTAATGTACGGTTAATGTAATTTGAAGTTATGAATCTTTTTTATAGTCTTACTCTATATTCTTAAAGTAACAAATCTCAAGTTGTGATTATAGCACGGAAAACTTTCACAGAATTCTGACCAGGAAACCAAATACTCAAACATTTTCATCCTTCCTGCGGAAAATATATAAATTCTACTTATTTTTCACTGGAGTATATGTTTTGTGTGAATAACGTCTGACATGTATTTGTTACTAGTAAAATTCTTAGACTCTATCCCAATCAGCTCATTGTTTCTTCCAAGGAAACATGGAGTTGAAATAAAAAGAAAGAATAAACAATGGAAATATTGATTTTAGCTATAAATGCAGTATAATAGACCATTTCAGGACTCTCTGTGCCCATGGAGTTGTATTCCCAGCATCAATTTACAGTGACTGAGCAACTTATGTGACCAATCCTGTAAGGCTGCCAAACAAGAATGGATTATTTTTAAAGGCTTTGAAGCATATGCGGAGGAGCATTTTCCATTCATTTAAAATCTGAATGTATGAAAAACTTTTCTTACTCAGAAAAATCCACTGCTTGCTTAGTTTCATAAAATATACCAATATTTTCCCCTGTGGTGTGCAGATACATTGATGTTTAGGGCAATGTTTATGTGTATATGTGTATATGACTGATCACACCATAAGAGTTCCTTTAGACCCCTCATCATTATTCCTGAAATCCTCTACCCAAAGATGGAAAGGGACATTCTCGTACTCAAGCAAAGTCTGAAGCAAAGAACACACACCAGAAAAAAATGGGGAGTGCCTCAGTAAAGGGGAGTTGGATGAACTTTTAAGGTTTGGGTTATTATCAATAATTTCTAGAAAAGATATATAAAAGGAGGGGGAAGTTCTGGGTTGGGCATTGCATTAAAAGTGGGGAAAAGTAGGAAAAAGTATATAAAGTTGATTTGATATCAATAATTTTTATCCATGAGGAGGGAAGATTAAATCAGGCCTAGAGGTGACACAGGTAAAAATAATTCATGCTCAGAGGGGCTTAGCCATGCTTCCAGCAACATTATAGCCTTGACCATGTCCTGTTATAAGTATTGTTTATGCTCTAGTGATTGATTCTCGTTAGGGCTGATTTGCACCTTCTCAGTATGTTGGAAAAAGATAGAAACATTTTGAGCTCACACTTTACCTTTTTATAGAAGTATTTATTTGTTAGAATTTCATAATTTTTGAAAAACTCAAAATTAGGGTGCATGAAGATATTTGTTAGAAGAGTTAGACTAAAACTAGATATATCTAATATGCAATAAATTATATTTATGTTATGTATACTATACATATAGGCATATTGGATATATGGTGTATTTTACATACATATATCTGACTTATCTCACAGATCATATATAATAAATGCAGAGCAAATTATATGCAAATTTATAAATATCTGAATTTTATGTATATGTAAATTTCACATTCAAGCTAAGCAAAGTCTTTACAATTACAACAAAATTTATCATTATAATACTGCAGAGATTCCCAGGGAAATAATTTGCTTCACAATTCACAGGGATTTGCTCCAGAGTTATTGACAGTTACAAAATATTGCTAATCCTTACCGTAGAAAAACGGAAATTCAGTGCTGATATTCAGGTATCATATGATATAAAATAACCCAGAGAACAATTTGAAACTTCCTGTAGATGGGAGAACAAAGAAAAGATAAACAAGCCTCCCACTTCATCTGCTTTGATCAATCCTTGCAGAAACAGAGGTCTGAATTAACACCTGAGGCCTTTCTTATGGACTAAAATACCACTTTCCTCTTCAAGTCTTGTCCTTTTTCTGCTCTATAATTTTTTAAACTTCTTTCACTCACAATGTTCAGATACAATGTTAATTCTACAATCTGACAGAGAGATCTAAACGTGAGACTGTGACAGTCAGCATATCAAATACATTGAGAGAGAGAGAGAGAAAAAAAAACACAATAGCAAAACATCTTCATGATGAATAGCTTTTGGTTCACCATTAGAACCTCATTGTATAGCACCATATCTGATATAGTGCAGTACTTCAAATACTTACGATGTGAACTAATCAATCCATGATATAGAATCTGTGTTTATGTACGTGTCCTAATAGTGTACTACTATATGTTACAATAATAACTGACCACCAAAACTCAGTGATTTATAAGAACAAAGGTTCATTTCTCATGTATTCTGAATAACTGTCGTGGGTTAGTTATGAATTGTTTTTGTGTTGATTGCATTTAGAAATCAAAATAACAGAAAAATTCCTGTCCTGAAAAATTGCTATGGCAGGGGAAGATTAATAGTATTTACAGCTTTTCACTGCATTTCATTGGCCATATCAAGTCACATGACCAAAACTGACAATCAGGTGAACAAGAATAAATAAAGTCAGAGCATTTTTGTGAACAGCTAAGCAATGTCCCACATATGGCCTAATTAATGCTAAAAATATTTGAAAAAGCAAATGAGATAGAGACTAATAGCATCTTGGTCCCAAAAAGGTGATGACTGAGAGTCATTTGTAAAATTTATCTCAATGCTTTCAATTGCCCTGTTATGAGAGAAGCTAAAGGCACTAACAGATTAAAAGAGCATCCTTTGAAAACTGTGTATAATCATTTACATGGTAAGTAAACTTGGGATCTAGACCTGCTTTCAAATTTACGAAAATATATTGTGTGCTCCTTTCTCATATTGTCCGTAAGGATATACTAACAGGAATGACAGCACTCCTAAACTTTAAGCTTAAAAGGAATAGGAGGAAATGAACCACAGTTAATTTGAGAGACTGAAAACACAGATATTTCTGGGATAATGTACTCAGTGTGCATATATTTCTAAAAAGCTACCTTCTATTATCAAGGTAAGTACCTTTCAGTCTTTAAAGAGTAACAGCTTGTCTGGGCATCAGTAAAATTACTGTGAATCTGACACATTCAGTAAAACTCTTCTAGTCTTTTCATAACTACAACTGGTAGAGAATATAATTTTAACCAACTTGAAAGTTTTTATTTTTGCTGCCGCTAATAGTTATTTTACTATAAAGCAATTTCATTGGTGACAATGGTATCAATGAAGGTTGTTTTAGGTGAGTTTAATTAATAAGGTTTTAAACAATTTTTATCATTTGCCAATTCAAACATAATGCATTTATGTTGCTTCTCTTACTACTAACAATAAAAATGTGTTAAATAGCTGCTTTTCTCCAAATAACATTCATCTTTTAAGGCCTTAACAAGCCTCACCTTTTGCATAATATCATTTTCATCCATTCCAGATTCCATTGATCTCTTTGTTACTGTGCAGCACTTTAGTGCGTGAACAACTGATTTTGTTATTTAATAATGTGTACCATCTGGGTTTGTTCCCAGGGTAACTTACCTTCCACAGAAATTTTGTTTACTCTCCTCATTGCACTAAATGATTAGAGCTAGCAGTTGCAGTAAAAACAGCCACCACAACCATGTTGCTTGCTATGAGAAATGTACTATGCCAGGCTTCTGATATTCATTAATAAGTAATAAACCCAATTGGGATACTGTTCCAAGTACAGTTCTATTTTCTTGGGTTATGGCAGTGAACAATATAAGCAGAACTCTTGCATTTAGACTTAATATTAATACTTAATATGTAAAACAGCTTGGTCAGATTGATATTATCTCCCTTTTGTACCTGAATGCAATAAGTGGCTAAGCAGGGCAGGGTTGATTGACTTTCTCAGGCCAACGTACCAGCAAGTAGAAGAGGGCATTAGTTTGCTAGGGCTGCCATAATATTTACTTTCTTATTGTGTTGATGATGGTTGACCATGGTCTCACTTTTCAATTTTTTCACTTTTATCATAGTTCACTGCCTGTTGTCTTTGGAGTTTCTGACTATTCTTGAGAAGGCTGTTTGCTCCTTCAGCTTGGACAGGATGACTTTCCTAACACCACCTTCCAATTTCCATCTTGACTCCTGACAAAGCCCTCAGACTTAAGTCTCTTCATCACTGAGGATGGGTCATTTGGAAATGTATTTTTAAGGTATCTTGGAAGCCAAATGAAAAATATTTATGAGTGATACAGACTTCTTGCTTCTTAAGACAAAATAACATTTTAATTTTAAAATGATCAAGATTTTTTAACAAAGTAGACCTCCTTGGTAATACCTACATACAAACAGATTTAAAGGCATCAGCCACAAAACCTTAAAGCAAAATTATTACACAGATTTATATTGTGATACTTTATTCCAGCTACATTTGATTTCATCATTATTGTTTTCATAGTCATAATCATCCCCATAAAATTTTGAACACCCATCCTGGCCCAAATGGCAGAAACATTGTTCCTGTTTATATTAGAGTTCCAGAGAAACAACCAATAAAATGTATGTACCTATATACATATATATATACACACACACACACATACACATACATACACACACACAAGTGTGTATGTATGTATAAAGGAAAGAGATAAGCAACAGAAGGAAAAAAGAAAGAGAGACAGATTTATTTCAGGGAACTGGCTCATGCAGTTGGCAAGTTGGCAAGTCCAAAATTTGCAGCATAGGTTGCAGGCTAGAGACCCAGGGAAGCAGTGATGTTGCAGCTCAGCTCTGAAGCAGCATTCCCTTTTTCTCTGGGGACTTCAGTTTCTTTTATCTTATTGCCTTTAATTGACTCCATTAGGCTCAGTCATATTATGCAGAGTAACGTGTTTTATCCAGAGTCTACTGATTTAAATATTAATCTTATCTAAAAATTACCTTCACATAGATATTTAGATTGGTGTTTGAACAATTAGGTACCATGGTCTAGCCAAGTTAGTATATACAATTAACCATCACACAGATCATGGTCTCAGATTCAGGTCTGTCTCTCTGGTAATTCTCCAGTTTTTGTTTTAGCTTGCTAGCAAAAGAAACGTTCTGCATCTAGAGAAAGAGAAATATTATTGATTGGATGCATATCCTTCTCATTTTACATTGTATACTTTATTATTCTAAGCCTAATTAAAATCTCAATATGATATAACCATTTTGGTTTGCCTCTTGATATTTAATGAGAGTTAATTGCTACCAAGACTACCCAAGTCAAAGTGATTAAAATCAGTTCCAAAGTTGTGTTCTGATTGCACTAAATAGATCAAATGATCATTAATATTGAAGTTACAGCACTGAATCTACTGTTCTTTCTTCATTTACTTTTATTAGCATTTAAAAAATTTCAAATAAGTCTTAATTAATTTAAACCACATTCAGAGAAACTGATTTTATGAGACTAAAAAAGAAGAAATCTTTTAATGCACACATTCAGGAAGAAAACAGTGTCTTGAGAGGGGAAGGCAGTGGCAGGAAAATAACAAGTCATCCTGAGACTTTTATTTATTCACTCAGAAACATTTTGGCATAAGAAATTCTCCCTGGTCCCACATACCTCCCTAAGTATCTTCTTAAATTTTGCTGTCCCTGAAAGTTCCTTTATTTGATGTTCAACACTCAACATATGCCTGCGAACATATATCTGGAAGAATTTCAACTGAAGGACAACACTTAAATGTTTGATTGTTAATTTAAATGTATCCAGATAAATTCTTCCTTTTTAATCCACTTTAGGATAATCAGTGTAGAAAAGAACAACAAAAAATATGGTTCAAGAAGAATTATATCAAATAAATAAATTAAAAAAGTATTTGTTGAATTGTGCTTTTAGACATCATATTTACTTTACAATGTGGAACCTACTATATTTGAATTTATGAGTTGTGGGTCTTTTTAGGATGAAACAAACTTAAGCTCTTTAACGTTTCCCTTTTGTTTACTTTTATTCATATTTAAAAATATAATCATATCTGATGCCTCTAACATACAGTCAAGTTCATAATGCATTCATAATTCTTTTAATTCTCATATTCATATACATGCAAATGTTTATATATAAATTCTATTTGAATGTTCCTTTGCTTCCAATTTAAATAATATCACTGATTAAAGATAAATCAATACCTACCTTCAAATTTGAGTCCATTGTATGGCTTACTTTAGAATATTATCTTAAATATTTAATATCTTAGCTAATAAACATTTCGAATATAAAAAATGAAAGAAACACTGTATTACATGCTATATGGGCTAAAGTTATTTTTAGAATGATTTAGTTATGAAGTGTATAGAAAAATGTGTTTTCCCTTTCTTTAAAGACTTAAATAAAACTTCCAGAAATGTAAAATCACACTTAAAGAATTATAAATCCATTAGTTGTCAAGTCTGCCCTGGTCTACTGTGAAAGCACACATCTTTGTGCTGTGTGTTTTATCCTCAAGAGACCATTCTCTGCACTTGTCACAAGGATCTTTTTGAAGTAGAAATCTGATCACTTATCTTCCCTGCTTAATCACCTCAACAGCAATCTACTGCTCTGACGATAAAAACAAAATCCTCAAAGGAGGTCTCAAGACTCCTAATACTGCTCTCTGCGTGGCTCTCCAGCTGGCTTCAAACCCGTCCTTCTGTGTTTTACCTTCATTCATCTCCCTCCTACTCTCCCAGCACAGTGCCGTGCACACTCCCACAGTAGGGCGTTGGAATCTGTTGTTTCTTATACCAGGAACATTCCATCTACCACCCACCTCACTTCACTTAGATCACCCCGACTTCTCCAGCACTTTCATCATTAGTTATTTAGGGAACCCTCCCCGTGACTCCTTGTTTGGACAAAACTGTCCTATCACGCATTGCACAGCACTCTTTACCTCCTTCACGTTACTTATAATTATCTATTTGAATTCTATATCTTCCCTACTGATCTGTAGGCTTCATGAGAAGAGAGATTATGTGTAATTTTGAACACCGGTGCGTATTGGGAGTCTGCCATCAACTCAATGTATAATAAGTGCCTAATAAACCTTTGCTGAAAAACATTAATAAATTAATAGAGATAAAATCTGGGTTCATATAGTTTTATGTTGTGTGGAGGAATACACAAAAAAGGATAAATTTCTACAGTAAGATTTCTTAGAGAAGTTGATAAATGTAGGTTAATCAAGAAAAGCATTCAGAATTCTTCAGCTAGAGAAGCATAGCATCTATATGAAATACTGATATTCTATCTGCCATAATTGAAAAACAGGTGTTATTTTCCCTGCCAAGATAGGAAACAGAATAAGATGGTGATTACAATGTGTTTTTACAATGTTCCTTGTCCTGGAGACTGTTAATTTTCGTTATTACCCATTCATCTTTTCTTTCTTTTAGTAACTTAGACCATATTCTCCTATCTGAGAGTTAGATGGGCTCATGACTTTCCAGCTAGTGTTTCATTTCTGAACCTCCTCTGTAGCTTGCTGTGACCATCTAGTTAGTTTTCACCATCAGTATTTGAACAGAAATGTAGTGTGTAACTTCTGTATTTTGCCTTTAAAAGGTTTGGGTGTTGTTTCCCCCTTCTCTTTTTTTTTAATGTACTATCTGTGAATATGGCCCTACTAAGTCTGTTCTGACTGTATGGGTGAGGGAAACAACCTAGGTAATGCTGACGCAAAAAGAAGGAACCTGGGTCCTGAAAAACCTCAAAAAAAGAGTTGACTCACGGCCTTGAATAATTCCCTTTAAATTTTGTTATGTGGGGGTACAGGGAGAGCAAATCAAAACCAAAACCAAAACCAAAACCAAATAAATAAATAAATAAATAGATAGAGAAATAAACCCACTTCTGTCTTTTTTTTTAGGCACTGCATTTTAGCATCTCTTTATCACAGCAGTTAAGCTTATTTTCTAACTACTAAAACACCCGTTCAATTCTATTTATGTGAATTCATATGACTTTTAAGCTGTGCAGAAATCACACACGTGGTTTATAAATTGATACTCAATCCTTGAAGAAAACAAATGGACCTATAAATATGAGGAATGTTTTGGTAATCTCTTCTCTGGATTTATGCTATTTTACGTATTTTTTTTTTTTAAACATCTAGAACACAGAAATGGTTTAACAGATATTGTTATAGCTGGCAAGGTTAAAAACACATACTCTGAGCTGAAATTATGTATGAAGATGAGATTTTTCCTGAAAGAAGGGCAAGAGAAAGTAGTAGTCATGGGACATAGACTCGGTGACTGTTTGTGTCTGTCTCATGTTTCAAAGCATTGCCAGAACCACAATTATTTGTTTTAATAGACTTTATTCTTTTTAGAGCAGTTTTAGGTTTATAGCAAAATTGAGGAGAATGTAACCATAATCATTTTTGTTATGAGTCACCATATTATTCCTTCAAAGGTCGGCAGTGATATCAAGATAATTAATATTAATAATATTAATTAATATTATAATAATAAAACAATACTGCACCTATGTGAGATGATGGGATTTTCCAAATAAATTGCTGGCTAACATTTAATACAGCAAAATGACACCTCCTTAAAGAACACCTTCCCACTAGTCTTTCCTTTTGATTGAGGCCAGCTAAATGTCTCTTGCTTCATTCTTCTCTTAATCCATTTACATAGTTCTCCACTGTACCATTATATGGGCACAGTGAGGTATAGTTTCCCACTGTACCATTCATAACCTAGATCAGAAAATCTTATTTTATCTGGATCCTGCATACCTTCCTAATCTCATATTTTCCACATTTCTTTGAACATTACTATCTAAAAATATTGACTTTATTTTATAAATTTAAATAAAAAACAATGAGAACGGGAGAAGGGGGAGGTCAAATTATTTCCCACTTGAGAGGTTTATATTTGCTACTTCCTCCATGAAATGCTCTGCAAATATTCACATCTGACTCCTTCTCCATATGACTCCTTGAAATGTGTGCTAAAATACTACTTTCACAGAGAGACGATTTCTTCTAATCAAACACATCTCAATGGTACTAAACAAATTTTCCTATTATAATTTCATTCATGTTCAGGTGTTTCATTGTCTATCTTCCCATTGACCTGTAAACATTTTGAAGCAGGCACCATGCCTCCATTATTCACAATTGAATATTTAGAACCTGATATAATATCTTAGGTACCCAGTAAAATGTAGGTACCCAATACATTTCTAATGATCCAAATAAATGACATAAACCAGAAAAGAATCAGAAACATGAAAACACTTAAACAAAATAAAAAGGAAAGGTTAGTAAGGTGTTGTAATGATTAATAGAGAAAGGACATGAAAATGACTGGAAATGTAGGTAAAAGACTTTTTTTTGGCATAGAAAATTTACTATATCTAGTGGTATGCAGGGCCAAACATCGCATACTGTAAATCTTACTAGTGAAAGGATGCTCCAGATTACCTATAAGAACAAAATGAAATTAACCTTTTCTAACATTGATTGATGGTAGCACATCCATAACCTTGAAGATACGAGAAAAATTCATATGCAGCAAGAATAGAAGCTAGAAATGTAAAAGATTAGCTATGGCTAGTATAAGAATGTGTATCAAATAAAACATCTCATACATAAAGCAGACAGCAAGAGAGACAGGAGGGGGTTAGAGACAGAGAGAGAGAGTTTTCCAATTTCCCTTCAATGTGCACAGTACTTTTGATAGACCAAACAATACAACTTTCTGCAACCAATCGGTAAATATGATAAAATCAAACATTTGAAATGTGCTTGTGTTGTGGAATTTTCCCTTTGTCTTCTGTTGTTGCTGTAAGAAGCACATTCTAAAGCTGGACAACTGTTTCAGAAGAAGGCATATTCCATTTCTCCATTTGTGCTGTCTGGTTATATTCAACTCCTTACTACCTAATAAGGGCTAACTCACTCCAGAGGCCTTTCTTTTGAACTCTTACCCTAGAGCATTATGAACTGCATTCATCTCTGTTTTCTATCTACTTAGTCTTTGAACTGTATCAGTTTCCCTATTTCCAGCACTGTAACACTTAGAGACATACACTCAGAATGCTTCTGAGGATCTGGCATCTCAATTTCTTTTGCCCTACAGTTCAGATTAAACTAATTATTATCATTTAATACATCTTCTATGCTGGCACACACATGCTTTTGTTTTATACACACACATACGCATTGCCTTTAAATAACATTTGTTTGGTTCTTAAAATTAGCTAGGAGCCATTGAAAATATTTTAAAGATAGAAATTCAATTAGTTTTCAGACAAGTTCTCTGGGATAGATATTGTTTTGGTTCTTGTTTTGTGGTTAAGATAACTGAGGCACAGGAAGAGTTGAAATCTTTCCAAAATCACACAGTCAGCATGTGGCAGACCCCAGATTTGTTTTAGGCATGCTGTCTCCAGATCCTAGCTCTTAACCATGCTCCATCATGGTGCCATTTGGTCTGTGATTAATACTTGAGTCCCATCTTTGGGTTCAATTGGAAGGAATTGGGTATGGCCAGAAATAAGTGATATTATACCACTTTTACAGATAAAATTAAAGCTGCCAGTTCTTATATAGGCCAGTGACCTACATCTATGATGATCTAATTTACCAACAAAATATTGCATGATTAAAATTATGAACATTATGTTGTTTTTTTCTTCTACAACATAATTGCATATATTGAATACTTTCTTAATACTTTATCTAGAAATTGTAAGAAATAACATATGGCAGATATTATAATGACTTCCTTATATACTCCAGTTGACAAAGAAATAACCGATGGCAAGGGTTAAAGTCCATTCTAAAACATCATTAAGGTTTAATCTGCAAAAATTGTTCAATTTATTTATTTATTTATTTATTTATTTATTTATTTATTTTTATACAGAGTCTTGTTCTTTCACCCAGGCTGGAGTGTAATAACAAGATCTCGGCTCACTGAAACCTCTACCTCCTGGGTTCAAGTGAGTCTCATGCCTCAGCCTCCCTGTAGCTGAGATTCCAAGCATCTACCAACACGCTCAGCTAATTTTTGTATTTTTGTGGAGACGGGGTTTCACCATGTTGGCCAGACTGATCTTGAATTCCTGGCTTCAAGTGATCAACCCGCCTTAGCCTTCCAAAGTGTTGGGATTACAAGCTTGAGCCACTGTGCCAAGCTGATTATCTGAATTTGTTTTAATTTGAACAGTGTGTACAGTTATACCCAGTTTGAATGATTATGCCTTCCCTTTCTTTATTTCTTTTCTTAAAAACAGATTGTTATACAAAACAGTCAACACAAAAACAGCTCAACCACCATATATCAAGTTCTTATTTTGCTGAGTGAATTTGCTTCCTGAAATCTAAATGTGTAAACTAGAGACCTGCTCCTAGTTCTGATTTTCAACTAACCGAGGAAGCATGCCTGCTGATAGTGTATTTCATTTAGTAATAGAAACAAGTAAATGTAATGTCTCCTAGAGAAGTGGTTTAATGGTATTTATAGAGACATTCAAATATATCTCTAAAAACCTGCTGATTGATTCTTCTACATAAAAACATAGAGAAATCATTCAATATTATGAAATAATATTTTTGTAAGCCTTCTGTGTTCTGTAATTCTCTTTTCTCATCTTTCTGCCACTGTGGGGATATTTGCATAAAAATAGTTTCTCTGTTGCTAAGAGTTCATCTGTTCCTGCTGCTTATTTCTCACCTGAAGTCACAATTCTCTGAATGTACATCATAATCATCTCTACATAAGCCAATTTTGTAGTCACAAACAAAGGATTATGTCTTCAACTGAGAAGTAAGCAGCAGGAGCAGGTAAAATCCAAAAACTATGTACCCCATTTTATGGAAATGTCCCAATTAATAAAAATGCAGTTGAAGAAAAATACTTTAAGTTACATATCAGCAAAATTATTTCTTGACAGAAGTTTCTCAGTTTTTCATGATGTTTCAATGTGCTTTGTACTCAGGCTAGTTAAACCTGCTTTATTCACTGTTAATTATACCAGATGTCTTTTTATCCTTCTGTTTATGTTTAGCAGTCTGTCCCAATTCTATCATTTTTAATTATCTAAAGCCTTTTGTGCTAAGGTTCATATCGAAGTAGTAACTCCTCGTTGGCATCCATTGATAGCTATTGAATAAAGTAAGAAGACAACAGATGGGACTGGGCTGCTTTGTGGACTCACATGGAGACTCGAATGGACCTTAAATATCTCAGTCTATTAAAAATCATGTTCCATATTTAATTGTATTTCCACTTACCTTCTTTGACCAGCCTTGTGCCATAAATTATAACACTTCAGAGATTATTTCATAACCTTGAACATATTTCAGTACAATTTTTTGGATAGTTGCAGTACTAAGAAACAAACAAACAAGTTGATTTATTCCCTACCCTATCATTTCCATGAGGTCAAAACTTAGCATAATATAGCAGTTCACATTTTTTCCATTAATTAGGTCAAATAGCATGTAATCAGTGCCTACTATTTGACTGACACTGTAGCAGGTAATAGAGACACCACAAAGAATGAGGTGATTTCTTTCTAATGAAAGATAAATGAGTACACGACTCAAGAAAGTGTAGTAGTTTTGAAACATTTATGCAGTTGGTGAGAAGGTCTGGAAAGGAAGAAGTACCTCATTTTACCTAGGAACGACCACAAAAGCTCCCTAAAGGAGTAGAGCAGCATCTGCATCTTGAAAGAGCAGTAGACTTCAAACAAGAGGAGCTTTAGGAAGAATAAGCGAAGAAATAATTAGGAGAGAAAAAGGTAGGGAAGAAAGCAAATGCCAATTAAACAAAGCACCCAGGTGAAACAGCATGAATATTAAGAGAAAAACAGATAATTATAGATAAATGCAATAGTTCTCTAACTGTAGTGTACATAAGAGTCACCTGGAAGGCTTCTTAAAACATAATTGGCAAGACCTCACACCCCTTGTTCTGATTCAGTAGGGCTAACCTACAAACTGAAAATTTGCCTCCCTCAAGCCCCCAAGAAGTGTTGATGCTGCTAGTCCATGAACCACTCTTTGGGACACATAAACAAAATAGCTGGAACTTAGTGAGACATCAACATATAGGAGAGGAAGCACAAAGAATAGCCCACTAAGAAATCTGGGCCTATTCAAACAACTAATAGGAAAAATAAATGGAAGCAAGAAACAAGTTAAGTGTTTAGCAAATAATTAACATGATGTCTCTTTATTTTCTCTCTTTTTTTTTTTTTTTTTTACAATATTACTCTGTCAACTGTGTATATGAAATTCTCAGAGACGGAAACTAGAAGGTCAGTGGAAAGAGCATTGAAGCAAAGCATTTCAGTGTTAGAAAGCACAATCAGACAAAGGCAAAATCCTAGAGAAAGGGGGTTAGGGTCTGGACAGAAGAGAAGTTGAGGGGATAAAAAGAATGATAACTGAAGGTGAATACTACAAAGAGTGAGGAAAATGAAACAAATTGACAATATTTCTGGGTTTCTGGTCTGTAGTTCTGAGTGGAGAAAGAAAGTTTGTGAGTTTATTTCTCTAGAATTTGGGGTATATTGTTTACACATGTATGTCTATAAAGAATGTTCTTTTTGCTTTTCCAGCAAAAAGATACTTTTGCTTTTCCAGCAAAAAGGTACTTATCACACACCTTATGTGTGATAAGGTCTACTTGTTTTTAGCCCATAAAGAATTGCTTCAATCTGAATAAATGAATGAATGTCTCTAAATGCCTCTAAAAAGAGAATAGGTAAATAGTCTCTGGTATAGCTTTTTTAAAAACACCAACTAGTAATTACTTGGCTCTTTTTAAAAAGACAATTTATTGAACAATGCACATTGTCTTATTTATGTAAAACACACACAGATAAAACTTACTAAACCTTTCCGTAGGAAAATATACACAAGAGCTACTATTTAAAACAAGAGCAAGAAGACTATATGTTTTTGAAGACATAATTGGATTTGGCCTTGGAGATGAAGAGGGGATTTAAATTTTATTAATTACTTGCATTTCTACAACAAGAATATGTTAAGTGAAACTGAATATTTAGCTTTTAGTTTAAAAAATTATAATTACTCCTTTTGCTATAACAAAAGGCAAATTATAGTAGATATTATAAAAACATAAATATAAAATATCTAGACATCTACTTTACAATAATTGTACAAGATCAATATCAAGAAGAAAAAGAACAATGACAACAAAGACTTGACTAAATGGAGTCATATGACGATTCAATATGGAAAGACTCAAAAATATAGTTGATCAATTCACAAAATGGGATTGAACTTCATAAGTCCGCTTATATGCAGATGGTTTTCAGTAACAGGTACACCAAATGTGTCTGCATCCACTGCCTCCTCTTTTACCTCCTCTACCTCTTTGGCCTCTGCCACCCCTGAGACAGTAAGACCAACACCTCATCTTCCTCCTTCTCCTTAGCCTAATCACCATGAAGACAACAAGAATAAAAGTCCTTATGATGATCCATTTCTACTTAATAAATACTAAATATATTTTCTCTTTTTTATGATTTTCTTAATAGCATTTTCTTTTCTCTAGCTTACTTTGTTGTAAGAATATAGTATATAATATGTATAACATATAAAATACATGTTAATCAACTTTCCATATTATCGGTAAGGCTTCCAGTCAACAGTAGGCTATTAGTAGTTAAGTTTTCAGGGAGTAAATGGTAATGGGCAGATATTTTACTGTACCGGGGTTAGCACTCCAACTCTCATGTTGCTAAGAATCAATTTTGTATATAATAGCTCTCCAAATACTAATCTATCCAATTGAGATTTCATTAAAATCTCAATTGGTTCTTATTCTAATGCATGTGGAGTATTAAATGTCAAGTGTATCACGTAACAAAATACTTTAGCTGTATATTAATTATGACAGTGTAGTGTCAGCACCTCAGTGTAGAATTGAGTTTTTGAATCAGACTGGGATTCATAATAGATATCTAAGAAATGTATGTTCTAGTGATCCAGTATCACTTACAATGAAAGTAGTTGCTGTAAAATTTTCACCTGTTATAAATTTCATCCACCCTCACTGAAATAAATTTTTAAAAAAACTTTAGTTTCCTCTTCTGTAAAATGAATAAACTACATTTTAGGGATGTTGTATGAATACATTAGAAAATTCTTATAAAAGCTTCATTATAGTCTCTGGGACATATAAAAGTAATTTTCCTTAAATCATTTTATTAAATTATTAATTTTATTAATAATCATAATAATATAATTAATAATTATAGTAGAGTTATTAGTAACATGTTATAATAATAATAATCAATGATTATATTAATATAACTCATGTATATTGATGAATATGTATGCATTATCAAACATTGAATTTAGATTAGACGTGATTCTGTATCAACGCATACACAGTTACCCTGTTCTTTTGGATGGTTATTTGTTGTTTCACTGTATTTTAACAAATGCCTAGTGATTAATATCAAGTATGTTTCCAGGCTTTAGGCAGTGTAAATGATGTTGCAATGTAAACTTTTCACAAGCTGCTTGTGCACATATGTAATTGATTATTTAAGGCAGCTGATAAAAAATAAAGTATTATGATGAATACTGCTCCACATTAAATTATTAAAAATTGTTTTTCAAAATCTGTTCAGTTATTTTACTATCAGAAGTATAGGGGTGTATTCAATTTTCCCACATTTCCCTACAACTTAAACAGCATTATGTATCAGCAACATTTTCATTTTTAAAACCATATTGGTGAACATGATTTCTTCTTGTTTTCATTTTCAATTCTTTAGTTATACATAAATTGACCATGTGTTCATATGCTTATGGACAACCTTTTTTTTAAAAAAAATTATATCTTCATATAGTGTGTGTATTGTTTTACTCGGTATTTTTTTTTTCCTGTTTGAATGAGTTGTTCTATTTCTAAAATTAAGAAAATTGGCAATTTGGCATAACCTTTCAAACAGTATTTTTTCTAGTTTGCTATTGTCTTTGATTTTTTTACAATAGTATTTTCCTATTTACCATTCAGAAATTTTGTACTGAAGAAAAACTCCCTGGTTAGTACTTATACCCCAAACCTTTAATTGCAGTGCAACGGGTAAGGTGAGAGATTTAGGCAATGCCAGAGATCAGTTTTATAAAGAATCTAAAATGTATTTGTATATTTATTCTATAGCATTGGACATTAAAAAAAAAAAAAAAAAAAAAACTCTCTGACTTATACTCCTAAACTAGTTTTGGGAACAGGTCTTGCCAATGCTGTAGAGAGCAAAAGTTTTATGCTAATCTAATTTTCTCACTTGTTTTTTTAGATACAAGTTAAGTGTAAGACTGACAAATTTGTCTAGGAGACAATATTTTAGTACAATATGTCACCTGGTTTATTTTCAGCATATTTGTGGAAATACGATAGGAACGTCTATGGCATACATTCTTCTGTCTTTAAAGTACAGAATTCCTTATGCTCTCAATATTGTAATGAACTTGAACATGTTTAAAGTTTAAATTTAGGTAAAATAATCAGAGTGAAATAATTATTATATAAAATGATAATTTCATATAATAAAAAATAGGAGATAAATTTAACAAAATACTTATCATGGCAAAAGCCAAAAATATTTGCTAAACCTTTTTTGTTAACAAAAAAAAATATTAAACACTGCTTGCAAGTGCTTTAGGAAGAAGGAAGAACACAGTTATTTAGGACCTGTTATATTTCAAAAATGTACACATTATCACACTTACTTCTCATAACTAAGAAAACTAATGACCCCAAACTAGCCATTATTCATCTTCTCTTAACAAATATGCATTAAGCAAATACTATATGAACTTTGTGTCAATAACTAAGATATGCAGTGACAAAACTAGAAAAAAAGCCTAAAACTTCCTGCCTTCTTGAAAACTACATGGGCTAAGAAAATGAAGGTTATAAATAATAAATTATATAGATGGTTAGAAAGTTTAAGCCATCTCTAAGAGAAAAAGTATAGCAACTATTACATATAAAGACTGAAAGTCAATGTTAGGTTACCTCCTATTCGAATGGCTAAGCCCTATTCTACTCTATCACATGATTGAGATGATCACATTGGGTTTCTATATATGAAGGAAGTCATCAAAGCTTTAAGGTGGGCCTTAAATTTCCAGAATACTCTTGAAAGAGAGAGAGCATTGAGAATTTCCTCCCAAGAATTCTCTTAGGGAGGAAACCAGAGGCCTTTGTAGTTTCAGGCTATGAAATAGGGATAGGAAAAATGAAAGACGGTCTTGTACGTAGAGTGTCTAAATAATTATTTTCCATTCAACACACAATGTGACAGTAAAAGAGGGTTATTAATAATAATACTTAGACAATAGGATAGAACTCTCGAGACTGTTCCAAGTGAACTATCACTAATAGTCATTCTATTGATCATTGTGAGCATGATTTTGCTGACTTCTCATGTAGAGCCAGAATATACACAGCTGGAGCACACTGTCATCACTATTGCATCTTCAAGGAATTCACATTTTTTGCCCCCATTTTATCATCTATCTGAAAACTTCAACTGAGGATCATTGTGAGGTAGTAAGGCTTCTTGGTAAGTGTCAGCAGAATTCACTGTGTAATCTTGCGCTATGGAAAAAATAAACAAGTGAACAATCTTAGAAGCTTGTATATCACTTTGCACCAGACACTTCTGGTAGAGGTCACAGCAGTATCAGGTGGACTCTAGTTCACAATGCTTGAGTGGAAAATATCATCCTAAAATCTATAATATTAATAACACCAGGACAGTGTCATTACATGGATGACTTCTTTTAAATTTCATGGAACTTTGACTGCCATAAGGTCTCCGTGTAACAGTAGTGACATGTAATCTTGAAATCTTGATTTGTGGGGATGCCACCAGGCATTGCAAGCATGATACTCTAACCAACATCATCCCTTACCATCTGCTCTCTCGGGTCATTCCAGGTCTGCCACTGCACATAGACACAAGAGTTACAGAAAACTGAGACATTTATTTATTTTTTTTAGATAAAAAATGTAGTAATCAGCAATGTAATTCAGGAAATTATTTTATAAATATGTCATTACAATGTATGGATTCAAATACAAATACATAATTTGTGTCATATAGCACAACTGGTCTCTAAATTGAATTTAAAAGACACAAATAGACTATATGCGATCTTTTTGCTATCAGTCAACATTGTGTTAGTTTTTAGTCATTCTATTATTTAATTTTCTGTTATTTAATTCTGCTATTTAACATTCTGTTATTAATTTTTCCCAACTACTACTTTGATGTTATACTCATCTAAGTCCCACATGTAAAACAATCAATCAACTGTCCAGTATTTCTTTGGTGACATATTGTGTTCTTGCTTTTAACCTGGAAAAATATGTCCATCTAAAATTAATTGATTTTTATTGCTTTCTTATTTTTGATTTATGCTGCAGCTTATAGTACGAATAAGCATAGCCAAATAGACAATTACTGAAATAAATTTTCAAAGAGCAAACATTAAATGCTTTTACATGAGGTTTTATATTTTAGTGTATAAAATCATTTTGAGGTATATAAATTGCTAATTGAGTGCCTTAATTGATTCAAAATAATCTATTAGGCAGTTGTAAATATAACAATGTATAAAATCAGATAATTTTATTTTGTATGGATATTGACATTAAACATTATATAGCTTTGGGATCAAATATCATTTGAAATACTGCTTAACATCTAACCAACAAAATAAACAAAACCCTGAATGAATCCAACTTTAGTTGTGATCCAATAATACAGTTACATAAGCAAGTACTAAAATGATTATATGAATAATATATCAAAAATATTTTGGTCAGAAACACTTGAAAAAATAGAATTTGTAGTTTGTTATCTGAATACTGACCTATAACATTTTATAGCCAAAAAATGGTATATAAAGCTAATCATAATATATTTAATGAAACATTTTTGTGTTAGAAGTCCTAGTGGACTAATATTTTTGTGTCTTGGTAAGCCAGTATGGAATTTTTGTTTTACTTATATTTTCTTCTGAAAAAAAATACATTACTGTGCTCTAGTTTATGCCAAGCCCAAGAAAAATGTGATAGAATGAGGTATATATTTATGAAATTATATTATATGTAGAAAAGTAGCCATCAAGGGCAAAAAAAATCTCTTCTTGTACAGTTTTTTAAACCTTTTTAAATTGTATGCACATAGCTAATATGCACATAGTAACTATTTCCTTTTCTCGGAATCTCTCTTAGGATATAAACTGATTCTTGCAAACAGATGAATGTCCCACCCAATGATGTTCAAAAAAGAAAATTTAGTGGTGATTGAAAGTTAGGCCACAATAGCAATTAAATATTTTTCATTAATGTAATTATATAAATAAAACGCCAATCATATGGAGCTATTAAAATGATGATTGTGGACACAGTAGCAACATAGAAAACATTATATAAAATATAGCGGGCCACCAAATAATATAGGCAGTATACGTTGAAAAATAACTTCTAACTTAAATTTTAAAATTAAAGATAGCCGTTTAAGTTTAAGACAACCTACCTGCAAATTGAACAATAAAACCAAGCCTTTTTAAAAAGAAGATAAATGTGTTAATCGTGTATAGTAGAAAATAAAATGTTTACAACAACCCACTCACTTCTCCTACTCTTCATATCTCTCTGTATATCAGTGATTCTGCATGGAGTACAGAGATGTTGGATCACACTCAAAGCTCTGTCCACATGTTTGCAAAATAAAAAGCAGAGAATCATAGAAAAGATGTGCCATGATGGACCTCAGTCCTTAGATGATGCTCTCTTTCCCCTACCATTTATAAGAGCATAGACTACTGTTCACTTGTTGTTCCACTCAACATGAGCTCAGGAGCTTTGTTTTTATTGGGTTATCTCCTCTGATTACCCATTCAGAAGACCTAGTGACTAATTATTACTGACTCAGCTGTTCTATTTTACTTAGGAAAATAAAATTTAGCACACATTTGAATTCAAAAGGTATCTACAGTCTGTTCTCATAAAAAAATTACCATCTCTGATAATTTACTGAAAAAAAAACATATTTCTAGTCAAAAGATGTTTAGAATGAATACTGCTCTTATTTCTTTAGCATAAAGTAATCACTTTTAAAAGTCTATACTTATTTTCCCACATGGAGGCTCACAATTTCTCTCGTTTTCTCCTATTCAAAGGGAAAAGTATTTTTTAAAACAAACTTTAAGAAATCTTTCATTCACAATGTAAAAAAAAAAAGTTTTAATTACTCCAAAAATTACTTTATGGAAATACAAAAGTATCATAGCAATGGTTAGCCTGGAATGGAATTATAGTACAATTAAAATTTGGAGTTGGAAACTTCTGAATTTGGTTCTTGACTTTACCATTTACTAGCTATGTCGGGATCTAACCTTTTTTGAACCTCTATGTCTTCTCGTATAAAATTTGAAAAATACTATTTACCTTGAAAGGTTACTGTGAAAATTACAAAAAACATACATAAAGAACCTTCTGGATACACAGTAAATGATCAACAAATGGTACCTATTTTATTTATTTTTAACTTTTCCAAAATGTGATATAATTATATATTTAAGAATAAGTCTAAGAGAACTTGTTTTTGCATTAATAATTCAAAAACATTGCTCACTGTATATTTTATTATATGTCTATTTAATTTCAAAAGCAACAGAAGTACAGCTGTTATAAACAAGTCCCATTTCTGTTAACACTAACAGCATCTGGAACCAACACACCAAGATGTTGTATATGGTAAGATTTCCCTGAAATATTTCTATTCTAAGCATGAGCACCTGAATTAAGAAACTATGATTTATTCTTGGGATCAGATCTATTCCCTTCTCACAAAGCCTTGCAAGTATATCTTTCTATTTATGAGCTCACCTGCCAAATAAATAAGGAAAAATCTATCATGTTTAATTGAGGAAATAATAGTTACAACATGAATAATGTCTGCAACAAACAAAAGTACCATCTAGATTGAGGGGGCCTGTTTGAATGTCATGGTCTTAATCAAAGACCTCACACACTCCACCACTTTGAGATGATATTGTGAACACAAAGGGCTAACTTTTTCAAATTGCTCATAATTTTTACAGAATTATTCAGCACAGCAAAAGGTTATAAGAGAATTGGACCTACATAAAGCAAACCTTCATATGAATATATACCACACCCACATGGGATGGGGTGAAAAATCATAGTACCTTAATGTCTAGGTGAATTTCTGCCATGGTGACCTGGTCACCTCTGGTATGAATGCTCTATTCCTAATAGCTGCATAGGATATTAATAGGTATTAGGTCTAACATGCTGGTTCTTGTCAGAGTAAGTTATAATGCCTTTAGCCAGAGACTCCACCATCCAGGTTTTGCAGAGCAAAAAAAGTACAATGCATCCCTCTATTGGTAGAAAATGGCATGAAATCATGAAAGCTAAGAGAGTAAAGTTTGTATCCTAAGTAAACCCTAACATGTGAGTCTCAGATATGACCAGTCTATATGTTGGCTCCACTATTCACTATCCATTAGGTTGAGGTTCTATGTGTATATAAATTTTGCAAAACTAATAAACTGATATGATTGCAGTAGATGTGACTGGTGCACATCTAACTGGGCTACCCTTAGCAATTTGGCCATAGGTCTTATAAGTATGCAAATTGAACAATACTCTCTTGTTGCTCATGAGAAAAGATAATTTGAGTTGTTGCCCTTAGCTACCTCTCATTGGTAGAAAATATTATGCAGAGCCATTCTTTATTCAATTAGAATCTTTATTCTGAGTATTGCTGAAGACTTTTCTTCTCTGTTAACATAGACCAGTTCTATAATACCTGTGTCTAATCTCCAGAGTGCACCAAAAAAGAAAATTCAGAATGTAATTCTTGGAGAAAATTGAAGCCCAAATCTACAGTCCCAACTTTCGCAGCTACTGTGTGTTTATCTGGATCAGTTTTAACATATTTGATAAGACGAAAGATAGACATTCAAAACAATACTATATATTTACGTCATTAGTTCTAGAAGGTAATCCAACTGTTTTAGCACCCATTGCAGGAAGCAAATAGACAGTGTTTAAGTCAGCTATAAACTGTATGTTAGGCACGAGGCAAAGTAGGAGATTAGCATTTTGGGTAAAATTTCACTTTCAATATTGTTTTATTTTGAATACCTACTATTTGCTAGACATGTTTGTAATAATTATTTGGTTCCTCAAACTAAAACAGACATAGAAAGTTAAAAATGAAGTCAGTCAAAAACTTAAGAGAGCACATGTTGCACGAAATTTCTTAACAAATGACCTGGATAATTATTTGCTCTGAAAATTAGAGCCATTGTTCACATTGCAAAGATAGGGCGAACATCCCATCCTATGAATTTATAACTAGTTAGTGTCAATTTGGATACATGTTTGTGTATGTCTTTATCTATGTATGTTAGGCAATAATGGCACTATAAGAACATTTCTGAAATCATTTGCAATGTTAATATTCCATGTATTGGCATTTGCTCTCTCATTTCCAATATACACATGCACTCCTCTATACTAATATACGTAGGTACTTATGTGTTTACTTATATACTTAAATATTTACTTAAATACAATATTAAACATATATTTATATTTACTTATATATAAGCACATATATATATTCAAAACTATTTTTATCAGTTGAAGTCTTATTGAACCTAATCCTTTTGGAAGTATATGTCTCTTTTGAAATAACATTTACATATTGAGCTACTTTTAAAATTTGACTACAAATGGAGAGATATAATTGAGTTATACAAGACTTCAAGTATTCATCTCATATACACTTTAAAGCAAGTTTTAAAAACTTGTATAAACAGCTCTTTGTTTTTAGAAGACCTGAGCAATCTGACAATAATATGCTGTTTTCTTATTGATTTGTCATAATGGCCTGGTCTGAAAGAAGCAGAATTTCACTATGACAGATTCATCAGGAACAGGAGAAACTCCAAATGTCTGTTTTTGTTGTTGTTGTTTTTCTGGTTTTTGTTTTTGTTTTTGTTTTTGTTTTTGTTTTTGTTTTGCACATAGTGGCATGCTTTTCCAACTTGGAGGCGTCAAAGTGAATTTTATGATGATACAAGAGGAATTAACTTGAATGGAAACGAAAATTTCTATTTAATACTTTCACATCTTGATCTATTAGAAAGAACCAAGAGTTAAAATGATAGTGCAAACCTTTTTCATGGAAACCACTTCATTTATTCCACAAAGGTATGCACTAAACATTTGAAATAGGTTTCAAAATATTTAACAAGGGTTGATTCTTCTGCTAAAACATCAGTGTTTCCTTGATGGTCATGTTCTATTGCAGTAAACACGTCTCTTATATGTTTGGGCTCAGGTGTAAAATTGAGAAGAATTAGGCCATGTCAACAATCAAAATTCAGACATGTGCATGTAGAGGTTGCAGTGAGCCAAGATCATGCTACTGTATTGCAGCCTGGGCAACAGAGTGAGACTGTTTCAAAAAAAAAAAAAAAAAAAAAAATCAACACAGTAGAATAATACATTTTGATGGGTAAACCTGATTCAACCCCTGAGTGTTGCTGGAGAAAGCTGCAGTTTTGAACCCTCTGCTTTTCAGTGGCTCAACTGCTTATCCTGGAAAGAGAAAAAAAAATATCTCTTTCAAAAACCTCTTTCAAAAACATCTCTACCTCTTTCAATGTGTCAGCACACCGTCTTTTCTCTATCTGAGGTTCTTAGATACTAGATATTGAGACAAAGATAACATTTAACAGTTATTTAGGGTGAGCAATCCCAGAAAATCCAGAATGAGGGAAGAAGGAAACTAAAGCAGAGAAGAAGGAAAATTTAAGTTGTTGTCTTATTGAGCTTACCTGAAGAATCAGAAAAAACATACCTGCCTCCTCAATACCACCAAGTATCTTCTGAATGTGTGAAATAATTTTCTGCATCTTAGAACAGTCTATGTGAGCATACCAACTTACATGCTATCTTCTTCCTTTTTTTTTCCTTTCATTGGTCAAGGGTCACTCAAAAGCACATTTACTCAACCATACTTTTAGGGTGTGGCTTACACTGGGAAAAGTAAGAGCCTCTGTTTTCTCATGAGATCTGACCTGGATGCTTAAGTTGGTGTGGTTCTTTCCATAATCTGTGTCATGGAACTCTGTCCTAAGCCACATTTTGACCCCTGAGGGAGCCTAAATATTAGAGAGATGGCCACTTAGGATTTTCTGCAAAACAAATTGGCTGAGCAAAATACAATGAAATATCACTGCTGCTATAGCTGGTCCAAAGGCAATAATTAATATTAATCATAAATATCCTTTACTGCCCATTCTATATTTTATTGGAGTGAAAAAGACCTTCATCATGAGATATATGAGCACTTATTTAACTTGCACATGTTGTTGAAGTTGTCCATGAGTTATCACTGGACAGATAAATACTAGAAGATACTGTAATGAACTCTTGTGTTAAAAACATATCTCCCTTTCTCCATCATATATTTGCAATCCCAACTTGTCATAGTAATCAGGATTGATTACCTCAACTGATAGAGAAATTATTCTTCTGCCACCTGGTCCGTTGGCATGAGGAGTCCAAACTAGCGAGGTGGCAAACACAGCCTCCAGTTCGGTAAAACCCTTACAGTGTACCCTCACAGAGATGTTAACCTTTTAGAAAACACAGACTTTAAATACAGAAGAGCATAATTTGGCATAAATGGAAAGCAAAAACTCTACTAGTAGATGATGAGAGTGATATGGAGAAGGGTCCATCCTTATTCATACCTTAATTCCTAGACTTGTAGTTTCTCAGCAGGAGGAAGACACCACCCTGTACTGTCCATTTTGATATTACCTTAACCATTCAACATGGTTTGTCCAAGCTGTAGATTTAGTTGAGCTAAGCTTTCAGTAGGTCCTTCCAATGTTCTATTAGTTATCTGCATCTGTGTGAAGAGGTACATGATATATTTGATATGATCCCATAGGTTTGAGCTCATTAATTCATTCCTGGGCTATAAATGTGTCTTTTATTTCAAGGTAATATTGTATGGGGTACCATGCCATTGACTAAAGGCACTGATAAAGTCATTGTGAACAGACAAGATATTTCAACGTTAAAGTTATGGAATAGTTCTTTTAAGAATAATTCAATGCTTCTTGTAAATGGGAAATTATGATATTTCAACAAACTATCACCCAATGAATAGCTGGTCTTTCTGAAAGGTAGTGTAGTCTCAAAAGCTCAGCATCAACCTCTGCTACTAGCAGACTGATAATGTCAGAAGCTAGTCCAGATATGGTAAGGGTCTATATTGTTGGTGACAATTATCGCTCCATCCCTATCCACTCTACTAGTGAGTCTGTGTTTACTCTAGAGTAAGCTGAAGGCCATAGCTGAAAACACCCACATGTTGACAAATCCTGTCTATCCAGCTTTTGAGAGGCTTTTCTGTGTTGAATGATCGCCAACTGGCATTATAAGTGAAACACGAAGATCTACATGTCCAGTTACATGGGTTCAATCACATAATTATTTTCCAAATCCTAGGTCTCTGGCCTGCAAGTCAAATTATTCTTCATTCCTCAGGCATCATAGCATAGCTATATCTCAGTTTTCTTCTTCCTTCATAGCATAACCATATCTCAGACTTCTTTTTCCTACATGTTATATGGAAAATTGAATGTTCTGCTAACCACTCTGTTCATGGTAATTATTTCCCTCATAACTGTACTCAGGGCCAACTTGTATAAGGACAGTAATGCAGCAGATATTATTTCAAGCTCATTCCCACATTTCATGCCATGTCCCTGTAACAGTTCACATCCTTTCTTCTTCTATCAGTTAATTTTTGGGATTTTCCCAGGAAGCTATATATGTGTCATCGTTGCAAAAGAGGTTGGTAATATGAAAGTATGGGACAATTATTTGTGATTATGAGGCAACTATTTACATATGTCTTCTGCAGCAGATCAGCCTAGTGTTTGACTGTACCACTCCCAACATGCAAGAGATTGTTGCTATGTCTGCTTATCCTCAAGCCTTTTGAAATTAGATGACATATGGCCAGCCACAATTGTCTAGTCAATTAGTGTGTTATCAGAGGATCACCATCTACATAGATACCAACAAGTTCTTAGAGAAGAGAAAATAGTTCTTCTGAGATAGAGATCACCTCATTTCAGGACCCAGGAGTCTATGCTGCAACGTTCCAGACTCCAGATGCCATCATTCCATCATTATCTATCATAGATACCACTAGCAAGATTGAATCTATTTGGTCTTAAGATGCAGGTGAGATAGCAACATTCTCCAGAGTATGAATATTCTGAAGAGTAGTATCTTTCAATGGTCCTCACTTGACACTGACAATATTTGAAGTCACGCAATAAACGAGGTTGAAGAGTACAATAACATCTTAACTCTGTACCTCTTAGTGGCAGGAGATGCAAAGGGCAACTACTTGTCTTGGACCTTAAGGGAGATAGCATAACATATTGCAAACCAGACCACTAGCTTTCCAAGAAATTCACAGGACCTTGTTTTTTTGTATGAGATTTGTTTTTCTCTTACCCTCTGCCAGGTCTGTGTCTTCCTATGATGTCTAGAAAATTTGCCACTTTCTGCTCAGGTTCACTTAACATTATTCATTAATATAGTAGGCCAGGACAATATTCTGTTGAATGACAAGAAGTTGAGGACTACATAGTCACAGATAGCAGAAGAGTTAGCATAGACTTTTTATACTATTTTTCTTGCCCTGTAATTACATATTGCTGTTGATCGTTTCTAATAATGAGGACTGAATAAAAGCCTTCTATACAAAAACAGCTTCATACTGAGTACCAATGTTTGTATAGATCAGCTCTAATAGCTTAGATAATATGTTATAATATAGTAAACTAACTACAATTGGGGCTACCACCTGAATAAGTTTAGACGTTATTCATTAATTTTTCTATGGTTTTTTTTTTTCTTTTTCTTTTTTCCTTGAAGAAGCCAGATGAGAAAATTGAATGAGGATGTTGTGGTGATCACAACCATGCATGTTCAAGTATCTGTGACTATGAGTACTCTTCATATGCCTCTGGGGTTCCAGTATCACTCATTTTTTACAATGGCGAAGGAAAATATTATAGATATAATTGCTCCCATATCAAGAAAATGCCAAAGGCTCTTGACCTCCCAATACTTTGCCATTCACTTTAATATCATCCCAAGTAAATATAGGTAAAAACTTCAGTAAATGGGATGCCATGCATGTCAGGGATTTTTATCTTCACAATTAATGCAAGCTTCACAGCAAAATTGAGCCAGGTGCTCAGTAGGAAACATATTTTCATTCATAGCTGAATGTTAGTGTCCCATAAGTAAAACGTGCATGCTGATTTACTTTGTCTTAACAGAGAATCTTCTTCCACAAATGGAGGAGATAGAAATGGAAAGGGTAAGCATGTTTAAAACTTTTATAATTTTAAAAACACATTTGAAGCCAAAAGTTTTCACACTATTTTCTACAGATTTTCTTGAGATGCAGACTACTCCTCTGAGGCTATAGATGACAGTGCTGGCAGGAAGAATAAACAAGACTCCAAGGTGTCCAAACATATTTTGAAATTGACCAGTTTCAGTATACCTGCTTTAAACATACAGCATTCTTGTCATATTTTTCTAAAAGAAAGTTTGGGGTTTTTTTGTTAATGTTTTTTAAGCCACTGATCTGATGCAGCATTGTAGTGTTCACTTTGGGCAATGATAAGTTTACTGAAATCTAACTTTCAAAGTTTATACATCAGACAACTATAATATATCCAATATATTCATGTATTAAATTGTCTCTTTTAAAATACACAGTGTTTTTCACTACTTTTAAAGCCAGTATCTTGTGGAGAAAACTGGCTAGTTAAGCCAATAGTCCTGAACTCTGGGGAAGTTACTAATCTTTCTTGTGTTTCAGGTAATATCATATTAGTGAAGTGAAAGTTCTGGTCATGAGATTGCTATATTTTAGTACATCTCATAGCTCATTTTCTCCTCTTTTCATTTGAAAAAGTGTGGAACAAAGTTTCACAGTCTATGAAATCTTTATTCTATTTTCTAATGAAATTAATAATGTAGTTTTTTTTTTCCTGGAAAATATTTTTAAAGTCAAAATTGTAAATTACAAATATGCAAATATATGTTTCGTCATCTTATGGCCACTTACTTTGAAATTGACAGATGTAAATTTATGAAGAAAGCTATGGAAATAATGATTATGTTTATATGCTTGTCCATATATGACGTACATTTTCACAAGTCAGAGAAATGTTCTTCTGTCAAAAATGTGAATAAGGGTCTCTACAAAACTAAGCAAAATATGAATAATATTGAATACAAATCCGTAAGACTGACAGATCAACTTAGAATTATGTGTCACTGAATTAGCAGTGGGACAAAAGAGAAAGTACATAATTTATACAGACAGTGAAGCAAGTAACCAACTCCAAAGCTAGAATAAAACTAAGTAGAATTGAAAGCTTTGCAGGAACAAAATCGCAATGGACAGAAGAATAAATGGAATC